>NC_090227.1:41995004-42365004 GCF_024489055.1 Chanodichthys erythropterus | reverse complement strand
CTGACTGAACTGCATCAATAAGCTCTTGTTTTACCTGACAGACTTCATTCTTTACACATATATGATGCTGCTGACATTTACACTCTCTTAAATTTTAAGAGAGAGAACATCATGTGAAAAGATTACTTTGTTAGACACTCTTCAACACGAACCCGTTAAACAGCGCACCGCTGTGTGCATCGGTCCTATCACTCCGTGTTGTGCATGTCAAATAAAATCAGTCATAATCAATAAATGTAATTTCTTATGTTTTTGTTGTTGTTTCAGTATTTATTTATTGATCCTTATTAATTTCGTTTCAAATACAGTTTCTGAATGTTATTTACATATAAAAACATTTATGATTAAGTAGCTAGTAGGCTATTATATTTAATGGAAACTTATTTTTACTGTTAGCTACGTGAGGCAAAATAAGTCAGAATGAAGGATAAACTGAAATTCACGGAATTTCAACAACTTCTGCTCCTGTATTTGAAGGATAACTGAAGGTAAACGTCATATTATGCGACTACGCATTACTTTACGGAAACCTTACGAGCTACTAGCTACGTTCTGCCTTAAGAACAAATGGTGCAACCGAATAAAGTACAGAGTTAGTTACAAACTAGCTAGTAGTTACTAAGCCACTAGTGAGGACTTTACGTTCCAATTTAAGAAAGAACTTACGAACGGCTGGTGCAACCCTACCCTGAAGCCTTTAAGTCTGAGGCGCGATGCCGTTTTGTCCGATGACTGAAGCCTTTTAGTCTGAGGCATGACGCCTTTTCGTTGTATGACTGAGGTGTGAGGAAGTCCTAATATGAACACCGTAGTACGGTGTTCATATTAGGACTTCCTCACACATCAGTCATACAACGAAAAGGCGTCATGCCTCAGACGAAAAGGCTTCAGTCATCGGACAAAACGGCATCGCGCCTCAGACTGAAAGGCTTCAGGTCTCAGGAAAAACAACGTCAGGTGTCAGGTCTCGTACAATTAGGCATCGAACTAAACAGCCTCAGACCAAAAGGCTTCAGACGAAACGGCCTCAGACTAAAAGGCATCAAACTCAAAGGCATCAGACGAAACGGACTTAGAAAGAAGCGAATTGCCCCGCCTCAATGTGATGTCACGTGCACGCAGTTTTCAGTTAAATATTACACTGAGTTGTATAAAACATATCCCACTGAGATTATTTTGTAAATTTGTATTATTCACTAGTTTTATTTGCATGTAGGCTATAAAAAGTTAGCAAAATAACACATTGAAACTAGCTTGCATTGTGAACACATACGAAAATTAACCATGGTTAAAAGTGTGTTAACTATGATTTTTTTTTTTTTTTTTTGGATTGATAGGCTATTTGTATAACAATAATTTTACTACAAATACCTTAAACTATAGTATAGCAAAACCATGGTTAATTTGTGGTTACCATGGTTAACTACAATAACCATTTTGTTTTATTTGTAGTAAAACCATGGTTCATTTTTATAAGAGAGGTAAAAAAAAAAATATTTTGAGCTATTTGAATGCGTAGTTATAAGTTAAGCTGCTTTGTGTACGTAGGTTACCAAGGAAACGGCTTTATTTCTGCTGTTCCAGCGGCACCTACTGTCAGAGAATCGATTAGGCAAGGCGATTTTATTTATTTAGCACATTTCATACACAATGGTAATTCAAAGTGCTTTACATAAAAAGGAAACAAATACATAAAAATAAAAATGGAATGCATAAAAGATTACAATAAAAACAGAATACCACTATCTGGTTGGAAGAGTCACATTTACATTTTCATTCAGCCCGTTGCTGTTTTTCTGCAGACCAATGTGAAAATCGGCATGTTCTTTTCTGTTCTTTTCTTTTCTTTTCTTATTCACATGAATACCATCAACAGATAGATTCTACATAATTAACATGCACATATACACACCTTAAATTAATTTGGGAATAGTAACAGTAAAAAAAAAGACAACTGAAGGACGACATATGAGGGGATAAAAGCCAACAGAAAGTTAGGCTATACAAAAAAAAAAAAAAAAAATGATGCCTTTTAGTCTGATGCCTTTTCGTCTGAAGCCTTTTGGTCTGAGGCTGTTTAGTTCGATGCCTAATTGTACGAGACCTGACACCTGACGTCGTTTTTCCTGAGACCTGGGGCCAGTTGCACCAGCTGTGCGCAAGTTACAACGTAGACTAGTTTTGACGTAAATGGGCACTAAGTTACAACTTACGCACTACTAAATATTTTTGTGTTGCACCATTAAACTTAGTTGAAGCGTAACTCTACGTACACACTAAATATTTACGGAAGCCTCCTATCAGGAGTAACGGTTGGAATAAAATAGCAGACTGACTGAACTGCATCAATAAGCTCTTGTTTTACCTGACAGACTTCATTCTTTACACATATATGATGCTGCTGACATTTACACTCTCTTAAATTTTAAGAGAGAGAACATCATGTGAAAAGATTACTTTGTTAGACACTCTTCAACACGAACCCGTTAAACAGCGCACCGCTGTGTGCATCGGTCCTATCACTCCGTGTTGTGCATGTCAAATAAAATCAGTCATAATCAATAAATGTAATTTCTTATGTTTTTGTTGTTGTTTCAGTATTTATTTATTGATCCTTATTAATTTCGTTTCAAATACAGTTTCTGAATGTTATTTACATATAAAAACATTTATGATTAAGTAGCTAGTAGGCTATTATATTTAATGGAAACTTATTTTTACTGTTAGCTACGTGAGGCAAAATAAGTCAGAATGAAGGATAAACTGAAATTCACGGAATTTCAACAACTTCTGCTCCTGTATTTGAAGGATAACTGAAGGTAAACGTCATATTATGCGACTACGCATTACTTTACGGAAACCTTACGAGCTACTAGCTACGTTCTGCCTTAAGAACAAATGGTGCAACCGAATAAAGTACAGAGTTAGTTACAAACTAGCTAGTAGTTACTAAGCCACTAGTGAGGACTTTACGTTCCAATTTAAGAAAGAACTTACGAACGGCTGGTGCAACCCTACCCTGAAGCCTTTAAGTCTGAGGCGCGATGCCGTTTTGTCCGATGACTGAAGCCTTTTAGTCTGAGGCATGACGCCTTTTCGTTGTATGACTGAGGTGTGAGGAAGTCCTAATATGAACACCGTACTTCTGACATTATTAAGTCATTCAGTGCAAAGGCTCAGCAGTGATAGGAAAAACAACCAACTGCTTCCCAAAATGATTGACTGTTTCGAAGCATTCCACACGCTGGTGACATCTGCTGGTCAAAACAGTGTAAATGCAACAGAAACTCAGGCAAACATGCAAAAAAAAAAAAAATAATAATAATTTGTTGCAGAGATCAGGTAAAAACCATGTAGACACTTAAATTTTAAAACAGTTGTTAAATAACAAAGCCTGTTTTACTGAAATCAAGTGACTTTTGCAGGTTTCTCTTTTTTTTATTTGTTCTTCTGACTCCATAATTTATGTTGTATTGTTTACTTGTTATGTAAAAAACTGAGTTTTGCAGTTGATATAAAGTACACAAATGTGTGTAGTGCTTCCCACACAATTTGCAAAGTCACAAGGCGGCGCTGTTGTGCGTTCTATAGGCTCACGCAACAGTGCTTCAGACTGCTTTAAAGTGATTTTTAATCAATTAAAATTCACACGCCAAGTTTGTTTTTCTTCTGGGCATAATTGGTATTTTGGTTACACAATGAATGGTATTTAATTTGATTTCCATTTAATTCATAGTAATTTATTGAAGTCTCCCCCACAGGTGTTACGGACAGAGGATATCGGAGACAACGGGATAGATGGTGTTTATTGGACATAAAGCAGGTGAAGCAGGTGGAAAATATAGATATTTTTCTTACATAAACGCATCACTTCACTTCAGAAGGCATTTATTAACCCCCTGGAGCCGTGCTGAGTACGTTTATGATGGATGAATGTAGATGGAAGCACTTTCTTCAGCTCATACTCGTTGGTATCGCTCACTGCCATTATAAAGCTTGGATGCATCAGGATATTTATTAATATTTCTCCAACTGTGTTCATCAGAAAGAAGAAAGTCATATACACCTAGGATGGCTTGAGGTGAGTAAAGCTTGGGCTAATTTTCATTTGAAAGTGAACTAATCTTTTAATGCCCTTAGAGGGCATCACTTCCCACTATGATATTTACTATTCTGAACATCACATCCTTTGTTTTTTCCATCAAATGTAATCTGTTTAGATGGCTGAATAAAAGTAGGTCGACTTTATATTTAAACGTTACCTAAAGTCAATGGTGTAACTTTGGTTTGAAAAGTGGGGGGTGGGGGTGGGGGCACAGACCCTCTGGGGGGTCCGGGGGCATGATATTCTCAAGCATCTGGAGCCAAACTTATGTAAGTAAAGCAAAACATTTCTGTTTTTGTTTTTTTCTTATTTGATTTTGTAAGGTTATCTTAAATTAAGAAAATGTAGGGCAACATGTGTTGCTGCTTTTTGTTAAGCACAGTGATCTGAGAAATGTGATTTTACCCTACATTAATGTGAATAAACTAGTAGCTTTATCTATTAGTAAACCTTTTCAATCTTTCTTTACTTGCAGGCTGAACTGGATGCTTACTGAAGAGTGAGCTTCAACACTTAAGGTAACTTCAGTTGAGTTGAAATGCAAGTTACGTGATGTCTCCTCAGATAACTGGACACAGACTTGACTTTCTCTTTTCTTCATCCACTGTTGGTTATACACTTGTGTGTTTTTGGTTTTCTAGGTTTGTACAAAGTTACACCAATATTTTTCCTATTTAAAACTTGACTCTTCTGTAGTTAAATAGTGAAACTCTTTGGTCATTTTTAAGTGAGATGCTAACAGTCTAAGCAGATTCAATAAACTATGCTAAGCTATGCTA
Organism: Chanodichthys erythropterus; assembly: GCF_024489055.1. NCBI lineage: Eukaryota > Metazoa > Chordata > Actinopteri > Cypriniformes > Xenocyprididae > Chanodichthys > Chanodichthys erythropterus. The sequence continues at coordinate 42,360,120 of NC_090227.1, read as the reverse complement.
AAAGTGGTACTGCCAGAACCGGAGATCGGCTAAATGGATTCGAAAATGGTAAAACTCGAATGTTTAACTCTAGGGGAGTTGGAAAAAGAGTCTATTTTCAAAAAAAAGTGGAGTGTTCCTTTAACAGAATTGCTAGTATTGGCGAATGTAACAGTCTACTTTTAGTCTACTGAGTGAAACTTACAGTTGGACCCTCTATGCTTATTTCAGGAGGTGTTGGGAGAGCCAGACATCACTGATTCTGTCATTGTGGTTAACAAAACGAAAGCACAAGTCCTTCAAGTACTGCAGTTGTTATAGAAGATTGTTATCAGTTTTAGCATGTTCAGAAGCACTTGTTCACACAGTCACAGGACTAATCTTCAAAAAAAACCTTCAATTGTACAGCTAAAGGTTTTTATTTTATTGTTTAGGTTTTGTTGTTGGTTGTTTTTGTTTTTTTGTGTTAGTATTTTTATGTAATGAAGTATTGCAGAGGTGCCCGATCCTGGAGATCTACCTGCCTGCAGAGTTCAGCCAAGTTATTCAGCTAATTATTTTGCTAAGTACAAAATGTGTTTAACAGCAAAAATTTTCCTTTTACCAATGTGTTTAAAACATTTTTTTTTTTAAAGTTTGTCTATACTTATTAAATTTTACAGTCTGTGTATAAGTAAATACAAGTGTATAATTTTTTCAAAATGTGGTGAATATTTTATTTACAATAATTGTATAACAACTGCTGTTATTTGATGTAATATAGTTTTATAATTGTTTTGTAAATAAAATGTTTTCATGCCAACCAGATTAAGTGAGTTCTTTACAAATGAACATATAATTGCTTTCATAATAATGTGATGTTTATATAGATTTAAGTAATGTTATTTATGTATTATAATATTATAAGTAAACATTATGGCTGGGTATCAAATTTAAATGAAAGTGTATGAACAGTTTGGTAGATATATAAACGGGGCTGGGCCGTTTCTGGCGCGCTGGCGCCGGCATGGTAACAGCTGCCGCGTCTTGCCCGATTGATTCGAACAGGTGTTGTGCCCAATTCCTACCCCTGCCAAATTATTACCCCCCTAGTATTGGTAGGTTAAGGATTAGGTGTGGGGGAGGGGGTAGGATTAGGGGTGGGGTTAGGATTAGGCAATCAGATAGCGACTTCAACGAGGGGGGTAATAATTTGGCAGGGGGTCAGAATTGGGCACAACACCTGTATCGGGCAGTGAGTACACAGGCATCCGGCCCGATCGCTGCAGAAAGAAACGGGTCGAGTGGTAAGTCTCTGGCAGGCAAGAATCTGGCCCGAGTGTATTTTGCTATCTGGGTATGCTCAGGGAGAAGTGAACAGGGACCCTGTAAATCGGAACGAAGCTTCATAGCACAAAGGCAGTAAAATTTTCACAATATGGGGCATGAACAGAAAAGCTATCCAAAATTAATCGCGCCATCACGTAAACTTCCTATTCGCAGTTCACTTAGAATATTGCGAATTCGTCTGAAATGATAAAGATAGCCTAAATGAATAAAGAATGGTGAGAAATCTTTAAACTTAGTGTTTTAACATGCGCCCTTTTCAAACGGTTATCTGCGTCATTTCTGCATGCTGTTATACACGTCATCTGTTATAGGCCTACTTCCGGAACGGGCATTTAAAGGTGCGTTCACGCGGCCTCGTAATTCCTCTAGTTACGAGATTCTAGCTTGTAAAAAGCGTTCACGTCCTCGTAGAGCTCGAAATTACAGCTTGTAAGCTGGGAGTTTTCTGAAAGCTCCCAGGTGTACCACGTGGCTGCTATACTGCTATCCTGACCGCTGTAGATTCATTAGGCATTGATAGTGGTGCCATAGAAATGCATAATTCCCAGTCAAAGGACGTGAACAGCTCCGAATACAACGTCACGTGTTGTCATCTCAAGATTTCGGTAAATACGAGGGTGCGTGAATGCAGCATTATTACCGGGATTACCAAGAATTTAAATCACGCTTACATTAAATATGTACTAATATATGTGTGTTATTGATGTTTGCAGTGCAATATTTGACCTGAAGGGTAAAAATTAAAGGGTTAAAATTACGGCTTGTCAGATCTAGCTTTCTGCATGCTTTGAATCAGACATGAAGATAAAGTAGTGCATAAGATTCTAAGGGCCCACGAACATTTGGGGCCCCCCGAGGCAGGGCTCTACAGGGACCATTTCGCTCACATTTGTGAGTAAAAATAACTGCATGCGACTGTGAAAATATTTAGGCTCACCGGTGCGATATCCTTGCAGTGGCGTCACCGCTGTTTAGTCCTAAGTCAACATGCATTGAGTCTGTGCGTTATTTGGGTCACGGTTGTGTTGTTGAACCCGTGCCAAAGGATTTTGTCCTCTGTGTGAACATGCTTTGTCTTTAAAAGCTTTGAGTCTTGGGGACTTCACTCCCATTCGGTCTGAGATTATTCCCCAATTTGAATACAAGATTTAGTTTTTGATTCAATCAATGATGGAAGGGGAAAAATACAGGAAAGGAGAGGGAAAGCAGTCTGGAAAGTGGAGAATAGTGACAAAATAAGGACTGAGGGCATCATGGCCGAGAAAACAAGGAGAGAGTAGAGGCATGCATGGGCAGAACATGAAATTAACAGCAATGGATATGGAAGATAACATCGCCGCCATCCGCATAGATATAAAGATGATGGCCACAGAAATGAAGTCTGAACTGAGTAACTTTCGAGACAGAATCAGAGACGACTTGAAAAGGAGCTAGCGAACATTTGAGAGGAAATCCACCAGAAGTTAAACAAGGTTGCAACCGATCTAAAAACTAAACTGACAGAGTGAGTGAGGCCGAGGCTCGGATAGCCGATGTCGAAGAGAGCACGGACCACTTTAAAGAGGCACTTAGCCAGTCGCTACAAGCTCAGGAAAGTTTGCAGTCAAAGCTATGGACTTGGAAGAACGCTCAAGGCATAACAATGTTCGCATTCACAGCATCCCGGAGGGAACTGAGGGAAATAGTATTCTTCACTTCATTGAGAACTTTATTAGACTGGAAGAAAACTGCAGAAGTTGAGGTTGCTGAAAAAGCATGGAAGGCCCCCTGGCAGCAATCAACGAGCACGGCAAATCGGCAGATCCGCGAGGAATTGATTAAGGAGAAGCTACAGAGTTTTCAACGGCCAAGATAGATTTAGATGTAAAGGAATTGGGAGATAACAGACTGTTAAGTGACTTTGCATTATAAGAGTAAAAAATCGAGCAAGTGAGGCAGTTTTATGGTTATGGACATCAGTGATTTAATGACATTTGCACCAAGGGACAATGTTGAATGCCCTCAATGTGTGGGAAGACTTAGGCTACCTGTGGCTTATTAAGTCGATTTCAACTTTTCTACTAAGACTGTTTTTCTGTATTAAAATTATTCTTTATATCAAATGCAGCAAATGAGTCTTTACTTCTGTTGGAGTTTAACTAACCAATTTAACTGAATAGAATTACCCTTAGCCTTTAATAAGAATAGCTGACAGACAAATATGGGCAATGCAATTTTTTTTGGACGTATCTAAGTGCATACAGTATACTATAGGTTGCAGTGAAGGGGGGCTCTGCTGGTTAGCTAGACTTTTCCCCCCACATTACAGAGTGTTTATTACTTAAAAAAGGAGGTCCACCTGTGTTTTTTGGTTTGTTGGTCTTTTATTTTTAGCAATACTAGCAATACTAAAGGGGTAGCAATGCTAATTTCTAATAGTGTGAATCTTCGAGTGGTTTGTGAATTTACTGATAGAGAGGGCCGTTAAGTTTAAGTTAAGGGCTTTCAAGATCAGAAAGAAGTTATACTAGTTAATGTGTCAACATGTTCTCAAACTAACTCGACCATATAGGTCGTTTGTCACTTCCCTGAAATACGACTCATAGGAGCGTTTACTAAAGTGGCGCCCCTATCGACAACAGGACACTTTCATTTTAATTCATGAAATACGACCCATAGGAGCATGCTTTCATTTTAATGCATTGTTCCTTTTTATCTGTGTCATATTTTCGGGTTTCGCGTAGCTCAGCTGGTAGAGCATTGCCATATCAATATGCAATCATGTGATCATGCGATCGTGGGTTCGATCCCAGGGAACACATGTGCTCATAAAGTGTAAATGCACTATAAATCACGAAGGGAAGGGTTGGGTGTAGTCATTAATAAAATTTAATTTTTGTAAATGGAAATAGGAGAAATGGTGTAAAAAGTCCACACATTGCATTTAAATGAACACGCATTTTGATTGCTAATGACAGTCATACGTCAACACTGTCATTATTTTTATGCCCACTAGAGGGCGCATGACTTCAAAACGTAAATATAGGTCGTAATATGGTGCTTAAAAACGACCTGTTTCTTAATACTGAGGGATTCTAATATGTGGAGGAGCCTGGAATTCCCAAATACAGCCTAAACGCATTTCCTCTAATGCACTGCACAGGGTAACCCTTAGAGCCAGGATATCTAAAAAACCTTTGATGGAGTTGGAACTGGTTTATGTGTGGAGGGATTTCCATCCAACTGACAAACAATTCACATTCTATTCTGCAAGTCAAAGATGTTTATTCAAGAACTGATTACTTTTTTTATTATTTGTATTTCAGATAGACACAGAATTATAGATTGCAAGATAGGAGTCAGAGATATCTCTAATCACTCAGCTGTAATTGACTCTGCATTTAGATAATAAAAAGAAGGATATGTTGTGGCGACTTAATACAAGCATTTTGAATGATAGGAATATTTCCAAAAAGAACTGGCAGATTATATGGATAACAACAATAACAGAGAAGTATAGCCAAGTGTCCTGTGGGATGCCTTAAAATAAGTGAACAGGGTAAAGCTCATAGCTGTAACATCTTATAGAAAAAAAGGCAAGATGCAAACGGTTGCTTGATTTGCAAGAATATCTGAACATTTTAGAGAGAGAAGAAGAAGTTGAGAAGAAGAAACCATATATAATAAATAAACAATGTTTAAAAAGGAAATAAAATTTATTATATTAAGACGAATTGGAGAAAAAAAAGCTAAATTCACTAGACAGAGATATTATGAAATCCCCCCCCCCCCCCCCCCAAAAAAAACAAAACAAAACAAAAACAAAAACAAAAAATCCTTAAGTGAAGATATTCACAATATTTTTGAAAATTACCATAAAAATCTATACAAGGAACGAAATACAACCAGCCGAAATACATTTTTAGAATCATTTGACTTAGCTACCCTATAGCCTAAGTCATTATTACGTATTATTACATTCAGAAATAATACTTAAATACAGTGGAGTGTTAACATTAAACACTATAAACATAGATATTGGCTATTTTAGTTCACCTCACTCCACAACAAATCTATTAAATTTAAAGGCATTCAGAACAGAACAAGAATGAAAAACAGGCTTATAAATAGCTAAACAAGCCAAAACGCATTAATTCAAAGCGAAAGTGAAAGTGTTATCACGCTTCCTACCTCTCACATCCGGCACGAATCCAAATGTTTGTTGTTTTATGCTAAACTGTCATTTATTATTTAAACTTTACTTTGTACTTCACGCGCATTCCAATATCGATAGAAATCCTCCTCCTCCTGAGCAAAACACGCACATTGGAGCGGTGCTCACACAGAACGGCACGGACTGTACTTTGGACAATTTAAATTGAGCAGTGTACATTTTTACATGTTTCTTTGTCTGTACTTTATTTTGATTAATGCTGACAAAGCTGTGATGTCACGTTTGCAGTGCTTGAAATGTGTGCGTGAGGCGCCGGCGCGGAAACATAAAATACTCCGTCATTTTTGGTCATATAGGTCAGTATTATTAAATTGCAGACAACTATTTTGGATAGCTATGGCTTGCGGAAAGGGCCCAACCTCATATTCTGTCATAGGGCCTAAAAATGCTATAGCGGCGCCCCTGACCCAGGTATCACAGGTCTTTAAGATGCTTGTTAAAGAATGCTTAATGTGAAAACATCTGATAAACGTCTTAATGAATGCAGTTTTATATTCACTCTAAATCATAAACTACTTAATCTTAAAATATATTTCTAAATGTCCATTTAACATCTGACAGGAAACATCTTAGAAATGGCAGATGAGGTACAACTTTGCAGACATCCTGTCTCTGTGATGTACATGTGCTTTTAGGGAAATTGAAAAACATCAAGATATTGACATTATAATTACTGTTTAAAAATTGATGAGGCAAACTGAATTATTATAAAGTTAACAACTTTCTGTATTGCAGTTTTACACTATTTTTTCCCCCAGAATTGTTTATTACTTTATACAATTATTTTCTTTTCATTTTTCAGTTGATCACTGCCCCAAGTTCACAATCTATTTTATTATTTTCAAAATGTTCCTAAATTAATTTGTAGCCTACATTGAGAAAAATGGGACATACTTCGAGTAACTGATTTCTGTGTGAACCAAAATAATATATTAAGCAGATTATTATTATTATTAATTATGTTTGACATAAACGAATATTCATGGAGTTTATCTGTTTTATCTCTGAAGGTCTGATTTAAAATACTTTCGATTTCGCATTATCAAAAAACAACCGCCCGAAATGAAAAAGGAAAACCTTTTTTTATTCAATTACCCTTTCGAATAAACTTCATGTTTTAACTTTTAAAATTATGAAAATTCAAAATATGTATTCGTCTAAGTTAATTTCTAGCAGCTTCTACGTCTGTTTGGAGTAGCAGGTCTATAATACTTCCGGAATAAAACAGGTATAGTTTAAATTACTTTTACATAAACAGTATAAAATCAATACTATATTTCCCAAAATAACTGTAATCGAGAAAGTTGAAACTTAGGCCTACTTGAATTCTGAAGAGAATTTAGACTTTATTTCTTTTCAGTCCTTCACAATGTTCGCTTGTCGCATGGTATGGGTCCAATGTGTGATTTACTACAGGATGCTCAATTGTGCAACTGCACTCGCTCTCAGAAATGTGATTTCACAGAAATGTGATTTCACACGCAGCATCCATCCAGCGAGCCATTCCCGCCCACTGAACAGTCCCGATCGGCAAAGCGGATGGATGCAAGCTGTACTTTATCGATTTATCTTTGCTAAAGTTGTGTGCAAAGTTTCTACATTGTTTGTGAACGTTTAACTGCTCCGAGTGTTTGCGTCATAGGCAGTTGCCTAGGGCGCAAAATGACTGGGGGACGAATAAAATAATTGACTACAGGGGGACTTTAAGCACTGATAACTAACAATTTAGTACCGATCTATCATCGAACTGATTAAAATAATGTAAGAATAATATAAAACTGATTTCAACGAAAAATCATAAGATTTGACAACATGTCATGTTGGACTAATTTAAACACTTTCTGCATCATGATGTACTTATAATACATCATAACGCATTATTTATGCATGGCGCACGTAGCCTGTTTTGCCATTTATGTGCTCTGAAAGTATAATTTCTAAAAAATGAATGAAAAAAGAAAATTATCAGAGGCGCAAGGCAGGAAGCGATGCAAGGAAGAGGAGGAGAAAAAAGAGTAATACAGAGGTAAGAATCACAAATTAATCTGAGTATTAGCCCAGTGGTTCCCATCCACGTTCCTGGAGCCTCCCTAACACTGCATATTTTGCATGTCTCCTTTGTCTGCACACCCATTTCAGGTCTTGGAGTCTTGACTAATGAGCTGATGATCTGAATCACTTGTGTTTGATCAAGGAGACATGTCCTGCATTCCATTCGAAAGGGCTCATCCATATGCCCTAACCCCATCAAAGGGTTTACCCTCCTGAGTGAGAGCTTCGAAGGGACGAAGGGTGTAGGGGTCAAAAAAACTTTTTTTTTTCTTCTTTTTTTTTGGAACGCACTTCTGCGTCACCTTAATGAGACAATCAAGGAGGTGCCTTTGATACATTTATAGGTAAAATCGAACTCTGAGCCTCCTGTACCCAATCTGTGACATCAAACATCCATGGCCATGGCAAATCTACCATGGCCCAAGAGCGACTTGCTGCCATCAGCATCAATAATGATGTTTCCCAGAATTTATAGTAATTTCTAGCAGTGCATCTTCCCATATAATGGCACATTTGGTTTTCAATATCTGTGCAGGTATTGTACTGTTATTATATTTATTGTGACCACTATTATTTTTTATTGTTATTTGTACTTTTAATTTTCTTTATTTTGTAGAAAACACATACATGCAAAACAGCATTTCTTCAGTGTACTGAGTTTGTGATGACAATAAATGGGTTATTCCTGCATACCTGATCATCTGTGATAAAGTCTCTAACCGGACACTCCATAGTGGGTCTGTTATCATATCAACCGGCAAATGAACAGTAGCCACTTATTTTTACACAAATTGTGTTGAGGCTTCGAAATAATCAGACACTCGTCTCCATGGTGACACTTATTGGTCACTTGCACATGTTAATCTGACGAATTATAACATACATTTGGGGTGTAAGAAAATATCGATACACGTGAATAACGCGATATTATGTTTGGCGATAATGTATCGATTCTCAAAAACACTGTATCGATATTTATTTATTTATTTATTTACATTCAAGGTTCGTGGCTTTGTGTTAAACCCACAAGTTGAACCTTTAAAACATATACACTTAAAGAATCCTGCAGTCACTTTACTATTTTCCCTTAGATTGCACAATATATCACTAATAGTGATTAGTGATATAAATGCAAATGATACTGTATTGATTAAATAAAATAAAGTTGTTTGTAAGGTTTTAGGCATATGGTGGTGTGTTCTTTATGACTGTTTTTTTTTTAAATTACATTCTTTTTCTAAAAAAACAAGAAATATCGCAATATATTGCCTTTCTTACAGTATCGCAATATATCACAATATATCATATCGTAACCCCTGTATCGTGATACGTATTGTATCGCCAAATTCTTGGCAATACACAGCCCTAACGTACATGTTGTTTGTGCCAAACAAGGAAGTGTGTGAACCATTGAAATTCTGAAACGTTTCGAAACACTTATGATATAACGAAGCCTCGTTTATGAAATCACGTGACTTTGACAGTTTTGCTGCATTCACGCCACCACGTAATTACTGTAATCTTGAGATGACAACACACAATGTTATATTCGGAGCTGTTCACATCCTCGGACTGGGAATTATGCATATCTATGGCACCACTATCAATGCCTAAATTATTCTACAGCAGTCAGGTGGTACACGTGGAAGATTTCAGAAAACTCACAGCTTGCAAACTGTAATTACGAGCTCTGACGAGGACTTGAACGCTTTTTATGAGCCAGAATCTCATAGTTACAGTAATTGCAATATGGCCTTTTGATACAGGCTCCAAACCACTGATTCGAAACAATAGATTCATAAAGCTTCGAAGCTTCATGAAGCAGTGTTTTGAAATCACCCATCACTAGAAATTGTTGAATAAAGTCGTTATTTTGTTATTTTTATAAAGATTCTGTAACCCTTTAAGAATCAGATTGGATGTCTCGAAATTGCTTTCATGTGCACTTTAAAGACAAACAACGCCTGTGTCACGTACGGCACCCATGATGCAAAGGCTAAATTTGATGTCATTTCATAACGCTCGTATACCTTGTTTCAAAACTGTGGAGTGATATTTTAGGTGGACAGATGTGTGTCAATCACCCATTTACAGTATTTCAGCATCAATTCATATACTAATAAACGGGATAAAAGGACCGATGCATTTAGTCTGAATAGGAGGTGAGTGTCACCTGAAATAAGTGTCCATAAACCCCTCTATTGTGAATAGTTCCTGTTTGATACACTTGTATGTTATTATTTCAGGTACCAGCTGTCTATTGCTCTGTTAATGAAGTTTGTTTACCCATGATCCCATCTCTCCCCTTTGAATGTCACTGAAGCACTCGTTCCTGCACTGTTAGATGGGAGTAATTGTTGTTTTTGGTGTGCTTCATATTTTTAATTTGTGTTTCAGAGATCCAAAGACCGAATTACGGATAACATTTGGAGGAGAAGTGCTCTCTCAGCCGGTTCTGCATTATTTTTCTCATGACTCTCGTCCGTTTAATGATCTTTTAGTGTTTAATAGCGTTTTTTGAAAATATTTAAATTAAATACGCCGTTTTAAAAACAGTTGCTGAGGGGTTAAAAAAATATAATGTTAGTTTACATTTTAAGCTTAATATTGGCATTTTAGATTTTTTAGCATTTTAATTGTTAAATATAGTTACATTTTGTGATTTAAATTTTTAGTGATATAAATTTAAGTTTGTGATATTTAAATATCCTGTTTCAAAGGGGGTCCGCTTAAGTAATATGATGTTCGTTCACATATTGTAGGCTGTTTTAGCATTTTTATTTTATTAAATTAGGCTATTTTAACTTAATTTAATGAAAATTAAATTAGGTTCTTTTGAGAAACAAAGCTCTGTGTAATACATAAGGTAGGCTACATATGTATAGTATCTTGTTTTAACTTGGTGAGCTTGTTGTTTTACATTTAATGTCGGTATGAATCGATTGCATATTGACTAAACAACACTGCACTGATTTCCAGGAGAAAACGCGTCAGTTCTGCATTAACCTGCAGGCGTCAGTAATGAGACGCGTCACTAAAAGATCAGAACAGAACAGCACAGAAGAAACGGGTCTCTCTGATGGAGACTGTTGATTGCATAATAAAATGCTGAAATTCATCGATTTGTTGCTGAAGGTTTGGGATTTCTGAAGCGGTTTCTCATCTGCAGGCGTCTGTTAAGCTGAATCAGCGCGAGGCGCGTCGGAGCCCATGAAAATGTCTGTTGTTTTTGTTCCCAAACGGCAGCGCGGAAAAGCGCAAATCAACCAGGAGACAATTCAAAGAGTGAGTAAACATTTCAGCGCTTAATTAGTTAATTCGCTTAGTTCATACACACACAGTTCGGTTTTTAAACGACCTCAGTCATAGGTTTTCAGGACTAACGTAAGTGACGGAACCGTAACGTTATTGGGGTGCGTTCTAGTTAGTTCTAGTTCTAGTTCTTACGTAACGTTACTAGAGCACGTACGCACATGCGCACTCTTCAAAAACGGTACTTAAAATCCCTTGACAAACTTAAATACGTAAATGACATTTTTATATATAAAAGATATACATTGTACTTAATGTTAGCTTGCTTATTTTACTCAAAATAACGATTTACGATTTAAGTCCACTTGTCAAAAAAAATATTCTTCTGTCGTTCCAACCACACAAGTTTGCGATGCAGTTTGCAAATGTTCGTTTGAACGATGGTTTCGGGAAACACCAAATCATTGAACTAAGTTAGTTACGACGGAACATGCGATGTTAGTTGGCTAACGATGGAAACGCATCCCTCGATAAGTTACGTCATATACGCGAGTGCGCGCTCGTATGTGTTGAGTGTTTTCGGCAGTGGCGGCTGGTGCAAAAAAATTTTGGTGGGGCACAATTTTTTATTTTATTTTTTAGGAATGCAGGAATGAATAGGCTAATTGTTAAATAATCATTTAACAAGTGATATAATAATGTATCATTACTAATCTAAAACATGGAAAATTCAGTATTTAAAGCATGCATAGGACTGGGATCTAAAAAAAAAAAATCTGTATTTAATTAAAAGAAATATATATATATTTCACATCCTGCCCAATATTGTCCTAGAAACAATGTTCATATTGAAGACTATAAAAACAAACATGAATGCATGCGCGCGGCGGCGCTCGTTCACGGAAGTTTGTGCTTGCTGAAGGCTCGTTTTACTGTCTATGGGCTCGTCCCGGCTCGTTCACACCTGACTGCAAAATGGAAATATTTTCTCGACTTTATTTTGCAGATGGAGAATATATCTGTGAAATGTAAATAATGTACTGAGAAAATTATTGGATGTCGCTTCAGTTTAAAAAAAAAAAATATTAAGAGGAATGTTAGTTTCCACCAATCGCTGCACAAGTTAAGGTTACGTATGATGACGAAAGCACGTTAGTGCGAGCCCTTCCGGAACCCATAGAGATTGCATTGCAGTGCCTGCAGTTCGAAAAAAAAGTTTTTTTAATGGAAGTCTATGGGAGCACTCGGGGCAAATCTCCGCCAGACTAAAATGCCCAAAAAGAGGCGGTACTCCAGAGCGTGACTCGATGCTGATTGGACTATATCCAGAGGCAGAACAAACAGCAGTGACAGCTAGCGTAACTCTGGTTGAATGCATAGACGGGTTGAATGTGATTGAAAAATCCGTCCCTTTCTCACTTTGGTGGTGCGTTGCCCTATTGCCCTAATGAAGAAACCGCCCCTGGTTTTCGGTAACTCAGCGAAAATATTTTCATTTCTGTAAATGTCGTATGAAGATTGTAGATTCAGATTCCAGTCGGTGTCTTTCACCGGAGCTGCTCTAGTCAGTTTGCCGTTGGAGGTCTGCGCGAGCGCGCGCAGGTATTAACTGCTGAGATTTGAATTATGAATTCGCGCCACTTCTGTTTGCTGCAGTGTGAACGCGATAGTTCGGGAGTCGCACCTGTTATTAAATAAGTGTGAACGTTGCCTATTTAATATAGGCAAAATAATTATTTTCTTAAATAATTATATTTTCTGATCAATTCAAAGAGTAAAAATTCCAAACAACTTTTGGAATATAATAATTACAAATACAATCAAAATTCAAAGAGAGTAAAAATACACAAACTCACTATGTTTAAAACAATCACAGTTAAACTAATTTAAACTGTGTTAGTATTGAAATCCTTAGTATTAATTTTGTTCTATAAAAATAAATCTGCATTTAAGCTACCAAGTTGAGCTAGATGAGGACTTTTTACTGTAAAGAACACTGCATTTGAAATAAAAAGAACTGAAGAGGAAAAAATACAAAAAGGTAAACAAAGGAAGCTTCAATCAGTAATAAATGTGTTATAATTTATGAGTTTAAGGGATTTTACAGTATGGGAAATTTTAATATGAAAGACTTCAAATCTAGACAGTGTTGAGACATTTGATCTTGTGAATAAAAACATTTTCTATGCAAAACAAAATAAAAATTACAGAAAAAAATAACTCTTTCAGTGAAAAGTTTAAATCACACTATTGTCCCAAAGTTTTACCATTATACACAACTGTAATAACCACTTGTTCAGAAGTCATCACAATTATATTAAAATCATGAGCTCATTAACATACAGCCTCCATATTTACATTTCAGTACTTAATCAGCAAATAGATGACGAATAGTGTTAACTAGTAATACACAGAGGTTATTGAGTTAGAGCTCATTTACATATACAGCCTGGGTTGAAGTCTAAATATGCTTTGAAATGGTTATAAAGAATTAAATAACCTACAAAATATGTAGAATATTTTAAACTTTTGAAGTGTTTACTGAAGTTGTGCTTTAACTCACTGACACTGTTTTGCAGCTGCTGAATGAGAACGATCAGCTGGTGAGATGCATCACAGAGTATCTGCAGAAGGGCCGAGCCACCGAGTGTGTCCAGTATGTGCGTTTCATGCTTCTGTTCTCTTCAGATGCTTTAGTGCTTTTAATAAAGTATGCACTTCATCTCCTTCAGATACCAGCAGATTTTACACCGGAACATTGTGTATTTGGGAACCATTGCTGATGCCGGCACAGAGATCCTGCCGGAGGAGACACAGACTCCAACTGCTGCAAATGACTCCGTCAGTTAGATTTTCTGTTTACAGGAATATTGTGAATGCATTATAATAAATGTAAGTCTTTAATTGTATTGCTCAACAGCTCAGTTGTTTGTGTAAATTCAAATATGTGTTAATACAAGTCATTTGTGTGCCAAATTTAGGCACCAAACTTAATTGCAAAAATTATTTTTTTTTTTTTTAAGCACAGAATCCCTATGAAAATAAAGTCACATTGGTCGAAAGATGCTCCTGATGTCCCTGCAGGGGAACACTGTTTTTATGTACATACTTTCATAATGTTTATATTTGAATACTTTGTATAATAAATATATGAAACAGTCAATGCTTTGGACTTTATATAAACAAGTGCAGAACTATTCCAATATTTGCATGTTAATTTACTAAAAATTTAGTCTAATTTGATGCTTTTAGTTACTAAAAAGCTCCATTTAACAGTTTACCAGATTCAAATCCATTCTGTACAAAATGCAAATAAGATTACATTTGAATCTTCACATATGTTGTTAATTTCAATATGACCCCAAGCATTTACAAATTGTATAAAAAAAATATACATCTTTAATATTTTTTGTTTACTTCTCATCTATAGGATTATGCTGTGTTTTGGGGGATATTAAGTTTTTTTTTTTTACATATTTAGCACAAAATTCTTCAACTACACCCTTGGCATGCATATGAAATATTACATTTTTATGAAAAAAAATGCATCTCTATTAACAGGCCTCCATATATGTGTGCAAATCTTTAGATTTGTGCTGGATTTAGTTTATTTCTTTTTGACCCCAAACACCCATTTTGTGGCTTTTTTTTTTTTTCTTTTTACATACCTTCAGAACAACTGAATCAAGCCCAGCTTTTTTGGATGTATAGATAGATAATGTAAAAAAAATAAATACATCTTAAACCACTCAGATGAACTGAACCATGTTTTTAACTAAGGAAAGTTAAAATGGGGTCATATTGACCACAAACATCCAATTAGGGTTAAAGTAAATAAACATAATGGTGGTATTACTGTACTGGCCTTCTCTGGACTTTTAACTGCAATAAAGTAAAGAGAATCATTGAGAACATGTATTAAACACATGATAATTGCAAAATGCTCAATTTATACGCAAAATGAGTCACAGATGAAATGAAAGCAGATGTTATGTTATATATTTATTTTTTGCATTGCTGGTACACTTGGAAATAATCAGTTGCCAGCTCTAGTGAACAATAAGCAACATAAGCCAAGCAGTCGCCCATTACGTCTTCTGTCAGGGCAACATCATTTCTTTCTCTTTTTTTTCTTTTTTTAAACTCCTTTTAATTTTTTTGAAGCCACTAGTAAACCATTTTGACACAGCTGAGAAATGTTGAGCGTTACAGTCCAAGGTCATTGAAGATGTTTTATCTTTTAAAAGAAAAAAAAGCCGAAACAGTTTGGGAGGAAAAACACGGACGAAGCAACGAACCTACATTTTTGATTGTGCAAAGCACAGAACTATAAAAAGATATATTTATATACAGCAAACGATTCTCTGTAAACATGGTAAGTATGTTAGTTTTCAGAAAACATGGTCATATCATAAATACAGGCAACATTGGCATCGGCAAACGTCACGAAATGAACATTCTGGGCTTTTAAGATGCAGCCCGAAACCTCAGAAACCAACGGAATCTGGGCTCAAAAATAACCAAAAAAAAAAAAAAATCCACCCCAATCCGACCATAACCATTTATTAGTGTTTATAATGGCGTATTTGGTAACCTCTGTAAAAAGAAGGTACAGTTAAACTCTGTAGGAAAGAAAAAAATGTGCTTCACATCTTGGGAAAATAACGTTTTACTTATTTTTATTAAGCCTATATTATGCTAACTT
Organism: Chanodichthys erythropterus; assembly: GCF_024489055.1. NCBI lineage: Eukaryota > Metazoa > Chordata > Actinopteri > Cypriniformes > Xenocyprididae > Chanodichthys > Chanodichthys erythropterus. The sequence continues at coordinate 42,344,590 of NC_090227.1, read as the reverse complement.
ATAGAGTAATGGTATAATGTGTAAGAAAATACAAAAATAAGATTAATACTGTCAATATTTGTACAAGAAATATATTGTATTTGAAAGGAATAAAATGTTATATTTATGGGAAGTGTTAGTGTCGTTCTGAAGAAAGCCAATGGGAAAACAAACGCGATGAAGGGGTTGTGTGTTTTTCATAAAAGGATTTTTTCTCTCTCTCTTTCTAGATATAACTACTACTACGACTCCCAAACGGCATTTCTTTTTTTCTTTTTTAAATTCAAGCACCATTTCCCCCCTCTAAACAATACTTTGGTTAGAGAAAAATATCTGCAAGTGCTATTCAAAACAACATGGCACAAAGTTACTTACTGCTAACATCTTTTTTATTTTTTATTTTATTTTTTTTAATCTGTCAGACGTTGAAAAAGTAGTGTATTTCTTTCAAATTACACCTCTTCTATGATTATTATATTTCTGCCGAGCCTGCTCAAAGCCTCTTCATAAAAAGTAAATTATTTATAGTTCTTTTTTGTGTCTTTTTTCCGAGTCATTTACAAGCTATGGAACAGTAGCTGAGAGCTGCAGTCTGGGTCGTCCCACATGACATTTGGCAGTTACAGCTATTTAAACACAGTATCGTTATATGGGACGTCCGGTTAGCGAACCGGGACCCCCGAATCTTCGTTACGCGGCTGCAATAGTGCGCTGTGAGTGAGCACGGTGGCCATGCATATCGGGAGACGCGGCGTGTAAACTCAAAGCCGAACGCCGCCACCGCGAGACCGAAGCGCGCTCCGTCTTCAGTCGTGCGGATGCGGCCGCCAGTGAAATGGTCCGACTAGCTGCTGTTTGTTTGTTAACATGAATCATGCATCGTTTGGACAGCGTGGAAGGCAGTTACGTTTCTGTTTGGGGATGTTTAACACGCATCTGTGTACAAAAATGTTATTAACCACTATGTTAAATGCAAATTTCCCTATAAAAACACTTCTAGTTCACAAGGTTGGAGTCTAGACCAGGTTCACGTGGGTTTACGGCACACTTCACCACAAGATGAACAATCCCAGCTAGGTTTCTACGAAGCTCCCGGATGACGGCCGTGTTCTGATTATAAAATAGCATCCTTCCGCTGCCCGACATGACCTTTGATGGGTTCACGTCTGAGCGGAGGGAAGGGCGACCTCTCCCAGCACGGGTCCAGCTCAGTACTGGTGTAGGTATGAGGGTCGATGCTCTGGTTTGAGCGGGAAGGTTTTGAAGCCTTTGCTCAGGATCTTGTGCTGGGAAACCTGCTGCTGCTGTTGCTGCTGCTGCTGCTGTTGTTGTTGTTGTGTGAACGGGAAGCCGGAGGAGATCCCGGAGGATGGAGGGCAGTCATTGGCCGTCGACCATACTGGAGACTGCAGCATTTGCATGGAGTCGCCCCATTGGCTGGAGGGGATAGTCATCTGGTAGAGGGAAGAGCTGGGATTGGGCATGGTGTTGGTGTGCGAGGAGTGCTGCCAGGGGGCTTTAGGAGGCCATGTTTTAGTTTTGCTGTCCTGTAACACAAAGAGCACAACACATATGGAGCAAAACAATGGCAGTGTGCGGGAAAAACACAGTAGGGCCAGTAACAAATATTCATGTTCGAGATGGTTAAAATGTTGTAAAATATTTTTGCAAGCTTTTTAAGTACTTTAAACCATTTAAAAAAAAAAAAAAAAAAAAGTGACTAATAAATAAATAATAAAAATAAAATCGTCCTATGGTTTTAAAGTGTGTACAACATGTTTTTGCTGTTCTTGTTGCATTTACACGGCTTTAACCAGCAGATGTCCTCAGTATGCTATGTTTCGGGTGAATAGCTAGTGTTAAAGTGAATTAAGATGATGAAGTCAATATAGTGGAATAAAAACAACATCTTTATCTTTATATTCATTGTTCTTGGTGTGAACGGGCCTTTAATCTGATGTTTGTATTTTCTTGCATATTATACTATTACAGTATAAGCTAGCATAATATAGGCTTATTATTAAAACCAAGATGTGAAGCTCATTTGTTTTCTTTCCTACAAAGTTTATCTGCTCCTACTCTCTACATTTTGTCAAATTATAAAAATAAAAAAAATAAAAATTTCAAAATGTATTTTTATTTTGACAAAAAGTTGTTTTTATTACGGTACTGACTGCTCATTTTTTAAGTATATTTACAAATATGAATTTTTAAATCATGATTATTAAGTTTTCTTGGGGTTTTATCATTTGACAACTACGGAAGAGGATTAGGGCCAAGCAATGATAAATGAAAATATAAAACCATCTTGCGATTAAAGTTGTTCAATTTCGAGAAAAACGTCGAGATAAAATGTTGAGAATATATTTATTAAATTAAGAGAAAAAAGTCGTTAAATTACGAGAACAAATTGTTAAATTATGAGAAAAATGTAGTTAAATTTCGAGAAAAAAGTCGAGAAAATGATGAGAAGAAATTCGTAATTTAACGAATTTGTTCTCGTAATTTAACGACTTTTTCTCATAATTTAATGACTTTATTCTCAACATTTTATCTCGACTTTTTTCTCGAAATTTAACACATTTTTTCTCGTAATTTAACGAGTTTATTCTCAACATTTTATTTAAACTTTTTTCTCAAAATTTAACAACTTTAAATCTCAATTTTTATTATTGCTTGGCCCTAATCCTCTTCCGTAGACAACATCTGAAGTAACTGTGTAAATGAATAATTGATGACGGTTTGTTGAATTATTAGAAAATAACACACTCAAGGCAGAGAAGCAGAGTTACACCTCAGGTGTGCATTATTTTCTAATAGTTCAATGGTCCGGAGTCAATTATTCTTCTTATAATAGAGTTACCACACCTCAAGACACTGTTCAGATGTTGTGTTTCAAGACATTTGTCAGTTTTTTGTCCTTAAAATGCTCGTGGTGTTGGACTAATTTCTTACGCATCTCATCCCAAGCCTCCGTTGCTAAGCATTTTAGAGATAGTGACGGAGGCTTGAGCCATCGATAGCAGAATGATGCAGTTATTAATACAGTTATCAAAGAGAGATTAAGCATGTGTAAATCACCTGTGGTGTTTTTATCCTATTGTTTACTATTTTTATTTGCTCAGTCAGTCAGTGTCGTTGTGGGTTTTGGTTCTTTTGGTGTTGTAGGCTGTGAGGAAACAACCGAAATCATTTGGCGAAGTGATATGGACATTTTAATGCGGTCAAGACCTGCATGGAACTACTTTAGTCACGCGTTTCCCTGAAAATAATTGCACACCTTAGAGTATTTGTTAACCAACCAGATTCAAGCATTCAACAGCCCTGTATTATAAGTCATAATATGTGATCAGAATCAAATTATTTTATATTTTAAGAGTCTTCTCTGTGATGTCATTTCCTGGCATCCTGCATGTTACGTCATACTGAATTTGTCAGAAATCATGTTTAAGTGACCAAGTTAAAAAATATAGTACATTTTTACCAATTTGCACTAATTTTGGAGCAGAATCCACTATGCACACAAGGCTGTTTATTTTGTTTGTCAAAAGACAATCGACTCGTGCAATAAATGAACTGTATCAACTCCATCACAACTTTCTTAATTTTTTAAACAAAAACTATTTACAGCGGCTGCACATGAGAAAGCACCTACTGTGAAATTCCATCTCAATATCAAGGAATAAACATGTGGGCGTCTCATGTTTACCTGGTTACTGTCGTCACTGGTGTGGTGCAGTGGAGGAGAGGGCAGAGTGCACACTTCCTGTTCACCACAGCTGTGTTTCCTAAAAAACACACTCAACATGAGCGACACACTCATCTCAAAAACAGTCCCGATGAATCATTTCAGAAGTTTTTGATGAACAAATCAAATGTTCGTTACCGTCTTTGTTTAACAGCCGCCACCAGGTCAGGCCCAGAGAACATGGAGAACAGACTGTCCCCATTGGCCGAGGAGGTCTCGTCACTCGAGCTGGCTGAATCCCCCTGATTGGCTGACCAGCCGCTGTTGACCGCCTCCCTGCTCAAATACAAACTCTATATCAGCATCCAAAACTGTTAACGTCAATGTTTACACTATAGAATAAATGAAATAATTCATGGCAAGCAGAAATGTGATTGGTCAGCGCGTCACCCACCCCTCACTGTAGTATTCTGGGTGTGGCCAGCCCCTGTGCTGCTCGTCAGGGTGGGGCCAATTACTGCGAGTGTTGCTGGGGCGACGAACATGTTGCGCCTGTCGTTTCTGCTGCATGGCCTGATTGACCCCGGCAACATAACGCGCAAACTCTGGATCCGAGCCCACTGACGGAGAGACAGAGATGTGAGGAGTTTTGTTCTGCTCTTTGTTTAAACTGTCCAGCACAGCAGAAACACATAATAGACTCCAACACACACACACACACGCATTTAAGAGACATGGTGCACCACATGATCCACAACATACTTGCGGTCGCACAGTATAAAAACCATGGCATATTTTACTTTGTTCTAATGAGAAAATAATTATTAAATAATTAAATGTGACAATTATTACATGATATTTGCATTCAAATAAATTTTAAATTCATTAAAATTAATTATAAAGTAAAAGACTGCAATAAAATAAAAGTAGTAATAGTACAATAATATAATTATATATGATTATTTAAAAAAACAGCAGATAAAAATGAGCATCACAACATGAGCAATATGGAAATGTGATTATTGTGTGTGTGTGTGTGTGTGTGTGTATATAATATATATATATATATATATATATATATATATATATATATATATATATATACACACACACACACACACACACACAGAAGTAATATTGTGAAATATTACAATTTAAAATAATGGTTTTCTATTTTAATATATTTTAAAATATAATTTATTTCTGTGATCAAAGCTGAATTTTCAGCATCATTACTCCAGTCTTCAGTGTCACATGATCCTTCAGAAATCATTCTGATATGATGATTTATAATCAGTGTTGGAAGCTGGTGTGCTGTTGTTTTTCATAACCTGTGATACTTTTTTCAGGATTCTTTGATCGATAAAAAGTTAAAAGAACAGCACTTATTCAAAATAGAAATCTTTACTATGACTTTTTATCAATTTAACACATACTTGCTGAATAAAAGTATTGATTTTTCAAAAAAAACAAAAAATTACTGACCCCAAACTTTTGAATGGTAGAGTTTGTTACAAAAGACTTCTATTTTAAATAAATGCTGTTCTTTTTTTAAACTTTATTAATCAAAAGAATCCTGGAATAGTATCACAGGTTATAAAAAAAATATATTGATAATAAATCAGCATATTAGATTCTAATGATTAGTGTAATGATGTTAATGTAATGAAGACTGGAGTAATGATTATATATTAATTACTCACTATATATACAAATGCATTCATACTAAAAAAAATATTAATTTGTAGTTTTGCTCAACCAATGATCCTCTACCACTACAAAACCTGAGGTGAACTCATCTGAGCTGACCGGTCTCTGCTCACCTGCAGGGTCAAAGGGCATGGAGTCTCCCAACACCCCAAACAGACTCTGCTCACTTTGGTCTCGATTGGGCCAGGTGTTGTTGCGTGGTCCCTGCGGGGGCTTGTGGCCGAGCATCTCAGACATGACGCTGTCCATGTACGTGCTGACCAGCCCCAGACTGTAGAGGTCAGAGCTGAGGTCCGGCAGACCCGGGGCGGGCCACTGCGTCAAGGGCCCGATCGGTGACAGGCCCCCCAAAGGACCTTGGGGCCACTTGCTGGGAGCTCTCGGCTGCGGGGGCTGCTGGGAAGAAAGCTGGGGCGAAACTGGGGCCGCCTGCTGCTGCTGCGGCTGACCGATCGGCTGCAAGAGATGCTGGTAGAACGGCAGGGCCTGTGAGGTCGGCTGCGTCTGCGGCTGCGTTTGCTGCTGTTTTGGTGTTGAAGGAAGTTGCTGCTGTTGTTGTTGTGTCGGTTGCTGCAAGGTTTGCGCCAGCGTCTGCACGGCATGAGACACTTGAGACTGCGAGGTTGGCGGAGCCGGCGGTTTCAAGTCGGCCGCGTTTGTGGACGCGACAGAGTTCCTTCTCTTCACCAGCGGTGATGCCTGCTGGGATTTTCCCATGTTGAACCCCGACAGGAAGTCGATGACATCTTGCATCTCCTGGTCGGTGGGCAGGTTCATGCCCTGCTCGTCCGAGGACGCCCCGTTTGCAATCTGCGCGTGGCTGGGGTCGGGTGTGCACGGCATGCTGCTCATCTGCAGGATGCTGTGCAGGCGTCCGGTTTTGTCGTCCGAGTTGCCGCTGCTCCGAGACGGGGTGCTGGGGATGGAGTAACTGCCCCCTGCGCTTGAGTTGGACGAGGTTTTCTTGGTGAAGCGTGAGGTGAGCTTGGAGATGGTTTTCGGGAGGCCGCTAGAGGATTTGGTGCTGTTCCCAGGAGGAAGATCGATGGGGCCGCCGTAATCAGTCGTGTCCCTTTGCAGCTGGATCTGAATGGTGGGCAAAGTCTGTTCCCTGCACGCACACACACACACACACACACACACACACACACACACACACACACACACACACACACACACACACACACACACACACACACACACACACACACACACACACACACACACACACACACACACACACACACACACACACACACACACAAGCAGACAATTACAATTAATACAGCATTATTGAGATTAATATTTTGATTGTTATATTTTCCTTTTTAGATTTAGGTATTCTGTTTTTGTCATTTTTATTAGTTTTTTTTAAATGTCTATATATTTTTTGAATTTTATTTGAAGTTATTTTCGCGCACATGCATAAAGTTTGTGTATGTATGTATGTATGTATGTATGTATGCATGTATGTATTAGGGCCGGGATAATAAATCGATTCTCGATCGATACAGTGAATCTGGATTGATCCTGAATCATTCTGAGCTTAGTTTTAACAGCAGATGGCGCTCTAAGCTAGTTTTTAACCGCACACACTCTCAAACACTCACGAAGACGACTGCTGGACAGCGCTTGTGCGTTCGGCTGAGTCATCTTAGTGGTTAAATATACTTGCACCTCGGCTCAGAATGCTTTTATGATGCAAGATTTGTAATTCACTTAAATCTTTTTGAACTTTCTGAATGATTATTTTAGGTTTAAGTGGTGTGTGTAATGGAACTGGAAGCAGGCAGCGTACGAGTGTTTCTAAAGCACATATAGTAGTGCCATCAGCTGTTAAAAACTAATCTCAAAATCAATTCGAGAATCGCGATACATCAGAAAATATAAATTTTTATATTATTATTTTAACAGAAATGTTTATGGTTTTAGTTAATACTCTGTCTCCAATTAACTCCTCATCTAGATCTAACAAAAAATGTCAAATTGCTGTTCTGATTCAGCACTGAGTGAACTAAGGTGAACACATGATTGCAGCACTAATGCGGCGTCCACTGACTTGCGCTCCTTCCAGCGGTGGAGGTCAAACACAGCCGTGTAGAGCACGTCCACCAGGCCGAGGGTCTTCTCTGGATCCAGGCTGCGCTGCAGCAGAGACATAGTGGCTGGATCCTCCTTCAGACACCTGCAAGACAAAAAAAGAAGAGTTAGAAGATAAGATTAGATTTAGAAGTTTATATTTTATATTTCATTTCATTATTTTATTTTATTTTATATTATATCATCAGCAACGGCTAAACATAGAGAAGTGTAAACTTTAAAGTAGAGAAATTAAATTCAAATCTTAAAAAAAAGAAAAAGTAACTTTTTTTTCTGCAAAAATAATAAAAATATAGCAATTAATGACCTCTTTCAGTTTGATATTTGATAGATATGATGATTTTAGCTAAATTGACTCAAATTGGCCCAAATTAACAGGGGTTGAAAGTCTTAACTTTTTCTCTGCCAGCATTTTTTTTTTTTTTTTTAAAGTTGCCAGCCACCGCTTTTGATCATTTTCAAAAAAACTTCATAGCCCCCAGAAAATTTTGTTGTATGAATATCTGAACCTACAATATATAAAAAGAAAGTGTTTTGTTCTAGCTTCATGCATTCTATTTTTATCAGTACTCGAATGTGAGTAAATTTAATTTAAAAAAGCACCATTTTGAACAATAAGCTGAGAAATCATGTGCATAAGCAATGCTTTTATCGCTTATTTCTGCTCCTTTTTTTGCCTACGTTCTGATCCGGAGGTTCTGTACTCTTTCAGAAGATGTGTAATAGCGCCCCCTACCATATAGCAGTGAAAACATGGATGGCGGGGAAAGAGTTAAGAGCATAATGATTTTATTCACACATATTCATTCAACAACATTAGACTTTGAATAAATGGTACGTAAAGCAGAGGATGTGGATCTACCAACTGCTGTCTGTGATACTGAGATTTAATTAACTATTGCTATAATGACCATAAATTTTACTGTATAGTTACTCACCATGTGGAGGGAACCTGGACCACAACTTTAGATCCTTCAAGACAGATCTGAGGGGCGTAAGCTTCCTTATTCTCAATCTGAGCCGTGTCAACCACAACCTGCACAAACACATCATCATCATCATCATCATCATCATCATCAGGTTTAATAACTGCACAGTATCATGAAGCTCTGCCAGTATATAAATCATTCATGTTACTCGTCCTGTGAACATCAATCATTTCTGTCAAACTAACAACACTCGAGAACACCCAGTGAACTGACTTTATCACTGTTAGAGAGCTGTTTCCACCCAAAAACACAAATGAAATATTTCCCACAGTTCTTGAAAAGAGGCAGTGAAGCCGTTTGAAACAGGGAGGGTGTTTCCTATCAAAAAGGAAGTGGGCTATTGTTATTAATAGCGCAGGTGTATCCTCAATGTGACTCAAACGATGGGGACTCTACACAGAAAACACACAGACACGCCCAAAGGTCACGGCCACACTGACCACACACATAGCAAGGACAGAAACAGCGTCATGGAAACGGCTTTATGATTTTTCATAAATCATTTTCCTGTAGCCGGTGGCCTTTTCCAAAACCTTGAGTTCAGACTTTTCTTCTTTCCTTCTTCCGTGTGAATGTTGCTGACAATAAACCAATAATAGAACTATGTTGGTTAATATATTTTGATAAAAATTATAGAAACCAACAAAAAGTTTCCAGGCTGCTACGAACACTTCTCAGGAAGGATTGATTACTGCTAACACTTGTGAGGTTTATGAAATCAAATCTAATGAATTTTATAATTAATAATTTTCTCTGAGGCACTTAGTAGTAAGCAAGTATCATGATGACATACGAGTCCAGTCTACTACAGAGGTATCATTGATTTTATATGTTCCTACTTCTAAACATCATTAATACATTGAAAAATCGTTTATAATGCATTAATGCAATGCAAGTCACTTTGGATATAAGCATCTGCTAAATGCATAAATAAAAACACCACACATAAAAAGTGAATGGTGGCGTTTTCCTGTCCCGTTTCTTTCTGGAATAAGCTGCATTGTGGACCAGACTTTATGCCGTCAGTCAAAGGTGTGAAACTCACCAGTCCAGCCTGTCCGAACAGCAGCTGTACGGCGGTCTTACAGGCTCCTCTCCAGCTGGAGGGACACACCTGGTTCAGCACCTCTGTGACGGGGGAGTCGTCCCGCACGGCCACGCCGTTCTGATCCACCGCATCTTTGATCAGCTGCAGCACGGCATGCTGGGAAAAGATTACATTCAATGAAATTAGATGATTTTCTTTACTGTAATGTATAAAAATACTATACAATTTAAATATTAGACACTACTGTTCGAAAGTTGAAATTCTCTTCTGCTCTCCAAGGCTGCATTTATTTGATCAAAAACACTGGAAAAAATGTGAAATATTTTTACAATTTAATACAACTGTATTCTATGTGAATATATTGTAAAATGTAATTTATTCTTGTGATCAAAGCTGAATTTTCAGCATCATTACTCCAGTCTTGCGTCACATTATCCTTCAGAAATCATACTAAAATGCTGATTTGCTGCTCAAGAAACATTTCTGATTATTATTATCAATGTTTAAAACAGTTAAGAAGTTAAACAGAACAGCATTTACTTGAAATAGAAATATTTTGCATTTTGCAGATCTCTTTACTGTCACTTTTGATCAATTTAAGGCATCCTTGCTGAATAAAAGTATTAAATAACCTTACTGACCCCAAACTGTGCATCACATTTAGAGTGAAAACTGTCACAAAAATAAAAAAAAGCCTAATTTTCTTAACACCTTTTTGTTTTCGATGTGAAATAGCACAGGTTTTGTGAGATAAACCTTCCAGTGTTTAAGATCATCTGAGACATGCATGTTCCAACTAATTTTATCCTTTCTTATTCTTGTACTTGGTATCATGGACTACATTTTCAGCTGGATCTTATCTCTAGTCGTCATTCATAATATTGTGTTGTGAGTGAGGACAAAATACCGTTTTAAGCTTTAGGTTATCTGATGCACTTTCGTTGAAGGAAACTCCTCGGAGGAGATGAGAGCCAATCTGGACAGGGATTGTGGGTAATTCACACTGGATGGGCTGAGACGTGGTGTGAAACCGTCCGGCCTGCTGGGCTTCGGCATCACTGCAGCAGCCCTACACACACACACACACACACACACACGCTTATAATCATAGACTGTTCATATGCGCTCACAAATAAACCAAATAAATGACAACGCACAAACGCATGTGCTGGTGAAAACGAAACTGCAGTCATGTTTACAAGAAAAAGCTTGAGAACTTCTGAGGAAGTTGCTGATTTGATTGTGAGTTTGACAAGCAGTTTGAGATTTCAAGATGCCCCCATTCAAATAGACAGGACTTGTTCTTGGATGCCCGAAATAGCTTTCTGGAGTCGTAGCAAAAATGGCCTTGAAAGGGACTTTGAATATGTGCAGCACACTTTACGTGGACATTCACATGTCTGTCTGTCTGAACACATGAACATCCTGAGAGAAGCTCTAATCTGCAATAAGCTGTAATTCCACACACGGCAAACATACCTGCAAAGCTGCTTCCACTGATTTGGGATTAAGGTGAAATCCGGCCTTCAGCGCGTATTCACTGTGACCCAAAGAGTCTAACGCCGCTTTATACGCCTGCAACACACATGAACAACGTCAGTGGGTCAGTCTGAGGCTCAAAATATGCATCATTTTTAACAGTATACAAAATTATTAACATTTATATTTCTACATTCAATTCTGTAACTGTTCACCATTTGTTTTAAGTTTTGCACCATCATTTTTGCATTTCACTTACAAAGAAACCATTACATTCTTAAAGGAAAAAGATTCATTGTGTTCAGTTAATGTGAGCTCTGATATAACTATTGTTTAAAATAGTAATACACATTAAATAGCTGAAACAGTAAAGCACGGCTCTAGTAAATGTCATTGCTTCAATTCCCAGGGAATGCATGAATTGATAAAAACGTGTAACTTAAATGCAATGTCGCTTTACATTCTACCAAATGCATAAATGTAAATAGGTTAAATGTGATAATTATTTGCTATTATCTACTGTGATAACATGGTATCTCCCACCACTGTTATCACAAAAATAAAACTTACAATGACAAATAGATAGTGAAAAGACTCTTGCAGTATTTGATGGAGATCCACCTTCATTTATTGTGATTTTACAGCACTAACAGTAACTGTAATAACTATAATGTTCTAGTAAAAACTATTAACATGATAAATGAAGTGTTATCAGTGTGTGTTCACCTGTAGAGCGTTGTCGATCTTGGCGTTGAGCTCTTTGAGCTGGTGTTCAGGTATGGAGGTGTTCTGAGAGCAGAAGAGCTGCTGTACCTGAATACCAGACAGACAGCCGTCTCTCCCTCTCTCCCTGAGACACGCCGTCACCTGAAACACACACATGCACTTATTTAACATACCAAAACACTGTTTCCTGTCAGACTGCAAACATTCATTCATTCATTTTAAGTACTCTAGTTAGGTATTTGAGGTAGGTTTGCAGATTGTTTAGACAAATTGTCAACAAAATTATACTAACACTATATTAATTAAACATTATATATACACATTTTAACTACATAATTATATATATAATATATGAATATAATATAATCAAATAAAATGAATATAATTAAAACATTTTAAAATAATTTTGTCAGGGCTTGTTGACTGAAATATATCAGTGTTTATTTATTTTTTTAAATACTTTAGGTTGGTATTTGAGGTTGGGCTGAATAGCATGACAAATTGGACATCGGAAAATAATATTAGGACAATAAATGGGTGAATCTCACAAAAAAACCATAAGAATATATAACATAAATATAAAATGTAATTTTAAAATAATTTCATCAGGGCTTGTTCACTCTAGGCTGGTTGTACATTGATTGGTGGAGCCGTTTACCTCTGACGCTCCTTTCCATGAGCGGATGGCTTCCTCTAGCTCCGTCAGGGGTCCAGGGCTTGTGTTCTGAGTGTGGGCATTTCCACGTCTCTCCTGAACCTGCGCCAGCGCCTCCGCCAGGCAGGACTGCGCCACCGGCTGGACTTTCTGCAATGCCTGCGACAGGAACTGAAAATGCACCTGCATCACCGTCAGGAAGCAGCGGCCCAGCACCTGAAAAAGAGTGTTACATCACACCTTTAACCACAATATGAAAAACAATCATGGTCTTATAGTGAATGATTCATCAATGCATATTACTCTGAGTCTGCTTTCACCAAAAGAGGTCACTCAAGGTGATGTTTTGTGTAAAAAAAGAAATATGTGGAAAATATTGCACAGAAAAAATGAAAATGAGATGCTTAAACCTTTCTTTATGTGAAATGTTCTTTAAAAGCAGTCTTTACAAAAGACTTCAAAAACATTATTCAGGCTATAAACAGACGTGTACATCTGGTGCTGATGTTTTATTAATATGCAGAACCAAAACCATCAAGGTCAACCCAACGCACCAGACCACGCTTGAAGTTCCAGGAAACGGCGGTCGATCCCGATAGTAACGAGCCTGTTCGGAACATTCCCAGACACAGAAGCATTCAGGGTTACTGTCATATCGTTTCCTAAATAGGCAGTCTTTCCTGACTCACGTCTTACTCATCAGCACGAGAAAGTGGAAACAAGCTCGTAAAAATAATGAAATATAGACACTGGATCATTATCCGCTCAGACCATGTGTCTGTTCTTTGTCCTGTTTGCCCTCTGTGTGTTTTCGATAAACAGAATTATGAATAGGATTCAGAATGAGACACAGAATTGTAATGCATGAATTGCTTCTGTTCATAAAGAGAGAAGGCAGGAGACAGGCCTGTCACCCCCACCCACAGCAGAAAGGGTTTCTTTTACAGGTATCTGCTGAAAATATCTATAGGCCAAGTTGTAAAGTCAGAAATATGCCGTCTTGTGCAACAGGAGACAGGAAAAACAAGGTGGCGCCAGTTTCAGTCTTTCACCCCTCACGCAGAAACACCTGAGAGCAGACGGCATATTTAGGAACCTGCCTTAAATGTTAGCTAAAGACAGATTTGGACTAATAGGGACATAAATCAACTAACTATATTCAAAGCCAGTTAAATGGTTTCAGGGCTCAACATTAACTCTTGTCTTCTTGTTGCAGGAAAGAGCTGGACAAGTGAAACTTGGAACAAAGTTCATAAAAATCCAAAAACTAAATTAAGATCCAGAAAAATAAAAATAAAAATGTAAAACATAAAATTGCAATCAGAGAAAAAGCATTCAAAGTTGCTTCTTGATTCTCACACAAGTGACAGAAAACAAAACCATGATTGTCATGAAATGGCATGGACTAATATTCATCCCATTTGCTATTTTTACTTTAGTTATATGCATATATGTACAAATAATCTATATATACATAAACATAAATGAAGGACTTTAAAGGCTTTTTTAAAAATAAAAATAAAGGCTTTTAAAACAACCTTGAAATGTTGTAAAATTTGAGGTAATTCGGAAAAAATATTTTACTGTATATTGTAATTCATCTTTAATAATGATAACAATAACAATGTTCAAATTATTATTAATATAACAGCTACTACTGGTACTAATAATAATAATAATAATAATAATAATAAATTATTATTAAACTACTATTACTATTATTATTATTATTATTTTTATTATTATTATTATTACTACTACCATTATTAACGATATTATAAATATTAATACACAATTTTTACATGCATTCATTTGATAATTATTATTATTATTATTATTATTATTATTATTTATTATTATTATTATTATTGCTACTACCACTAATTATAAATTATTATTATTATTATTATTATTATTATTATTATTATTATTATTATTATCAATTAATGTAAATACATTTTTACGAACACTATTAATAAATTATTATTATTATTATTATTATCAATTAATGTAAATACATTTTTACTAACACTATTAATAAATTATTATTATTATTATTATTATTATTATTAATTAATTTAATAATTATGTTATTATTACATTTATTATCATTATTTTTGTTATTTTTATTATTGTTATTATATTATTATTATTATTATTATTATGAATAATAATAATAATAATAAGTAATAACATTTACTTGCATCCATTTTATTATTATTGCTAAAATAATAATAATAATAATAATAATAATAATAATAATAATAATGACAACAATATTGAAATGTGCAAATGAAAAATAGAAACTAAAGCGACTAAAGAGTGCATTTTCAAGACCAAGAACACTGAAAGCAAAGAGAATTGTAAACGGTGTCATCCAAATAAAACTTCTCAGAATCAGTGTTCGATTGTTCACATGCAAACAAATCACATCACAGTTTGGAAACCTGATCTAGGGTCAGTATTCTTATTGAGGGCATGCTGAGATCCAAAAAGAGCGCTGCTGATTGGCCCAGCGATGCAGCGGGTGTATTTCTGTTGCGGCGCTTCATTGAGACAATCATGGTGTCAGGTAACACCCCGGGGACGGGAATACCCTGCTGTCGCCCTGCCAGCCGAATGTAAACAGGAGAATGAACTCGCCCCTTTGCGCGCACACAACAGGCAGATTCCCGCGAGGCAGGAAGGGCCACTTGCAAACAAAAACGCTCATTAGCAAATACAAGACGCTGAATAGACAACTAGCTGCCGCCGGTAAAGTCTGTCCTGTGTTTACAGAGAGAGCGCGTGTGCACTTGAGAAATATTTCCTCTGGTTTTGTTCACGAGTTCAGAAATAAACAGTGACACTTTCATGCACTTCTGGCAGCTGAAATGCTCTGATAAAACACACCAGGTCTGTTTTTAAAGCAGCAAAACTGGTAAGTTTCATACGTTCTTCATGTTAAAAAAAGACTGCACTGCATACCAGAAGCCCTCGTTCACAAGACAAGACAAAAATACAAGAGTTAAACGGCTGAAAACAGAGCCGGAACTTTCCGGAGTGGTTGTTTCGGACGAGCTGTACAAGTTTCTGTTTGAGTATTCAGGACATTTTTGCTTCTGCAAACATAATAAAACACTTTCAATATTTGAAAACATTCCACAGCAAACACGTTCAGGGGGAAGGAATTTGGAATTGCCATAATATTCCGTTTCATACTTAGAAAACTTTTGTGTTTGGCATGAGGTTCCGTCGGGACTTTGTAAAGTTGGGATCTATAGCTGCAGGTCTGGCCCGGATCCCTGCCACAGCGTGCCCGTTTTAAAGGCCTGCGGTGTGAAGCCTTCCTGCTCGGAGCATGACCACATCCACCAGGGCGCAAACCCTCGCTCATAAAGGCATCATTTCAGCTCATATGTGTCTCTCGAGCAGAGACATGGAGACTGACCAGCACAGCTTAACTCACACGGCCAACCGCACAAACTAGAATGTTCTCGGAGAGAGAGAGAGCATCTGGTTTCCGAAAATATCTCGGAACAGAGGAATTCCTCTATAAAAGATCTGGAGGCCTCTCCTCTGCTTTGAAAAATAATCAGTGTCTGGAGCAACAACAGGCTGATGGTAAGCATCAAGACTATTAGCACAAAAGTCACAGGTTTGATCTCAGGTAGGGCTGGATTTATAAGAATTCCTGTCCTTCGAAAATTGTGCTTTGAGCGAGACACTTAACCCTTTAGTTGCTAATCTCGCCCACAGACTGCTAAAGGGACTGTCTGATGAATGTTACACAAAGAAGGTCGAGAGCTTTTCAAAATCCACAGGCTCTCATCTGATCTGTTTTCAGACCTTGTTTGTTTTGTTCCGAAGCATGGACTTGTTTGTTATTTGTTACAGAGTTGAATTTTCTTCTTGTTTTGGTACGCCTTCACAAGGGAACATTCTGAAGCGTAAAGTCACATGTGAGTAAAACTGTCCTCTTATTGGTTAGAGTTTCCTCTGCGTCATCCATCAAGATGATTGCCGAGTTCACTCTGCGAGCTTATAGTGTCTTTATTTGTAGCTGTTGGGACACACATTTATATGAATGCAGCCGTCATTCCTGCTATATATACACATATAATATATATTTTATACATATATATTAGAGATAATTAAATATCTCTGCTGATACAGATAGCTGATTATTTAGAATATCGGCCGATGCAGATACCAATAGTCTGATTTTTCAAAAATGTGTGACGTTATGTGACATTGTTCACAAGCTGTTTAACTGACGTATTTCCGCGGTTGAAACAGATTAAGTAATTACATAAGACATGATACATTACGGTAAGTTGTACTGTATCTTTCAACATACCTTCTGATGTTCATGCATGTTTTGAGATAAAACTTTTATTAATGTGAAAGAAAAGACTCGCAACTCCACACTGCTGCTTAAATATGGCGTGTCAGATCGCTGTAGCACCTCAGTTCAAGAACGTCAAAACGACATTTACTGTTTTAATGTCGTGATAAAATGCAAACTGAAACTTTGTTTCTTATCAGAAGTAACAAAGCACGAGCTCTTTGTGATTATTGGATGGGAGGCGCTACAAACAATGGGTCTCATTCATGAAACATTCGTAAATATACGAGTAAATATGTGAGTGATTTGCGTGTAAACAGACTTTCCCGAAAACTCTCCTCCTGATTCACAAATACTTCGTAAACGTCAGAAGTGATAGTGAAATGTGTGTGTGTTAATGAATTCCAATCAGTCGTAAATGGGACGCGCGTACACGTTCAGTCTCAATTACCATAAATCCCGCCCATTAAATCCGACTGACAACTATATATGGGCATCATATTATGACACCAAATGAAGGATTTTGGCCATTTTATAGGAAACAAGTTCCATAGTTTGCCCAGCCCTATTGAAATCAATTCATTATTTGATTAAAGTACTCCGTTTGCAGATGCTATAGGTGCGTTCACTCGGCCTCGTAATTCCTGTAGTTACAAGATTCTAGCTTGTAAAAAGCGTTCACGTCCTCGTAGAGTTCGTAATTACAGTTTGTAAGCTGGGAGTTTTCTGAAAGCTCCCACATGTAACATGTGGCCACTATACCACCTGACCGCTGTAGATTGATTTATTAGGCATTGATAGTGGTGCCATGGAAACACATAATTTCCAGTCCAAGGACCAAAAGGACGTGAACAGCTCCGAATATAACGTCATTTCAAGATAGCGGTAAATACAAGGTGACGTGAACGCAGCTTATTACTGGCTCTCACAACAAAAGTAAAAAGAAAAAACGTATGTAACTACTATATATAATATTTTTTCAAAATGCTGTAAATATGTACCTTATTAAGGTGAATTAAAATGCAGCCTTATTAATGAGCAAAACGTTCGGATGTTAAACGCACCATTTACGCGTGACTGGGAGCAGGTGTAGATTTCTTTCGTACCAACTAACATTCAGAAAATACGAAAATTTTAATGAATCCGAAAATTTACGCCAGAACCACTTTACACACGATTTACACAAAAATTCGTTCTGCTCTTGTTTCATGAATGAGACCCATTGTTTGATGTAGCAAAAAAACCAAAATGCAGACCTGGCAACTCTGGTTTTAACTATGGGTGATTCATAAAGTCAAAAGAGTGCTCTTTAACATCGCTATTTTTTAACTGTTAATGCTTTATTGTCGTGTTAGCTAAATTCAACATGAGAGATTTTCTTCACATACAGTATGAGTTGCAGTCTGAACCCGTTTGTCCGCACCCTTTTTGATTGACAGGATAAAATCGGCCCTGATCATAGGCTGTTTTTAAACGATCGGCCAATGGCTTTTATCGGCCGATACAGATTGTTGGACGATTACCGATTGTTACGCTTTTTTCATAAGTTGAATATGGAAGGTGTTCTGGAGGAAGCTAGATATTTTACTTTATAATTTGTTAAATATGGATATTTTTCTTAAACGCATCGCTTTGCTTCAGAAGGCCTTTCCTGTGTGGAGTACATTTATGATGGATGGATGCACTTTCAGTTTCAAACAGGTGGTTTCCATGCACTGCCATTATAAAGCTTAGAAGCATCAGGGTGATTATTAATATAACTGATTGTTTTCATCTGAAAGAAGAAAGTCATATACACTAGGATTGCTTGTGGGTGAGTAAATCATGCGGTAATTTTCATTTTAAAGTGAACTAATCCTTTAATTTCTGTAATTACATCTATAATTACACTGTTGAGCCTTCCCTTACCCCTTTACCCACCCTTAAACCAACACATAACACCAAACCAGTCCCTAATCTTACCTGTATCCCACTGGAATAGCAGCACAAGTGTTTTGCAATACAATATGAACACACTTTACTTATTTTTGATGCAAGTACATAGTAGTTAAGGACCACTAATATCAAGTATGACCCAATAGCGATATTTTTCAAGTCTATTTTGCTGGAAATAAGATTGCTGTGATATCAAAACAGATACCAGTGAAATCTCACAAATTCTAATTACCACAGTAGAAATGTCAACATCATGTAATCTGGACAGGTTGTTTTCAGGCGGCCTACCTCAACGTCCTGCAGGCTGAAGTCGTTCTGGTCTTTGAAGTTAGCCGCGCCTGCGCTGAGCTCCATCAGCATTTTGCCGATCTCTGGCTTTATTGCTGTGGTGAGCCGGCTGGTCGTTTCCATGACATGTTCCTGCACGTCCTTCAGTTGCATAGCCGCTTTGGAGTAACGGGAGTCCCGGAACACGCTGCCAAAGAGCTCTGTCAGGAACGCGCTCGCACGGCAGAACGCGTTCAACGCGTCCAGGTATTTGGAGATACCCTGTTGGATGTCCGCGATCGCTGTGGTGGTGCCTGGGGGCGGAGCGTGACAGCCGGAAGGGGAGGAGCCAATGGTCGCCATGGGAGAAGGTGTGGAGCAAGAAGAGCCCAAAGGGGCGCTGAGGGTCCGGCTGAGCTCGGGCAATTGGTACTGCTGGTGCTGCTGCACTTTGTGCTTGGACCCGCCAAGCAAAAAGCGCAGCTTGTAGTCCATTTTACTTTCTTGCGCACTGCAACAATACATAAGTGTTCAATGCGCCCAGGGAGTGTCGGTCCTCACGAAGTGGACAACTCTTGACTTTTCAATGTGCACAAGTACTTGATGCCTAATTTGGGTCTTCTTGGAATCAAGTAAATAGATAGCTTAAAGAGCCCATCAGAGGGGAAGTCATGACAGTATTCCGCTCCGGAGAGATGGACAGCGGTGCAAAGCAAGGTTCAAGGAAATCTTGCAGCCCAGCTGCAACTCTGCTCGCATCAAAAACGTTTGCGTTTATATCCCAGTGAAACGGCACACCAATCCAATTAGCTTCAGGTATTTTCCCTTAGAACTGGTTCACAGGTGCCTCACGAGGAAAAAAAAAAAAAGATCTACACGTCACTTACACACCAAGCACAGCTTCAATCCTGGCCGAAAATCCAAAGTGCATAATCAATCCTTCAAATGGAAGTGAAAAACCCTTCTTTCCGAACTCTTTCCGTAGGCCTCTAATAAAAATAGAAAAATCTTAAAAATCTGTCAGCAAAAAACAATGTGAATTTTCAGAAGAGGAAAAACAGTGACACCGTTCAACAGCAAGCACGGAGGATTGGCGTGAGCTACAGGGTGACGTGGCCTGCGCCGCTCTGACGGATCCAGTCGGTCAGAGGGTTTCGGAGGGCCGTACAGCGGGTCAGGGTTCGAGCAGGGGGCTGGTAGAACAGACGCAGCTGCCGGGAGAGATCGCCGGGCTCCCTCTTGATCAGTTTCCAGAGCCTGAGGTAGTTAATACTCACAACGGAAACAAATGTGCTTCCAGATAGGGGTCTCTCGGCAAATGCGGACTGCAGCAACAAAAGCACAAATTATCTGTAAGGCCTCTCGGTCATTTCCTGCAAAAGAGACAAAGAGAATGTCAGTGAGATATCACAAGGGAGGATGTGTTTTGACATTTGTTTCCAAGCATTTCATGCAGATTTGATCAGATGTTTATTTCTAAACGGCACACTGATTGCAGTACAGTTTCTCTAGTGGACATTAAATCAACTGCATGCGGCCTAAATTATATGCAAACAAATAAATTATTTTTACTGTAAGTTCACCAGGTAAAAAGTGTGTGTCTGATCACTTAGTAAAGTAACAGCACAGAACCAGTGTCCGAAATCATTCTGTTAATGAAATAAAGCTAAAATAAAATAAAAAATATTAGATGATAAAACTTAAACCTATAAAACTAAATAAGTATGTTGTTGAAGTACTAAAATAATTAAAACTGAAAATTAATGCTAAATGGAGACGATAATGAAAAAAAAAATACTAAACCAAATAAAAATATAAAAATAAAAGCTAAAAATATAAACTCTATAAATACTCAGCACACTCATCAACAAGACACATGACTTGAGGAATTATTCATGTCAAATGGAGCATGTTTAGGTGCTTAAAGTTTATTTATTTAGTATTAGACGTCCCTTTAAATTGCCGTAACCAACTATGTGCAACAGTAAGTAATGCATGAGTAAACGCTTCTATATAACAGAACACACTGAAACAACAAATCACAATAGGCCTTACGTCAAGAAAAAGCAATGTCTGACCCTCATTATTCAAACCTGACAGAACACAAGAGGATCAGAAGGAGCATAGCATCGTACTGTCTGAAGAACAGGACAGGGCCCGTAGCCCGTCACAATATCTGCAATTCAAAACCAGCAGGAAAAACCCATGAGAGATGTGTTGTTTCGGTCTGTCATTATGCAAAGAGTCCCGTCAGATTTGCATGAGCTGAACAAAAAAAAATAATGCTGCAGGATTTCTCTCATTTTAACTGCTAAATTTGTCATGTTTCAGGTGACAGACACAGTTGCCGGAGGGCTTTTTTTTTTTTTTTTTTTTTTTTAAACAAAAACCTGTCCTGCGTGAAACATGCAACATTATAAAAGACAACACATGGACTAGAAGAAAAACTATCATTTGGAAAACACTATTAGTGGACGATATGGCCAAAAATATGATTACAATAAAATTATTTAACATTTGTATTCATCATGATATGCATTTCATACTATTAATTGGGAGGGAAATTGTTTGTTAGACCTCAAGAATTAATGTAAACATAACTTGTTTGTGTTCATGCTGTCAAGCAATTAATCGCATCCAAATTTGTGTTTACATGACATATATATGTGTGTGTGTACTGTATTATGTATATACAAACACACGTGTATATTTAATAAATATGTACATGTAAACATGTATATATAAAATTTATATAACATTATATAAATATTTTTGTTAAATATATAGATGCATGTGCGTGTATTTAAATATACACACACAATAAATATACAGAACACACACATTTTATTTTGGATGCGATTAATCGCAATTAATCGTTTGACAGAAACACCACAGATTAAGCTACCTACATTTTCCATTTCGTACCTGCTCGTTATGTGTACGTCAGAACTGTTTACTTCCGCTGACATTCCCATGGGCGCTGCATTTTGCAAAGTCACAAGGCAACGCTGTTGCATGTTCTACAAGCTCGTGCAACAGCGCTTCAGACTGCTTCAAAGTGATTTTCAATCAATGAAAAGTGCAGATTTATGCCAAGCGATTGCTAATGAACTCAAGTTGATGAATTATTACAAAGTCTACTTCATGGCCTAAGAATCTGAAGGATCAGCCTGCAATAGTACAGACATTTCAAAATAAGAGTCCCAGTGTATTTCGGGCTTGTTTATAATTAAAAGTCACACGCTAAGTTTTTTCTTTTTATTTTGGGCATTATTGGTATTTTGGTTACACAATAAATTGTATTTAATTTGATTTCCATTTAATTCATAATAAATTATTGTAGTCTCCCCCACAGGAAGAAAAGACTAAGACAATTATTTGACACATATATTATTCATTTTATAAATTTTACTACTAAAATCTGTGTCCTATTCACTGAGAGAGACACTATATGACAGCAAGGAGAACATAGGAAAAGGTGAACCATTTAAATGCTGTAATTTTGCATAATTTACAATGCATAATATTAGTATGTAATTAAATGTAATATGCTATGTAATTAAAATTAATTTCAATAAATAAAAATACTGTTAAAAATCACATTATTTGTTTGTCACATGTAGTAGACCATTTTTGTGCCGTGGGTAATAGGAGGATTTTTCGCCCGGCTACCACCGCAAGTATTATTTCAAACCTGTGGGAAGCACTGAAATATATCATCAAAAATAGTGTATATTAATTAAATTCATTCATAAAACTGACAATTTAAACAAAATATTTTAAAATGTAAATCGCATGAAAATAATCAGAACAGCATTTTTTTTTTTCTAATTAGATGCTGTACACATCTATATTAAAATATAGATGAAAACAATATCTTGATTGTGTGAGATTTCTTAAAAAAATTAATAATACTTTTTATTAAAACATTGAATTATTATTATTATTATTATTATTAGATTTTAAGGAATAGATTTTGCTCTAGTCCACATTTCAGCAGATAAAAAAAAGTGTCTTTTTTCCACTGTCATTGTACTAAAGTAACTTCTTGTGCCGTTAAACCAGCATAAAACAATCCAGAAGTCCCTTCTGTTTATCTGCCGTGTTCCAGTGACCTCAAAATCTCACTTCCTTTGACAAACAACAAGCAGCTATCTAGGAAAACACTTGCTCACTTGCACAACAGGGCCAATCGCAGCACAAACACTCGTGTCACCTTTAGACAACAGAGACAGGCTCCCTGTGCGAGCATCTGGTGTCTTTCAGAAAGAGAAGAGCAGACGTCTGTCTCCTGTGAAAGCCCAGCCTTCGAGCGTATGACAAGGAATGGGCGAGCGCAGTTCCTGTCTGTAAACCCTGTGGATTAAAGTGATTTCAGTGCCAACCGGGTCAAAGAGTTCACTGCTTTACCTGCTCAATAACACACAACAGTGGAAACAGGGTGGCACGCATGGCACCTCATACTTCAGACACCAGACGAATGGGAGACGGATGGGAAGTGCCACGGCCCAGAGAAAAGATGAAAAGGAAGTCTTGTGATGATGGATCATCTGTGCTGAAGGTCTCGTGCTAAATAAAGTTCAGAGCTTCCTCTGTCAGTGCAGATTCTTATTGTGTTACAAAAGTGAAATACTAGTATCAGACCACAGTACACAGACAAGCCTTCGACAAAATCAACCAGATAGTATCGTTGCAGGCTTGTTTCAGTCCAAAATATGGAAGCTTGTTTCCACTAAATAAAAACAAATAAAAAATAAAAAGTAATTGTGACTATCTCACAATTCTGACTTTTTTTTTGCGAGATATAAAGTCAGAATTGCGAGTTATAAAGTCAGAATTGCGAGTTATAAAGTCAGAATTGCGAGATATAAAGTCAGAATTGCGAGATATAAAGTCAGAATTGCGAGATATAAAGTCAGAATTGCGAGATATAAAGTCAGAATTGCGAGATATAAAGTCAGAATTGAGTTATAAAATCAGAATTGCATAATATAAAGTCAGAATCGCAAGTTATAAAGTCGCAATTCTGACTTTATTTCTCACAATTGTGAGATTTTATGTTATGAAGTGAAAAAAAAAAAAAAAACGGCAGTCTTTTTTCCCCTAACAATTGGACATAAATTATGAGTTTATATTTCACAATTTCACTTTATATCATGTAATTCTGAGAAAAAAAGTCAGAATTGCGAGATATAAAGTCAGAATTGCGAGTTATAAAGTCAGAATTGCGAGTTATAAAGTCAGAATTGCGAGATATAAAGTCAGAATTGCGAGATATAAAGTCAGAATTGCGAGATATAAAGTCAGAATTGCGTGATATAAAGTCAGAATTGCGTGATAAAGTCAGAATTGAGTTATAAAGTCAGAATTGCGAGATATAAAGTCAGAATTGCGAGATATAAAGTCAGAATTGTGAGTTATAAAGTCAGAATTGCGAAATATAAAGTCAGAATTGCGAGATATAAAGTCAGAATTGCGAGATATAAAGTCAGAATTGCGAGATATAAAGTCAGAATTGTGAGTTATAAAGTCAGAATTGAGTTATAAAGTCGGAATTGCGAGATATAAAGTCAGAATTGCGAGATATAAAGTCAGAATTGCGAGATATAAAGTCAGAATTGCGAGATATAAAGTCAGAATTGCGAGATATAAAGTCAGAATTGTGAGTTATAAAGTCAGAATTGCGAAATATAAAGTCAGAATTGAGTTATAAAGTCAGAATTGCGAGATATAAAGTCAGAATTGCGAGATATAAAGTCAGAATTGCGAGATATAAAGTCAGAATTGAGAGTTATAAAGTCGGAATTGCGAGATATAAAGTCGGAATTGCGAGATATAAAGTCAGAATTGCGAGATATAAAGTCAGAATTGCGTGATATAAAGTCAGAATTGTGAGATATAAAATCAGAATTGCATAATATAAAGTCAGAATCGCAAGTTATAAAGTCGCAATTCTGACTTTATTTCTCACAATTGTGAGATTTTATGTTATGAAGTGAAAAAAAAAAAAAAACGGCAGTCTTTTTTCCCCTAACAATTGGACATAAATTATGAGTTTATATTTCACAATTTCACTTTATATCATGTAATTCTGAGAAAAAAAGTCAGAATTGTGAGATAATGATTATGGCGGAAACAAGCTTCCATTCCACAACGATCCTAAAACTAACAGAATAAGGTACACAAAAGCAAGAAGTAATTTGTCAAACACATTTATCCGGAGATGCACACAGATACACAGCAGTTAAAGGGATTGTTCGTTGAATTCTAAAGGCTATAGCATTTTTATGATTTAATGTTATTTAAATATAAATATAATTATTATATATAAATATACACCAGGTAAATAGATATTTACTGACTACAGGTTCCCGCTATATTAAACCAACAAAAGGCCTGTGTAGGAACGGAAGAACTGGCGATCGAGCCGCGGGCAGCTGTTGTCCATGATCCACCAGCCGCTGCGCAGTTCCTGTCGGGCAAAACAACTGACCCCTTACATGAATAATAAAACACCAAAACACAACTGTCCGTCCCATCACAGCACAGCGCTGCTTTCCGCTCACAGGACACACTTTGAAATCGTCCTTCACATCTGTTACTAATGAAGCGCAGGAATGTTCCCCTCCGCACAGAAAGGTGGATCATTATCCGTCCAAAGACACAGACAGAGAGGATGGCTTTCGTCTTGTTGAACGTCGAAGGAAGATCAGGACGTCATTTATAACACAGATGAGCCTTCAGACAATCATACCTGCAGTAAAATACAGCTAGTTTGGGAAACTCAACAAAAGTGACAAACCGGCAGCACACGCTCAGCTGAATTCCACAAATGTTTTCCAGACAGGTTTTGGTCGGTTGTCCAATCAGAGCAAACACGTTTAACAAAATCTCCAAAAACCGTCACACTTCAAAAGCTATAGTTCTTGAGGAAATCTGATTAGACAAACCCAGCTTGAAGCTGCAGTAAAACATCTGATTTTGGGGATGAGTTATGATAAACTAGATGTTCAACAGCTGCCTACTAGATTTCTCTTATGTTTAACAGTATTACGGTTTTATCTGGGGTACGTGAGAAGAGCCCTATGATTTCCATGGACAGAATCAATAAATCCATTAATTAAAAAAACGTATTTTACTGTATAACACGGAATGTCATGGAATTTGTCAAATTTTGGATGAATAAATTAAAATTAGGTGGGTACATTTAAATCAAACTTCAAGCTCTTCGTGGCAGCCTGTCAAAATAAAAGTTTGCTTCAACGTGTGACAGAAAAATATTAATGCTGTATTACTAGGCCTATGTAGGCCTATGACTTCATGTACTACTACCTAATATTGTAAACAAATTAATACATTAAGTTGCTTTTTTATTAATTCAATTAAATAGACATGTTTTGATTAAATCATTAAAATGGAATCCAGAAAAATTAAAACAGAATTTGGTAAAAAATAAAACGGAGTGAGAAAAAAAGTATTTCATAAAGCCCTAAAAATGTAATTTTTGTTCAACTTTTAATTGCTGTTAAATTGTATAAGTTTCATGATTTCAATTGTTTAGATATGCTTTTTGAATAATAACATTTATTTTAACTATTGAACAGAATTTGGAAAAAAAAGGCTGTCTCTGTTGAAAAAAAGTGTATTTTATAGGGCCCTACCTGATGGAACTGCAGAGGGTTCGTGAGTTAATGAAAACCTATTAATACATTAAATCATAAAAATGTAAATCAGATTACATCTTTTTGGTCTCCCTTTATGTCATGTGACCACTTAATGGCTGTCAGAGAATTATTAAAATATTAACTAAATAGTACTAAATCTTTGGTCTAATGGGTTGGGCTGAAAAAAGAAAAAAAGTTGATTTAGCACACTAAAAAACTCAACTAGTCTATCTTAAGAAGCCCTAAATAATTATGCTGATTTATTCATTTTAGTTTGAAGGGAATTAATTCAGAGATGCAACTTCTTGCATGCTAAAATAAAACAAAACTAAAATGCAATACAAATTCCTCTATCATTGATCATTATGTTTCTTATGTCAGCCTACAGTGAGGCTAAAGAAATATATAATACATAATTTACGATGTTGTCAAACGACTATTTTCACCATTTTATTGAAGCATAAGCCAATGCATTACTGTGATTTTCCCACACTTCATGTTGTGCCTAAGAACACCAGTGGTAAAATCACTGTAAAGTGGCTTTATTACATTAATCGTGTCACTCTGCTCTAGAAAGTTGCCTGTTCCATGTCATTTCTTCTCAAGGATCAATATAACATATCATTCTATGGATCTATTTATGCACCTTTAAGCGTTTCACTGACTCCAGAGCGTCTGTGGAATTATTTCTGGAGTATCCCATTCAGAAGACGGACAACAGGCGAACACAACACAAGTGTTACACACAGCCGAGACCCCCATATCGACACGTGCTGCACGCAGCTGTCATATGTGCTTATGTCAGCGTATGGCGCCTATAATTGTCAACATATCAGTACCGTACACTTTTACACAACCCAGTAAAACAAAAATAAGAGAAGCTATAGAAAACACAAGAATCCCAACAAGAAACTGGATCTGACAGCAGTACAGCAACAATACCAGAACTAACAATACCTTTATAGATCCTCACAAAGTTTCCCTGACAAACAAAGGCTCTGTTCCATATCAGTCACGTACAGTATCTCTCCAGAAT
This sequence comes from Chanodichthys erythropterus, assembly GCF_024489055.1. Lineage (NCBI taxonomy): Eukaryota > Metazoa > Chordata > Actinopteri > Cypriniformes > Xenocyprididae > Chanodichthys > Chanodichthys erythropterus. The sequence continues at coordinate 42,316,987 of NC_090227.1, read as the reverse complement.
TCCTGTTTTACGTGCGTCTCAGGCCTGGTAACAGCGCATGACCCCCTGAATTCAGACCCCTGCTCCAACTTATGACTCCATTTCAGCTATACGCCAAAAGAGAGCACGGCTCAGGTTTCACACGCTCGTAGTGCATTGTGGGAATGATGGCCATCTCTGCTACTTGGCTCGGTAGCAGGCCTGACGTGGATAAAAAGTCTTCTGGGTGTCTGAGGACTCTGTGATTTTTCTGATGGAAATGGTTTCTGCGGCTGTGATGGTTTCTAAATGCAGCATTCAGATGAAAAACTGTAAAGACGACAGGCGTGTTAAAGAGCAAGCTTGATTATAAATGTGTGAAACATTTCCCTGCTCTCCAGTTTATCTGGCTTTATCCTGTACTTTTCCTATAGCAAAACACATTTTATATTCCTTGATACCCAACAGAACTGAACCAGACACCATAAAAATATCCCACGAGTTTATGAGCTCAGGCCGTATTAATGCACAAATCTCTGTTTGGACTAGTGTTGTTATTGTTTACAATAACTATTAAAAATCACTTTTGTTTATTTAAATAAAGCTGAACTAAAATATTAGATAAAAATTAGTAAAGTAAGTTTAGGTTGAAATACTAACATTACTAAAATTAAACTGAAATATATTAAAGCTAAGACAAAAACAAACTTAAAGGGGACTTTTTCCTTGTTTAAGAGCTATAATCGGGTCCCTGGTGCATCTACCAACCCAGAAAATGTGAAAAAGGTCAACCCAGGAACTTTGTTTTGGCAAGCCTTTCTCTGTAAGCATGTAAAAAAAAAAAAAAAAAAAAAAAAAAAAAAAAAAAGAGCTGCTCAGATTTCGCTCCCATTATCATGTAGGAAGAGGATCTTATTATAATACCGCCCCTTAATCTACACGTTTCCACCCACAGAACGCCATTTTGCTTTCGCAAGCTCAAACGATGTACCAGTTCTAACGCAATGGCAAAAGTTGGAGCAAAGCATGCTAGCCGTTCTGTCGTTGGCTGCACAGACGAGCACTGAACACTATTTAGAGTCTCGTTAGCTTGGATAGCCTGCAAGTTGACCCTGGCAAACTCGATTGTTAAAAGAGTTTCTGTCCGAGTGATATTTTGGAAAAAATATTAGACCATTCACAAGCATTTGATAGCAATCATAAACGTTAGCCGGGTGTGAATGGCTCTTTTTGGTAAACAGCTATGCTATGTATGCAACCGAAGCGTGAGCTGTTAAAGCTCCGCCCTTTTCCGGAATGGTTAAGATTCACATACCAAGGCATTTACATGGTATACTTTCAAATACCTTGGTGTACCATGGAAGTACATGACTTGAAACCATTGGTAACATCCAAAAACATAGTAACATGCATGTACATTCTGGTAAATACAGAGCTGAGAAGATACTACACTTTAAAATGGAACATTTTCACAATTTTAGCAGAAGTCAGAAATATTAATGAAGACAAGACTGCTTGAGTTTTCTTCCCTCAGGAAATTAGACACAAGGGAAAGTAGACAAGCAAACGAGTTTAGGCTGGTTACCTCAGAAACCAAACAGAAACTATCCCACATAACCCCATCCAAATCCATCGCACTTCCAGATATCAAGCCAAACCAAGTATCTAAATCTGTATGATCATAACTATTTGGGACAATTTGTACAGGAATGCACAAAACGTTTAAAGTGATCCAAAAATAAAAACTCATTTGCTCACTCTCATGTTGCAGCTTTCAAATCTTGTTTGTGTTGGCGCAAATTCAAACTTCACGATCGCAATAAGATGCGTTTGAATGTTTGGGAATGACATGGCTACATGCAGGCATCCCAAACAAAATCTGAAACACCATTATGACTCCAATGACAACTAATTGATAGAGGCCAAATGTATTTCCTCATACACTTTTACAGCCCATAAGAAATCCCAGATCCATCATTAAACAACAATGTAACATTTAAACAAAAACATTTGAGGGAAGACTTTCCTCTCGCGCCCTTTGGAAAACTTGGAACAACGTGACCTCTGCGAACACAAAGCTTAAAACAAAAGAGTCTTGCATTCATGCCGAATGACCTCACTGCTTACTAAAAAGCAGTCCTGATGGCTCCGATTCTGCCGTGGATAAACTCGTAACAGTGAGAGAAGTCATTTGTTTTGAGTTTAGAATGTGCTCTTTGTTCCTCAAAAGCTTTGGCTAATGAAAAAAAACAGCACAGCCCGCAGCGCACGTCGAGGAAAGCCCTGCTTCCCGCGAGGACATGTTTGCGGAGGGCGAAACTGAACCCTCTGTGAAACTCGCTGAAACTGAGAGTCCTTCCTGCAACACCTGTTTTTCAAATGACATCATCGGGGAGCTGACGGACGGCTGATTTGAGGGGGAAAAAAACCCCTACAAATCTGAGGTAATACATATTATGCCAAACTGTATGACTGAAAGTTTAAATAATTGCATGTTGATTGGAATATAAGTGGGTTATGTTTTATTGCGATAACCCACAATGTTCTATTTTAATACTTAAGTCAACATGCAATCAAAATGGACTCTAATTTACGACATGTTTATGGTCTCACTTTGAATGATTTTATCAGTCCACATTTCAAAGAGAATAATTTTGGGTTTATAAATTGGAATCAAAACTTGCTCCACCTTTAGTTGCTGTAACAGATCCTTGTTCTCCATCCACCTGACACCATTCTGGTACATAATACAAAGTTACACCCACTTTTTATGATTCAATCAAATCCCTATACATGAAACAAAGTCTCACGCTACATTTTTTGGGATGGTAAAACGATAATATAATAAGCTTTGTTCTTAAGTCTCAGATTTCAAAGCCTGTCAATTTTATCACAAATTTCAAACAATGAATGTGGTTTTGTTGCTCTTTAATGTGGCATGACATTTCGCTGTAGGGACAAAGCATGTGAACCGATCATCTCTTCCTCTTACTACGAATTATATCACAAAATAAACATGAATGAACATCAGAAGGAATGTTGACAGATACAGAAATGAATCATGTCTCACGTAATCACTCAATCAGTGTTTCAACCATGGAATGACGTCAGTAAAACATCACATAATGTCAGTAAATGTCACGTAATGTTACATTTACCTCAGAAAGGGAGACTTTTGCTAAATATATGCATGTTTGTACATGAGTGTTGATTATTATATCAAAAAATATAGAGCTGCACGATTAATCATAAAAAGATTGTGATCTCGATTCAAACACCCATGCGATATTATTCCTGAATGACAATGATTTTCCTGTGTTCATTAAACCTTTGACAAAATTACAGCAGAACATTCAGATCTGCGTTGATGCTGCTGCTGACCCAGAGAGAGACGTTGTCATGTATAGGTGTGAAACAGCTTCACAGTCTTTTCAACATCACTGTGTCATTATTTCTGTGTTAAAAATATTCATATTAATCACAGGAGTACTGGGATAAAAGTTTATAGTTCGGATACAGGGTTTTTCCTGGCTCAAAATGAGGCGGAGGTGGTAAAATCCTGATCATGTGCACACACGTAAGTGTACTGCGGTCGTAAAACGTCTGAAGAAAACAATTTTTTATAAGCACATATTGTAGGTATTTTAATAAGAAGATAGTCCACCAGCTTGCAGCAGGTGGACCTCAATCTATAGGGGTCTGAGGTCATGCCCCCCCCCCTTAAAAAAATGTTGTACATTATAAAAATAAATTCATTAATCTGGTGCACTTTGAGAGTTCAAAATTAAGAGCTCAACTCATGTTCATTGTGCAAATTGAACAAAGAAAAAGTCTTTGCATTGTACCTGAAACGGCCCGGAACCGCCTTTTCTTAGTGGAAATGGACGGAAAGGTGCGAGGAACACTACAACAGAATACGCTTTGTTTACACGAAACTGGCTGTTTACACAAAACCTTTTTCAACTAAAAACGTAAAACCTTTTGTGAGTTTTGGCCATTCATTTACACGTTATCAGCGTTTTGGGTGCCTAACAATGCAAACTCTTGAAAATGGGTTTCAAAATGCAAAATTTTGAAAACGATACTATTACAATCTCTGTGTAAACTACAAAAAACATGAATCTGTGAAAACGCTGACGGCATGCACACGCGTATTACGTGTTTAGTTTACAGGCATGCGTGTTTGGCGTTTATCAACTTTTCCGTTTTTAGTACATCGTTGTCATGTAAATGTAAGATGATGATACATGGGGCAACTTTTTGAGCAATGTTGCCGGACAATGTCACAGAGCGATGATGCTTGAGCACTTTCCAATTGAGAATGGGAAACAAATTTCGATCTAACGTATCCAGATAGAAATTTGTTGCCCATTCTCAATGGGAAAGTGCCCAAGCAACATCGCTTGGCAAAATTGCCCGGCAACATTGCTCAAAAAGTTGCCCTGTGTATCATCACCTTTAATTTTTGGGAGCAGAATAGTGGGAGAATCATGATCTCAGTTTGAAACAAAAAACAGCACAGCACATCCACAGTAACACCCAACTTTGTATGATTCGATCAAATCGCAATAGATGAAACAAAGTTTCACCTTACATTTTTTGGGATGGTAAAACAATATAATAAGCTTTGTTCTTAAGTCTCAGATTTCAAAGCCTGTCAATTTTATCACAAATTTCAAACAATGAATGTGGTTTTGTTGCTCTTTAAGGGCCTCAGTTCAAAAAGCATGTGAACCGATCATCTCTTCCTCTTACTACGAATTATATCACAAAATAAACATGAATGAACATCAGAAGGAATGTTGACAGATACAGAAATGTACAAAAAAGATCACTATTCTTAATTTATCCAAAAAATGTGCAGCTCTAAATAAATAGTAATTGAATTTAAACTCATTTTTTATTTTAACTTTTAATATTGTAGTAATGTACCAGCGTTCCCTGTATAGTTTATAGCTTTAATTTAATGATTTTAATTAAAGGTGCCCTAGAACTTTTTTTTTTTAAAGATGTAATATAAATCTAAGGTGTCCCCTAAATGTGTCTGTGAAGTTTCAGCTCAAAATACCCCATAGATTTTTTTAACTGACTATTTTGGGGCCTATTTCAGGTTGTGGCCCCTTTAAATCGCGCGCTCTCCGCCCCAAGAGCTCGCGCTTGCTTTAAACAGTGCATAAGCAAAGTTTACACAGCTAATATAACCCTCAAAATGGATCTTTACAAAGTGTTCGTCATGCATACAGAATGCATGCACCAGATTATGTGAGTATTGTATTTATTTGGGTGTTTACATTTGATTCTGAATGAATCTTTTTAGGCTGTGCTCCGTGGCTAACGGCTAATGCTATTCTAGTGGTGCAACGGATCATCATTGATCCGTGATCCGTTCGGATCAATATCTTCGGTTCGGCACACACGTGATCCGCGGATTGATTTATGAAAAAAAAAGTTGTGCGCATATACAGTCCACACACAGCGTGGTCATGGCGAGCGGAGGAACGGAGGAGCTTGAATGCCCCGCGTCATTTAAATCCCCTGTATGGGAGCATTTTGGCTTCCCTGTCAAATATAATGATGAAGGAAAGAGGTTAGTGGATAAAACCGTGACAGTGTGTAGGCACTGTGGCACAAGAAAGCCATATCACAGTGGAAACACATCAAGCATGGCCACGCATTTGAAGCGACATCACACCGGTGTTTCACTGACAGGAGTGAAAACGAAGGCTGCTCAACAACCGCTTATCACCGCGGCATTTAAGCAGCCCCTTGTTGCACAATCAGACCGGGCTAAAGCCATCACAAACGCTATTGGTGTGTTTATAGGTGCAGACATGAGGCCAAATTCGGTTGTGCAAAACGAGGGCTTTAAACACATGCTGAAAGTGCTTATTAAGCCACGTTACAACATCCCGTCGCGCACCCACTTCAGCGAAAAGATTGTGCCAGATCTTTATGAGCAGGAGAAGAAAAAAGTTGTGGATGAACTAACCCGAGCATCCTCTGTTGCGCTCACGACAGACGGGTGGACGTCCAGGGGAACGGAGAGCTATGTGACGATAACCGCCCACTTCATCACATTTTATATATTTTTTATATATTTTAATTTAATAATTTAAAAGTGTTAATAAACAAAAAGACAAAACTTATGTTTATTTGTCTTGTCTTTTTTTTTGCTGGTCCGAAAAATGATCCGATCCGTGACTCTGATCCGAGAAACGATCCGAACCGTGAGTTCTTTGATCCGTTGCACCCCTATGCTATACTGTTGGAGAGATTTATAAAGAATGAAGTTGTGTTTATGAATTATACAGACAGCAAATTTTTTAAAAATGAAAATAACGACAGCTCGTCTCCGTGAATACAGTAAGAAACGATGGTAACTTTAACCACATTTAACAGTACATTAGCAACATGCTAACAAAACATTTAGAAAGACAGTTTACAAATATCACTAAAAATATCATGTTATCATGAATCATGTCAGTTATTATTGCTCCATCTGCCATTTTTCGCTGTTTTCCTTGCTTACTTACCTAGTCTGATTATTCAGCTGTGCACATCCAGACGTTCTGCCCTTGTGTAATACTAACTACCCTTGTGTAATGCCTCGATCATGGGCTGGCATATGCAAACATTGGGGGCGTACACCCCCAATATGTTGAGATTCGCCTGTTTTCCGGAGGTCTTTTAAACAAATGAGATTTATATAAGAAGGAGGAAACAATGGAGTTTGAAACTCAGCGTATGTCTTTTCCATGTACTGAACTCTTGTTATTTAACTATGCCAATATAAATTCAATTTTTAATTCTAGGACACCTTTAAGAAAAACTGACATGTATAGTGCATGATTTTGTATTATTTTATTTATTTATTTATTTATTTTTTCAAAACGAATCTATCAAATCGGAATCACAGTAGAATCTAAAGCCTCCTGATGACAAAAATTATGTCACGTGGACGGCCAAAGTATACTTTGGGCTTAAACATAAGAATCAAATCAATTCTTGAAATCTGTGTATAACACACATATATTTTGTCTATTGTGTACTTATCTATTTTTATTATCTGTATTTATCTTATTATTTTCATTCTCTCTGTGCACTGGAGCTCTGTCACGCAAGACAAATTCAGTGTGTAAGCATGCTTGGCAATAAATCTGATTTTTATATATTCATTATATTTTTACTTAACCTGTTAAAGATGTCACATTTATTGTATGTTTGAATAAATCTCTCTTTTTTCATGACACTTTTTCCCCCCCAAACAAATTGATATAAACAATAGAATCTAATCGATTCTTGAAATCTGTGTTAATGCCCAGCCTTGGAAAATTGATTGTTTTACAGTGAGTTAATGCGATTCATTTAGTAAAGACTGAGAATTCAAAGTGCTGAAGCCACTAAAAGAGAAAAGCACCAAAAAAAACAAAAACTTGAAAAGCTGAAAGCTCAATACTTCTATAACACTACTTTTTTTTTTTAAAAAAAGTGCAAACTTTTAGATAAACGTCACCTAAAAAGATTAGGCTACTTAAGTTCGGCTTCAGACAAAAGTTAGTACTTAAAAATAATCCATAAAGAGTGAGAACTGCTAATCTGACTTTGTTAGAAACACACACACGCCCTTCCCCCATGAAAAGATTCCATTGTGACATTCTAAACTGCAATAGCAGTCAGCAAGAGAATGCAGCATATTCCGAAACAACACTGGAATGCTTTGTTAGTGGGATATCTTTCAGCCCGCTGGCCCAGCCAGCAGCGCGCGCACACACACACACACACAGACCTCTGGCTCTCGATGTATCCAAACCTAAATGCATGCAACCTTGAAACGTCCCTCTCAACTGAGCTAGAAGTCTAAGAAAAACATTTTTACATTCACAGACTGTTATAAGAGCAAAAGTTGCTCAAAGAACGAGGCTTCAGTTTAAGAGAACTGAAAGTCCATGAAAACAGCATGTTTGGCCACTGGCTCGCAGCTGACCTGAGCATTATTGCCATAGCAACAGTATTAGCCAACACCACTGCTCATATTCCAAACACTGGTCAAATAAAGAAACAGACGTGATTGTGTTTCACAAGACGCAGTTATGCACCGTACATCTTGTGCATGATGTGTAACATATACAGAAATACCATTTCAAAGCATCTGGGAACAAATGCAAAACATATGCTTGAAGCATCATTCTCACAGGTTTGATTCTAAGTAGTGACCAAAAGTGATGTCCGGAGGGGATATTTACTTGTAATGACACTAAAATTTGACTAAACCATCAAAATATTTTAAATAAGAGGGAAGAACAAAACACTAAACTTGGTTAAAGGTTCAGTAAGCGATTTCTGAGAAACGCTGCTGAAAGTGGATCAGACCGAGCAACACAACACACTTCAGCCAATCAGCAGTAAGAGGCGTGTCCACTCATTAGGGGGGAGGTGCCTGTGTTACATAGAATGTTTGAGAATTTAGGGGTGGAGCTATCGAGATTATGTGATCCTTTTGCATGGGGCGTGTTTGTTTTGGTGAAATCAAAAATCAGAAATCTCTTACTGCGCCTTTAGAGGGGTGGTTGATTATGATTTCACTTTTTTTTTACTTTAGTTAGTGTGTCATAAACAACATCTGCAAAGTTACAACGACAACAACAAACGGCTGGTAGGGACTACAACAAGCTTCTTCACGGTTTGGTGACATCACTAACCCTACATTTTACATAAATCCCGCCCCCGAGAACACACAACAAAGGGGGTGTGGCCTTGTTGGGCTGCTTTAAAGAAGAGGAAGAGTTGTTGTAGTAGAGTGTTGTTGTCATTTTACGTCGGACTGCTTCACAAACGAGCGTGAATTCAATGCTGGATTTGCACAATAGATGAACATGACGGCACATGCTAGTGGATGAGTTGAATCAACTCCACAGCAACTACATAAATTTATCCACTAACCAATCAGAAACGTCTAAAAGTTGTAACTTCTTCCTGAGTCTCTCCATCAGTGTCGACTCCGGTTTGAACAATGTAAGGCTGAACACTTTCCTCATTTTGGCTGCGTGAGATTCTCCAGCTTTGTTGTTGTTGAGCTGTTAAAGCTCCACCCTCTTCTGGAAAGGGGGCGGGGAGCAGCAGCTCATTTGCATTTAAAGGGACACACACAAAAACGCAGTGTTTTTGCTCAGAACCAAATAGGGGCAAATTTAACAAGCTATAATAAATTATCTGTGGGGTATTTTGAGCTGAAACTTCACAGACACATTCTGGGGACACCAGAGACTTATATTACATCTTGTGAAAGGTGCATTATAGGTCCCCTTTAAAAATCTTACACACATAAATAGGTCAAATCCATGTTATGTATAGTGCAAAATCTCCCAGACTATAAAAATATTCCTGCATTGTCAACAGGTCAGGAAAAAAATCATTCCGGGCGATCATGAGGAAACACTTGTTTAAATAACTAGTACTGCTGCTGCAGCATCCATTAAGCAGCGAGTCATGCTTTTTCTTTCATTCCCAAACTGAAGGGACCCAAACAGGAAATACATTCCACATGAACTCAGAGAAGCCACTGCCAGAGTCGGGCTACAATAGCTCAGAGGGGCTGGCCGTCTGCTCGCAGCACTTTTCAAAAGAGGGCTTAACGAAAAACCTGGTTGCAAAACACAATGAGGTTCACACAGAATAGAGCGTAATTGACCTACTCACAGACATCTAACAAACTAATCACAGGCTTCTGTGGAATCCAGGGTGAGGAATGTGGAAACTAACCATTAGGATCACAATCACACAGTGTAAAAATGCTGTTTTTTTAGTTTGTGAATAGTGTACGTCAGTGGTTTCCATTAGTGGGTCACATGTCTGTTCTGACTGGTCACAGAGAGCAGGAAAAACCATGATAAATACAAATAACAATGCGACTTTTCCTATATAAATGTTTACCAACTAACGAGGAGGAGAAATACTTTCCATATTTTTAGTTATTGACGTCAAACATATATCTAATCAAACTCAGTATTTTGAGACAAAAAAATATCTGTCACTTGGTAGAAGCTAGTCAAATTAGAAAGTCAACATTGACAGATTGTGTGACATGCCCTCATCCTCAAAAACCATAAACAACACTACACGCGCTAAAAGAAACCAGTCTACACTATTAAAAATAAAGGTTTTCACTGCAATGTCATAGAAGACCATTTTTGGTACCCGAAAGAACCTTTCAGTCAACAGTTCTTAAAAAAAAAAAAAAAACATTTTTTCTTAGTGTGAAGAACATTTTTAACCCTCTTGGCCTCTTTGGTCAAAACTGACCAAAACAAAATTTACATTTTCAGATATATTTTTAATTTTTGCTTCATCTGAATGGGATGATACTTGGTGACTTTTGTCGCATTAGCTATGTGAACTCAAAAAAATCATGGACATGATTCGGAAATGTTAAAGGCATTCACTCTATTTTAATCTGAAATATTGCAATTATTGAAAAATAATTTTTCAAAAATATTATATTAATTTTAATGGAAAAAAGTGTTCATAAAAGATTGTATACACATTGCATAGTATCATAAAATCCCCTCAAAATTTTAAATAATAATCAAAAAATATTATTGAACAAAAATGTATTACATTGATTTTCCTGGGGGGAAAAAAATTACATTTCAAAGTAGGGCTGCACGATTATGACAAAAAATCATAATTGCTGATTATTCTCTTGAAATTGTAATTGCGATTATTAATTGCGATTATCACAATTTACATTGAATGATGTTTTGAATAGCGTTATACCATTGTTTAAAGCAACTGCTTGCCATATTTTTATATGAAAATAAACAAGCTAAAAACAATCTTGCTTGTTACAACAGTATACAAACAAACTGTACAAACAGTATTGCTTTTCTATAGCATTAAGCCTCAAATGTCAACTATGCACATTTGAATTAAAAAAAAAGTAAAAATATGCATGGTATTATAATGTTATACTAAAACTAAAATGAAAAAAACCCTTAAGATAACCTGTAGAACGAAAAAACATCTTAAGCATGCAGAATGATGTAAGCAGACATTTTTTTGTGTGTGTAATTGCTCCTTGATACAGTTACATAATCGTGGCATCCGTAATTGTAATCACGATTAGAAATTCTATTAATTGTGCAGCTGTTTGATCACCTTTGACTGCAAAAGTGTGACCCTAAAATCAAAGGGCTCAGAGGGTTAAAGAACTGTTTCACTATAAAGAACCTTCGGATTCTTCATGAAACCACCAAAGCCAACATGAACAAGTTCACATGCAAAAAAAAAAAAAAGAAGATAAATATAGTTTGCACCAACCACAGTGCATCACTGGCTTAATAAATAGCACAAATAATCATAAATGCCAACAATAGATCCTGTGTTGCACGCAATGTAAAATTTAGGTTCTGAAACATGCTAAAGCACATTCAAATCAACGAAATAAAATCCAATAAAAATAAAGCAGAAACATTTTCACTTATGAGGCGACAAATACATTTAACTTCACACTGCAACGTGTAATTTAAGCCACTTACAGGGTTACACGGGTGTGCAGTTGAGTATAAATATCCTGAAATATTCTGAGCTGAACCACTACAGGAATCTGGATCCTCCTGACACTCGGACGGATCCTCTGACTGACACATTAAATTCATTTCAACAAACCAGACCGTGATGCCTTGAACACTCATTCCAGAAAAACAAAAACAAAACATATAACACTGCTTACCCAGAGTTAAACTACCACTAGAGCTGGAGATGGCCTGATTATGATGTCTGATTACTGATGACAGGATCATGCATTGATCTGATCTTCAGGATGGTCCAGTTCAACCCAAATCCAACTGTGTCTGACACTTAAACACCCTGAAAATCACTAAGCCATCGCCAATGGGGTTTGGGTGTGTATGTCACCCGTCGGCTGTCATGAGGGTGTTAAAGGGCTGCAGTGAAGCGTATCAGTGCCTTTTCAGGGCGTTGAAGGGTCTCCAGCCCCAGTGTAATTTAGAGACACCGGGGGCAGTTAATCACGTCGTTAATTGGAGTAATTAAGATCAGACAGTCCGACTGCAGCAGATTTGATGAGGTTTAAACGGCTCAATGCTGATACAGATGAACCAAAACCCCTTAACGACCCACATACACGCCTGATGTCGCTTAAATAACACTTTAATTGTGTCCTGCTGCCGTTTCACTCTTTTAACAACACCGATTTGACGTTTCAAATGATTTCACACAAAATCATCAGTATTTATGGGGCTAATCTCAGTTAGCCGTTAGCACCTCTCGCTGACACGGATTGAAAAACACCTCAAACACGTCAAAACACAAGCGCTCGCGGCCGCTCCGGGGCGGCTGGAATTAACGCTCACAAGTCCTACCTGTAGTGGCTCCGGGAAAGGCGTTTATTGGTGTGAAAAACAGCCCGATCGGCGGTCGGATCACGGCATCACTTACCAGCTGTTTGTCCCCACCCTCCTGTCTGTGGAGAGAGGAAATGACGGAGCGCGGCTTCCGAGCGCGCGTCCACAAAGCACAAGCACGAGCGGGCACGCCAGGCGATGCGCGCGACCGATCATACCATAGAGCGCGTGCACTTTAAAAATGAAATTAAATATTTAAATAATTAAAAGTAGAAATGCAGTTAAAGAAAGCATGCATTGTCAGGTTATCTGTCATTTATGTTTACTTTTAATTATTTGATGACAGTGGTGATGATTTTTATTTTATTTTATTTTTTATTTCTTTATATTTTATTTTATATTTTGTTATTTTTATTTTATTTTTTAAATTTTATTTTATTTATTTTTTATTTTTTATATTTTAATTTTATTTATTTTTATATTTTATTTGAATTTTACGTTTGATTTCATTTTTATTTTATATTTTGTTATGTTTTATTTATTTTTATTTATTTTTATGTTATATTTTATTTTATGTTTAGATTTTGTTATATTTTATTTTTAGTTTTATATTATTTTTATTTTATTTTTTATTTTATTTTTATTATTATTTTGTTATAATTTATATATATATATATATATATATACATATCATTTTATGTCATTTTATATATATCGCTTTATACATTTTATTTTTACATTTTATTGTGTATATTTTATTTTGTTTTAATTATTTTATTTTTAGATCTATTTTATTTTGTATTTTATTTTTATATATTTTATATTATTTTAATTATTTTATTTTCACATGTATATATTTTATTTTAATTATTTTATTTTATTTTATTTATTTTATTATTTTATTTTATATTTGTTTTTGTTTTTTATTTTATGTTTTATTTTTTATATTTTATTTATTTTGTTATTTTTATTTTATATTTTATATATTTTTATATTTGATTTTATATTTGATTTTATTTGTTTTATATTTGATTTTATTTTTTATTTTATATTTTGTTATTTTATTTGTTATTTTATTTTATACATATATTTTTTATATATTTAATTTAATTTTTATTTTATTTTTTTATATTTTATTTCATTTTAATTATTTTATTTTCACATGTATATTTGATTTTATTTATTTTTTATTTTATTTTATATTTTATTTTATTTTATTTTTTGTTTTATTTTATGTTATTTTGTTTTATTTTATTTTACATTTGTTTACTTTACTGAACGCAGCCACAGAGAGTGTGATTGAAGTGATGGACTCCTGTGTCCTCTAGTGTTCAAACAAACACAGTATTCAGTGTCTTTCACATGACAGATAGATAGATGGCGCCACAATCACTCAGGGGAGCACGTTGCTATTTTTTTTTTTACATTTTCTTTTTTTTATTATTTATTTTTTTTTTATTTTACATGACAAATATAAGACATTGTAATACATATCAGAGTATATAACACAAAACAAGTGCCAACAATAACTAAAATACAAAAAGAAAATGTATACAAAAAAAATAAAAAAAAAAAAGGATACACGTTGCTATTTTCCGACTGTTTCACAAATGTAAACTAATATTTACATATATAGTGTGTGCGTGCGTGTGCTTTTAGGAAATTTTTTTAAAATAAACTTTTAAAAAATATATATATTATGTACATAATACTCTGTATAAGATATGCTTACAGTGAGCTCCATAACTTGGTACATAAGTCCCAGATTTGCAGTGTGCTCTCAGTGTACAGTATGTACAGTGGGGTCCAGTGTGTGTGTCCGTGCGTGCGTGTGTGTGTATGAGAGGGGGTGTGTTGAGCAGCAGATCAGCTGCTTTCTTCGCCCTTCATAAGGCGGATCTGTGACATTTGGGTTCAGTTCATCCGGAGGATATTACACACACACACACAGGTTCGGTCCGATACACGTCACGATGGGACTGACAAGCGACCCAAACTTCCAGAATCTGGAGAAATGGTACAAATCAAACGCCGCGAATCTCAACATGAGGCAGATGTTCGAGGCTGATAAAAACCGGTTTCAAAAGTTCAGGTACTTAATTTATTTATTTATCTATTCTGCATGAAACGGATCATTAGTTTAAAGTCATTTTATTTCATTAAAAACAGCAATTGACCTTCACAGATCATGCAGTAAATTTAGTGGGCGGAGTCAGAAGTAAGAAGCTACCCTGTCAATCATTATTAAACCCCGCCCACATTCAAATTCACAACTTTTAAAATGTACACTTTACAATATGGCATAAAATATGCTGATTCTACTATATGTATATACTGAAAGTAAACAGTTATCTGGTCTCACAGGTTTTGCATGAGTTTATCTGTAAGCAAGAGTTCATCTGAAGAAGCCAGATGTTTGTATTCTTTTAACAGCTTAACTTTAAAAACAGATGAAGGAGACATTTTGCTGGATTACTCCAAGAACCTTATAAATGAAGAGGTTATGAAGATGCTCGTGGATCTGGTAAAGTTTTGAACAGAATTAAACAGAGTTATCCTCACATGGTACTTTGTAAATAAGATTCGCTTTCTCCTAGGCAAAGTCTCGTGGTGTGGAAGCCTCCAGAGACAAGATGTTTTCAGGAGAAAAGATTAATTTCACTGAGGTATTTAACATGTTTGTGTGTCTGGGTTTAAATCAACACATGCCCAAATACACATCCCGTTTGTTGGATTTATTAAGCTCTGTTTGGACATACACATTTATTGATTGAAACTTAGTATATACGCTATAAATTATTCTTAATTTATCTAACATTAGATGCACTTGTAGAGCAATGCACAAGCAACAACAGAGTCACGGGTTTGATTGAACTGTATATTTTTAATGCAATGTAAGTTGCATTGGATTAGTGTCTGGCAAACGTATAAATCATAAATGTAAGTGTTGCATGATGATTGTGCCGTCTACAGGGTCGTGCTGTTCTCCACGTGGCCCTGAGGAACCGCTCAAACACACCCATAAACGTGGATGGGAAAGACGTGATGCCAGAGGTTAACAAGGTTCTGGAGAAGATGAAGGGCTTCTGTCATGTGAGTGTCTATCTGTGGATATGGATACTGTAAAAAGTGTTTCAGCAGGGACCAGGTGTCAAGTTTGGGCTGAGATAATGTAACTATGGCTAAGTTCTTTACCAAGAGTTATTTTGCAAGTTCTTTACCAACCTACACTTCACCCAAAAGGCCTGTAGGGGGCACAAAGACTTAAATTTAACCAACTATGATAACTTCGTTAGATGGTAAATCAATACAAAACATGGTTTTGGTGAGCGCTTTGTAATATGTATTCACATTAGATTTTAAAGCAACACAATTCGTTTGCAATAAGACAAACCAGATTCAAATTGCCCGGCAAATTCGTAAAGCAAAGAAAAATCATTTCTAGTTGATCAACATTATGAAAACTGGTAAAACCTTTAGGAACGTCAAAAGATAAAACAGCGAAATTCCTAATATTACTTCCAATATTTCCAAATTATGTTCATTTTCATAGAGCGGGCCAATATCGTGACGATTATTTAAAATCAATCGAGAGAAGCAGATATCGTTATCGTGATAAAATACGATTAATCGTGCAGCCCTAATTTAATTTAATTTGACTTGACATTTGATATTCAACAGTATCCTTGACATTTATTCAACAGTGCTTTTGATCTGCCTGCATTGACACTATTCTTTAAAAGGAAAAATTATATACCAATTATCAATGTAAAGCTGCTTTGACACAATCTGCATTGTAGAAAGCGCTATATAAATGAAGGTGACTTGACTTGACTTGAGAAAGAAGACGAAGCGAGCGTAGCGGATTTAAAGAAGACCTATAATGCCCATTTCACAAGATGTAATAGTCTCTGGTGTCTCCAGAATGTGTCTGTGAAGTTTCAGCTCAAAATACCCCACAGATCATTTATTATAGCTTGTCAAATTTGCCCCTATTTGGGTGTGCCATTTTTGTGTGTGTCCCTTTAAATGCAAATGAGCTGCTGCTCCCCGCCCCCTTTCCAGAAGAGGGCGGAGCTTTAACGGCTCGTGCTTCGGTTGCTCAACAACAACAAAGCTGGAGAATCTCACGCAGCCAAAATGAGGATTGTCAGCAACAGTGTTCAGTGTATTCAACACCAGACAATGAGCAAACTGACCTGAAGGAAAAATATATACAGAGTGAACTCAATAGTGCTGCGCCTGACTATGTCTAATTCCATCTATATAGTAGGCGAAAAACAGTATGTGACAAAAGAAGTATGTCAGAATTCATAGTATTTGAAAAACTAGTAGTTGAAAAGTCCCCGAATTACCTACTATTTCTGGTGATGTTCTGAAGTGTGCATATGATGGGCACTTTACTATCCCATGAGGCCATGGGAGACGATTTGATGGAGCGACTCAACTGACAGTGTAGGTCACATGACATTGGTAATAGGTCATGTGATAATGACAACATGGTGAATGTAGTACGTTAGAATTTCATTCATACTACACACATTCATACTATAGAGAACATGCTTTTTAATGGTCACAAAGTAAGTTCAAACGTATTACCTACTGTACAGTATGTGATTTTGGGCGTAGCAAAGAATCAGGTGTGTGAAATCAATGAAAATGAGTAACCATGACAACTAATGAATTCATACTTAGTAACGAAGACAACTTAGGAAACAGGTAATTATGAGAAACAAACTAACACTGCGTCCAAAATCAAATTCTTTCCTAGTATATAGTACGCAGAAAACATTGCGCCAAAAGAGTAGTATGTCAGAGAATACATAGTATTCGAAAAACAGTGGGTGAAAAGTCCCTGGATGACCTAAATATGCATACGATGGACACTTTACTATCCCATGAGGCCATGGGAGATGATTTGATGGAGCAACACAACTGACAGCGTAGGTCACATGACAGCGGTAATAGGTCATGTGATAATGACAACATGGCAGATATATTATACTACACACATTCATACCATATAGAATTTGAATTTACTTTGCAACCATTTAAAAGAGTCTGTTCTATATAGTATGTGTGTAGTATGAATGAAATTCTAACGAACTATATCCACCATGTTGTTACTGTCACATGACCTCCCAGCATCACTTGTGTCGCTTCACTTCCATTCATAAATCCTCTCCCATGGGCTAGTAAAGTGTCCGTCATATGCACGTCTACTTTTTACTACTTGTATGCTCTACTACTCTTTTGGCGTACTGTTTTTCACCTACTATATATAGCATAGGGAAGTATTCGATTTCAGACGCAGCGAGCGTAAAAGTCCATGAAAACAAAACATTGAAAACGTGACACCAGGATGTTATTATAACTCACAGGTTTTTCTTCCCGCCACAGAAAGTCCGCAGTGGCGAGTGGAAGGGATATACCGGGAAATCCATCACTGATGTGGTCAATGTCGGCATCGGTGGATCTGATCTGGTTTGTGAAATCAAAACCATATTTTACATGATTTTATTCTTTTCCTCCTGCTATGGTGCTCCAAATCAGGGGTTTTCAGTCTTTTAGATGCCAAGAACACCATCCTAAAAGTTAACAGGCGTCTAGTTTTTTTTTATATATATATATATATATATATATATATATATATATATATATATATATATATATATATATATATATATATATATATATATATATATATATATATACTGTGAAAAATGAATACTATAAGTATACTATAAATATTTAGTATATATTTAGTTTTAGTACAGGTGCTGGTCATATAATTAGAATATCATGAAAAGTTTGTTTTTTATTGTAAATTATTTAAAAAATGAAACTTTCATATATTCTAGATTCCCTACATGTAAAGTAAAACATTTCAAAAGTTTTTTTCGTTTTTTTAATTTTTTTTTATTTGTTGATTAGAGTGTACAGCTAATGAAAGTCCAAAATCCAGTATCTCAAAATATTACAATATTTACATTTGAGTTTCATTAAATGACCATCCCTACAGTATAAATTCCAGGTATCTCTTGTTCTTTGAAACCACACTAATGGGGAAGACTGCTGACATGGCAATGGTCCAGGAGACAATCATTGACACCCTCCACAAAGAGAGTAAGTCACAGAAGGTCATTACTGAATGTGGTGGCTGTTTACAGAGTGATGTATCAAAGCTTATTAAATGCAAAGTTGACTAGAATGAAGAAATTGGGTAGGCAAAGGTGCACAAGCAACAGGGATGACCACAAGCTTGAGAATACTATCAAGTAAAGCCCGATTCAAACACTTGGGAGAGCTTCACAATGAATCGAATGAAGCTGGAGTCAGCGCATCAAGAGCCACCACACTCGGACATCTTCAGGAAAAGGACTACCAAGCCACTTCTGAAACAGAAACAACATCAGAAGCATCTTACCTGGGCTAAGGAGAAAAAAAACTGGACAGTGAACAGTGGTCGAAAGTCCTCTTTTCAGATAAAAGTACATTTTGCATTCCATGCTTCCATCTGCTGACAAGCTTTATGGAGATGCTGATTTCCTTTTCCAGCAGGACTTTAGCACCTGCCCACAGTGCAAAAACACTTCCAAGTGGTTTGCTGACCATGATATTACTGTGCTTTATTGGCCAGCCAACATGCCTGACCCCTGAATCTAAGGGATATTTTCAAGAGAGAGATGAGAAACAGTCGATTCAACAATATATAGATGATCTGAAGGCTCAATAGTGCCTCAGCAGTGCCACAGGCTGATCACTTCCATGCCACACTTCACTGATGCTGTAATTTGTGCTAGGAGCAAGTCATTTGCTGTAATATGTGCTGCCGACCAAGTACTGAGTGTACAAATGAACATACTTTAAAGAGCTTGAACTTTTCTGTTTTGCAAATCCATTTTTTGATTGGTCTTAGGAAATATTTTAATATTTTGAGATACTGGATTTTGGACTTTCATGAGCTGTACGCTCTAATCATCAAAATTAAAAAAAAAAAAAACCTTTGAAATGTTTTACTTTACATGTAGGGAATCTAGAATATATGAAAGTTTCATTTTTAAAAATCATTTACAATTAAAAAATGAACTTTTTGATGATATTCTAATTATATGACCAGCACCTGTATATATTTAGATTTTTATATATTTACTCATTTATTACTTATTCATTTTAATATTTTTTAATGTTTTAATTTATTTATTTTTATAATACTTTTATTTTGTATATTTTATATTTTTATTTTATATATTATTATTCATAGTTATTTTATAAATATATTTAATAATATATTTTATTTTTCCTTTTTTTTACACTGTATTCCTCTAAACTTTTCCATGGACTCCCAAGCACTTTTGTGTGTGTTTCAGGGTCCATTAATGGTGACAGAGGCTCTGAAGCCCTACTCTAAAGGCGGACCTCGGGTCTGGTTTGTGTCGAACATCGATGGAACGCACATTGCTAAGACTCTGGCTGAACTCAACGCTGAGACCACACTCTTCATCGTCGCATCGAAGGTATTCAGAAATCTCTCTATACAGACTATGACTTTTTAAAGAGGACCTATTATGTTCTTATACAAAGTCTTGATTGTGTTTTTGTGCTCTACTAGAGCAGGTTTTCATGCTTGAATGTTGATTATTCTCCTCATATTCTCCATTGTTGCAGCTCCTCTCTTCCCAGTCTGTCAGCAACACTCTGTTTAGTTCCTGTCTCTATGAAGCCCCTCCTTCTGAAAAGCACAATGTGCTCTGATTGGTCGGCTGGAGCAGTGTGTTGTGATTGGTGTTTGGGAAATGTCCCGCCCCTTACCATAACCACCAGTTTCAACACACTACTAACTAACTCAAGCAGGCCCCGCCGCTTTATTCTGCATATTAATTATTTAAATGAGGAATATTATTAAGAAAACTCAAGACTACAATGAATAGAGGCGTTTCAGGGAGTTCAGAAACAGTTGCACTGATATAGAGAAGAACTGTCTGGAACTTTGTAGAGCTTTTTCATGCTCAAACAGCAAGATTATGCATAACACTGTACCTTTTTAAATGTTCTTTTACTAATGAAATAAATTTGATAATATGCATCATATTGAGTTTTTTGTGAAAAAATAGGGCCACTGATAATGTTGTGAAATAGTTTGTTGTCTGTTTATCTTCCTCAGACATTCACGACTCAGGAAACCATCACAAACGCTGAGTCAGCGAAAGAATGGTTCCTGCAGGCCGCCAAAGACGTGAGTCTCATCTCTTACAGTGATGCGGATGAGCCTGTGTCATGCATTTATGTGTTTGTTGATGTTTTTATCATTCTCACAGCAATCTGCAGTTGCCAAGCATTTCGTGGCACTCTCCACCAATGGAGTAAGTTCATTCTAGTTTACATGTAAAGGGCTCATATCATCATTTTCCATATGTTTTTTTTTTAAATAACACAGTTCATTGTTCTATTAAATCAATCAAAAGCAGACATTTGAAAATATTACATCAGATTTTTTAAAGTTCTCAGTCCAACTTTATTCCATTCTGTGTTTCAGCCCAAAGTGAAGGACTTCGGCATCGACCCGGAGAACATGTTTGAGTTTTGGGACGTGAGTGTCTGTCGAGGGCCTGAGCTATTTTTGCCGTAGTGGTTTGACCTGTGAAGTAGGTGTCTGGACGCTCACAGCAGCAGCTGCTGGTAACCAGAGTCTTTCGACTGACTCGCGGCCGCACGCCTCAGGGTTATTCGTGATCCTGACCTTATCCGAGCAGAGGTCACACAAAAGCTGGTTCACTGTAAAGGCCGACGGGCTACTTTTAATCACATTGTTGATATTTAAAGGGCAAGGTTCCTTACTATCCTGTTATTTATGGACACTATAAGCTCTTCAGCATACTGTATGTTTGCTCAAGTGAAGAAAAGCTTGATGTGGATTTGAATTCATGCTTTTGTATGTTTACAACACATTTAATTGAACATCTAATAATACAAAAATCACACATGCAGTGAAACATTTTGCTCTGTATTGTGATTCATTTTTTGATTTCCAGTGGGTCGGTGGACGATATTCCTTATGGTCTGCAATTGGACTGTCTATCGCACTTCATATCGGTGAGTTATCATGTGACTTTCATGAAGACAGCCAATGAGTGTGAGTGATTCTGAAGCGTCTGTCTGACCTCTTCTGTTTTAGGATACGAGAACTTTGAGAAGCTGTTGGCTGGAGCTCATTGGATGGTGGGTTTTATTACTGAAGAAGGTCGTTATCAGTATTTGACCTTCATTAGTAGTGTCAAACTATAAAAATATGCTCAATTAAAATATTCACATTTTTTTGTTTAATGACCAGCAGATACGCTGCCATTCAGAAGTTTGGAGCCGATAAGATTTTGTTATATTTTTGAAAGAAGTCTCACCAAAGCTGTATTTATTTGATCAAAAAATGCAGTAAAAATTTAAAATATTTTTACAATTTAAAATAACAGTTTTCTAAGTGAATATATATTAAAAAGTAATTTATTCCTGTGATCAAAGCTGAATTTTCAGCATCATTACTCCAATCTTCAGTGTCACATGATCCTTCAGAAATCATTGTAATATGATGATTTGCTGGTCAACAAACATTTATGATTATTATCAATGTTCATATTTTTGTGGAAACCTTTTTTTAGGATTCTTTCATGATTAGAAAGTTCAAAACAACAGCATATATTTGACATAGAAATCTTTTGTAATGTTATAAAACTCTTTACTGTCACTTTTGATCAATTTAATGCATCTTTGCTGTGTTAATATCTTTTAAAAGCTTGCATAAACTCTCTGGCAGGACACTCATTTCCGTACGGCCCCTGTGGATCAGAACGCACCCATGCTGCTCGCTCTATTGGGCATCTGGTACATCAATTTCTTCCAGGCGGAGACGCACTGCCTGCTGCCGTACGATCAGTACATGCACCGCTTCGCTGCGTACTTCCAACAGGTGTAGAGCTACACACTCCTAATGACAGTAAAACCATCAGAAATATAAATGGGATGAGAATCTAATGCTGTGACTTTACAGGGTGACATGGAGTCTAATGGAAAGTACATCACTACTAAGGGTAGCCAGGTGAACTATCACACCGGGCCGATCGTATGGGGTGAACCTGGAACTAACGGACAGCACGCTTTCTACCAGCTCATTCACCAAGGTTCACCTGCTGCCATACACAATGTGTGTGTTTTGGTATGAGAAGCATCTGTCTGACCCTTCTGTCTCCTCAACAGGAACTCGTATGGTTCCTGCTGACTTCCTCATTCCTGCCCAGACTCAACATCCAATCAGAAACAGCCTTCACCACAAGGTACCGAGTTGCAGGGTTGCCAAGCTCATTACAGCCATGTAATAAAACAAATCATGCTTTGGCAAATCATAATTATGACACAAAAAGTTTATATATTATATATATTTATGAGATGAAAAGTTGAAATCTGACTTTAAAAGTGCAAGACTTTTGCAAGTTTTGACATACTAAGTCATAATTATGAAGTCGAAATTTTTAAGTCGAAATTATGACAAAAAGTCGAAATCATAACTTTAAAAAGTCAAATAGTCATAATTAGTGCTAGTTTTGACATACTAAATCATAAATTATGACATACTAAATCATAATTATGAGATTTAAAAGTCAAAATTATGACAAAAATTTAAATCATAATTTTAAAAAGTCGAATAGTCATAATTAGTGCTAGTTTTGACATACTAAATCATAAATTATGACATGCTAAATCATAATTATGAGATTAAAAAGTCAAAATTATGACAAAAATTTAAATCATAATTTTAAAAAGTCGAATAGTCATAATTAGTGCTAGTTTTGACATACTAAATCATAAATTATGACATGCTAAATCATAATTATGAGATTAAAAAGTCAAAATTTTGACAAAAAGTTGAAATCATGGCTTTAAAAAGTCGAAGTCCTAATTAGTGATAATATCATAATAATGTATAGTCATAATAATGAGATTAAAAAAATTAAATTAGTCATAAATAAATATGACATTAAAAAATTATGATGTACTAAGTCATAATTATGACATACTAAGACTAAGTCATAATTAGGTCTAGTTTTGAAATACTAAGTCATAATTTATGACATTCTAATTCATAATTATGAGATTAAAAAAATCTAAATTATTACAAAAATTTTTTAATTATGACTGAAAGTCATAATTATGACATTAAAAATATTATGACATAAAAAGTAAAAATTTTGTCGTAATTAATCATAATTCCAGTTTAGTTTAATTTAATCTCATAAATGACTTAGTGTGTAATAATTTTGACTTTTTATGTCATAATTATGATTTAAGCATGATGTTTTTCTTAACTCTGACTCTGTTATTGAACTGAATCAACACTGAATGAACTTAAGCTGAATAATGACTCTATTGTCTTCTATAGAGCTGCTTTATAGCCGAAATTGAATTTGTTTCATAATTAATAACATTAAAGTCTGCATGAAACAGAAGTTTCCATCGTCTTTTCTTTCCTATTGTAATGAATAACCAAGTGAAACGGTTTCTGGAACAAGAACACATATAGGGCGGGGCTTGATTTTGTTTGTGTGGAATTGATTGGATGGTTGTGATTTGCTATTGGTGGATCTCATGTGAGTGACAAGTTGCTCTGCCCTCCCGCCAGTAAACATGTCATCAGAGGAGGGGAAGTTATTTTGATTCAAGATTACAAGCCACATGAATTAAAAAAACTGCAATAATTCCATTGAAAAAACAAGAATTGTCACTATTATTATCAAGACTGTTTTATCACTGTAATGTGAAGCTGCTTTGAAGCAAACGCTATATAAATGAATGTGACTTGACTTGTAGATCCTGGTGGCGAACTTCCTGGCACAGACGGAGGCTCTGATGAAGGGAAAGACGACAGAAGAGGCAAAGAAAGAGCTGGAAGCTGGAGGACTGAGTGGAGAGAAACTTGAGAAAATTCTTCCACACAAAGTGAGAATATAAAGTCAACCACTGGCTTATACTGACCTCTACAGGACACAAATCACACTACAGCCCATAAACACGACCATACTGCTCTTAATATTTCTGCAGCATGTAAAATGTGAACAGTATGTGGATTTTCTGTATACGCAGAATACCCATATTTACAAAAATGTACAAATATAATATTATTAAAAATAGTGGTTAGCATGCAGTGTATATTACACAGTATACAATAAGTAGTTCTGCATTTTGAACCCAGCTGTATTCTGAGTATTGCAGTAGCAGGTAACATCATCCATCCGTTTCTGTCCAGGTATTCCAAGGAAACAAGCCAACGAATTCCATCATCTTCAAAAAGTTGTCTCCGTATACTCTGGGCGTGCTGATTGGTGGGTTGAAAGCTGTTTTAAATGTTTTAGAGATGCTCTACAGTATTAGATATCATCAGATGTGCAGGTTCCTGACCTCTGACCTCTCTTTACAGCCATGTATGAACACAAGATCTTCATTCAGGGCGTCATGTGGGAAATTAACAGTTTTGATCAGTGGGGGTGAGTCAAAGAATGCATGAATCTGATGAAATACATTTAGTTTTAATGTGTTATTACCAGGCCAGTGTTATTTGGTATAACTGACATACTATTATAGTTTGTTTTAATATATATATATATATATATATATATATATATATATATATATATATATATATATATATATATATAATATATATTGTAATTTCTGTTTTCATTATCATTTCTGTCAAAATTGTAGTAATTTGTGTTTTTGTCATTTTTATTCGACTTTGTTTTTCCCATATGGTTTTTATTCATTTTTCAGTTTAAGTTAGTTTAGTAGTGATGGGTATTTTCAAAACACGCTTTGTGAGGCTTTGCGAATCTTTTGTCTTTCGAATCAGTGTTTCAGAGCGCGATTTAACTGCCAAAGTCACATGATTTCAGTAAACGATGCTTCGTTTTGTCATACTGTTTTGAAAAGTTGCGAAATTTCAATCGCTCACCATTAGGGGGCGATGATCTCAATGAACCCATAAACCAGAGCCTATTTGCTTTTTACCTGATCTTGGATCAGTTTTATAAAGTTGTAGACATTTGTAATGGCACATTGGTATAATAAAATAAGACGAGTATAGTTAATTGTCTCTTATTGGCCTGATTAGCCACATCCTCCTTAAAACACACAAAACAAGCCCAACAAATTAATAAAAGAGCACATATTATACAGACACTTCATTTTTAATGGTGTTTGATGATTTATAGATTCAATTTAATAGATTAACCTTTCAAGAAAACATTTTGTAATTGGTTTGTAAAAGGTGTTTTTATGCATGTTTGGGCTGAGTTTTCGTTGCATTTGCATGTTCTGACCAGCAGGGGTCACCAGCATGTCGCATTTTGAGCGCTTCAAAACAGTGAATCATTTAGCAAAGCAAACTCTGAGTTTTAAAAAGCTTAGTTTCTCCCATCACTAATGTTTAGTACATCAAGTTAAACTAAATTAAAATTAAAGATTTTTTCTTAGCACCCAGCAGAATAATTGTCATGGTCATAATAAGGAAGAAGAGGTGTAGCTTTATTTTATAAAACCAAAAGAGAATAAACAAACATGAGAAACAACTCAACTGTGGGCTACAACACATTCAACACCAGACAAACTAAGGGCAATTTATACAGAGAATAATGATCTAAACAAGGAACAGGTGTGAGAAATCAATGAAACAATGAGTAACCATGACAACCAAACGAAAAGTCCATGAAAACAAAACTAAAACAACAACTGAACGTGACAATGATAAATTATAATAAATTTATGTTTATGTTTTCTTATGGTTTTAGTTAACTATAATAACCCTATTTTATTTTAATATATATTTTTACATTTTATACATTTTTCATATATTCTCTCTAAACTCAGCGTGGAGCTCGGGAAACAGCTGGCAAAGAAGATCAAACCTGAGCTTCAGGATTCTGCCGAGGTCACTTCTCACGACTCATCCACGAACGGCCTCATCAACTTCCTCAAGAAGAACTTCGCTTGAATGAACCCTGAAGAGAAGCTTCACCTTTTCCCAGAATCCCCTTCTGCACCCCAAAACCACAGCAACCTTCTGAAAGCATACGGCCCAAAAAACAAGGCTGAAAACTGAGGGTTGCCTCAAAATTGCACCATTTTTAATTAGATTTTAAAACATTTTGAAACTATAATGTGGTGTATTTTTAAAAGAGAATTAAAACATTATTATATAACCATGAATAGGCAGTATTGTGTTAATTTATCATTATAAAAAAATGATAAATCAGAAACATTACCATCTTTGTTTTACAAATATCCCTCATTTGAAGCACCAGTTTATACTTCATGAAATTTTCTGTTTTCATCACAAGTGGAAATCTTTTTTTCCAAAATAAATCACTTTGCACAATTTCTGTGACTTTGGCTATGATTCAGATAAAACTAGCACTATTTGAACAGTGAATTTTATTAACACTGAATGCAATCTAAGTCACTTATATAATGGTAGTATTTTTAGCGGCTGATTATAATTCCTGCAAAATCACATTAAGATTTATAACATTTAAAATGCATTAATAATGACCATTATAAAATGGTTAGTTCCTGTCCTTGATTCTGATTGGTCAATAACTGTGTTTTATTCACAATAAAACATGGCTATGACAGCTTCACCCAACGGTTCTGTGTATCACAACACCCTTAGCAACCACTCTTGGCAACCACTCTTGTTTGTTCAAGCTCACTGTATTATGTAGAAGAGTATTGTGAGAAAGAGATCGAGTGAGCGATTTTACTACCTGCATTCAGATTTAGCAATTCCTTCAAGTCAGACCTATGTTTATAATAAAAAAAGAAAATCTGTTTAAATGTCTGCTGCGATATCTTGTCCTTTTAACAGTAAAGGGGTTTTCTCCTGACTGACAGCGCTAGTCAAAGCATTTGTCACTTGCGTTTTGTTCCTTGTTCACAACAATTCAGTCTTTTCAATATAAAAGTCTTCACTACTGACTGACACACTCATAAAGACAGTCTTTGCTGCCATCTAATGGCGTAATAATGTAACTTCTGTTGCTGTTCACGGTCAGGGACTATTTTTTCTGGCGGAAGGAAGGCTTTTCATAATTAATTGTATTGTGTGTGGTAACCATTTTATAAAAGCAATACAGTACTTGAAGCTAGAGCTGTTCGTGAAGTCACTCTTGTGCCTTATTGCTTTCTTAATGTCTTTTAAATTACATGGTTCATCGTAGTATTTAACTGAAGCTATAGGTTGTGAAATCAAGCATTTCTCATTCTTACTGTTTTTTAGTAAGCTTATGTACTAGCATAGCATACATCTACCCAATTAGCCTGCTAGCTTAGCTTATATTATATTAGATATGTTTTTTTGCATTAAATATCTGTTTCCAGTTTGTTTTATTATGCAGTAGGCATTCATTATATATTTCAAGCATGTTGTTTGTTCACTTAATGTAATAAACATCATACAAATAGTGAAATAGGTTACAATTAGTCAAGACATCACAATAACAACTTTTGATCAGATTTCTCATGACACCATGTTGTCATTATCATGTGACCACTAGCATCTCTGCCATTCATAAATCATCTACCATGGCCTCATGGGATAGTAAAGTGTCCATCGTATGCACACTTCAGAATCTTACCAGAAGTAGTAGGTCATCCGGGTACTTTTTGCCGACCCTTTCTTTTTGAGTACTGTGAATTCAGACATATATATTTTGTCACATACTGTTTTTCGCCTATTATATAGTAGGGAAGTATGTGATTTCAGACACAGCCCAAGTGAAACTGAAGAAACCAGCTGCATCTGATTTTCATAACAGATCAGAAGGACATGACCAGCAGGTGGCGCTTTAAGTCCATATGCATAACAGTCAGTCAGTACCCTGGTTCCCAGTGTTTCCTCTTTGGATCATGAGGGCAAAGGTCAGATGTGTTCTGTTCCACTTAAATCCCAAAACACGTAGAGACAGAACCAAAACTCACATCTGGAAAACATCATGTGAATGACAATGTTCTCCACAAACAATAAAAGACCCTGACTTTCACTGTAGGCTATATTACCATACAGAAACATTCAGTCGCATGAGTTTAGGAGCTGTAAATAATTCCTGCATTGATGAAATGATTGACAGATCAGAGAGAAAGCTCAGAGAGAGATCAGATCAGGGTAAAATGTGCTTGTTGCCTGGCAACATGTCTTTCACTTCAAACATCACCTGCCTGGTTATTTCCGGCTTTTTCCTGGAAGAAAAATAATAATTGGGAAGAGAATGATTTCTGAAATCTCATCTGAGCTGAGATAAAACTGGCGGTAAGCAAAATGAATTAACATATCAGATCCTCAAAACAATTTGAAAGTCAATGCAGTTACCGTGGCAACAAGACTAAAAACTGTAATAGTCATCAAGAGCCGATGGTGATCTGGCATTTTCCACTAATAGGGAACAATTCCTTAAAGCAATAAAGTCTCCTGTTCAACCGAGCCATAATGTGAGATGAGAGTGTTTGAACACGTCAGTGTTCATTATTTCTTCATTATTTTTACTGAATAACTGATATCTGATGTGCTTTCTAGTGACGTATGAAGCCATTCGCTTGTGTACAAAATACTGTATGTTAAACTGAGCAACTATAAACTATTGAACAACCACTGAACATTAATGTATACTAGCAAAACATTCTGTCTCACCTCAGGCCAGGGGTCTCAACCTTCACGACTGGAACCAACATGAGTGAATGATATAATTTTAATAATTACATATATATATATATATATATATATATATATATATATATATATATATATATATATATATATATAACATGAATATAAAATAAAATGAATATAATATAGGCCCAAAATTTAATATTATTCATAATAAAAAATAAAAAAGACTGTGTATATATCTATTATTATATATAAATGTTTACCAGAAACATACATTTTATACAAATTTAATAGAATTGAATATAATTATTTTTAGCAAAAATGAATATTAAACATATTAAATCATATATTCAAATATTAATATATACATTTAATATTATTTTTATGAATTATATATATATATTTTTTTCTTTTTTTATTATTATTTATTAAATTATTATTCATAATAAAAAATAAAAAGACTGTGAATATAATTATTATATATACATTTTATTATATTTATTTTACCAGAAATGTACATTTTTTACAAATTTTATATAATTATTTGTATAAGCAAAATTAATATTAAACATATTAAATAATATATACATTTATCAATATATACAATTAATATTACTTTTGATATTAATAATAAAAATAATATATATAATGTATATTATATATTTCCATCATTTGGACCCTTTCTACAGCATGGAAGTAAATGATTTAATTTTATTTCCTTCATTTTTACACATATTAGTGTTTGAATATTTTTACTGCATTAGTCAATCTCAAACATTTAACCCTGTAAACATGGTTTTGTTTTTGGAAGAAATATGAACTTTTCATTCATTTAGGAGAAATATAAGAATCACAGTCATGTGAGTGATTTATATGAATTTTGATATAGATTGATATAAATGAAAGAGCTCACATTTATATTAAATTCAATGTGAATCTTTGTTGTAATTTACACCATGACTGCATCACTGCTTTATTATTTCTCAAACTCATTTTAACTGCATTTTTATTGGCTCCATTTAATCAAACTGACAGCATTCCAGATGTTTTTACACAACACTGGAGTAAAAAAAAAAATTTGTGTTATTTAATTTTGAGACACTACTTGCTGATTTAAACATACATCATGATTAGACAGAAACTTTGCATATGCTACTGCTTGAAATGTTGTTCAGTGAATACTGCATCATTTTTCACATGCTATTTTTTTCTGAGCACAGCCTTTGACATCATTCCTGTATTTATCTGACAGATCTTGAGGTCACTGGCACCAGATTTCACCCGTCCTCATGGACTTTCATTCATCGCTCAAACTCCAGACCACCGTTTGACGAATCACAGAAGTTACAGAAGGCCAGAGAGACTCATGGAAAACTTTGCTACTGAACTGATCTTATCATGCGATCAACTGTAATCATTCAATCGTGGACAACAAGAGCAACAAAAAGTCCCGTGATCGAATTACACATCAATCTAATGGCCGAGATGATTCCCAGCGTCACGGCTGGATTTACACACACACACGCCGGACACATGCTCTCCGCAGCCCGCCGTTCCCACGGACCCGCGTGTTATGTAAAGCTCGCTGCATGGAGGAGCGTGGGTGGGCAGAGCCAATCCAGAGTTTTCGGGTGGTCCTTTGGCCTGGAGCCCCGACACTGTTGTTGAAAAAGAAACCCGGTTTTACATGGAAAATCTGCTCCAGAGTTTCAGAGTTAAAACACAGATCCGATTTGAGGACAGGGTTGCGAGGTCTGTGTGACAAAACCAGCCCAATGGCCAATCAAAAATAGCCCAAAACTAGTGACCCTATATCCCAAATATCAAAACTCAACATGCCAATCCCATACATGATATTACTGTTTACAATCAGGCATAACATTATGACCACCTTCCTAATATTGTGTTGGATCCCTTTTTGCTGCCAAAACAGCCCTGACCCGTCGAGGCATGGACTCCTCTAGACCCCTGAAGGTGTGCTGTGGTATCTGACACAGAGATGATGGCAGCAGATCCTTTAAGTCCTGTAAGTTGTGAGGTGGAGCCTCCATGGATCAGTTTGTTCAGCACATCCCACAGATGCTCGATTGGATTGAGATCTGGGGAATTTCGAGGCCAAGTCAACACCTCAAACTCGCTGTTGTGCTCCTCAAACCATTCCTGAACCATTTTTGCTTTGTGGCAGGAGCATTATCCTGCTGAAAGAGCCACAGCCACCAGGGAATACCGTTTCCATGAAAGGGCGTACATGGTCTGCAACAATGCTTAGGTAGATGGTACTTGTCAAAGGTTTCCCAGCAGAACATTGCCTAAAGCATCACACTGCCTCCGCCGGCTCACCTTCTTCCCATAGTGCATCCTGGTGCCATGTGTTCCCCAGATAAGCGATGCACATGCACCCGGCCATCCACGTGATGTAAAAGAAAACGTGATTCATCAGATCAGGCACCTTCTTCCCTCACAAAACTCATCATCTATAGCACAGTTTGATCATTGGTAGAATGTAAAATATTCAAAACAAGCATTTAAGTCAAATTCAACTTATGCAACGTCAAACCTTTAACCTGCGAGAAAAAAATGAACCCACACCAACAGTTTTAAAAAAATCCAATTCTGCAGGAAAACCACAAACTTGCCAACCCTGCTAAAGGGTGCACAAACACCTAGCAACAGCATAGCAACAGACTAGAACACCCTTGCATCATAACAGAGAGTTTTGCATGAGCAAACACGACTCAAATTTAGTTAAATATCTCCTTAAATATTAAATATGTACTCCAAAACAAAGAAAGTGCACTTAAAGGTTTGTTTTGCCCTTGTGAAAAAGAAGTTCACTTTAGCATGCTTTAATGTTTTTTTTTTGTTTTTTTTTGACCCACTTAAGTAGGATTTTTTAGTACATCTTTTTATGTAATGTCATAATTACTTCTATTGTCTTTGAAATTTAAAGTGTGCTGGTGAATGAACTGAGAAGCATTTCTGGTCAACTAAAATATACTTCACTGTCATTTCTATTGAAACTGTTTGTCATTTTAAATCACTCATTTGTAATGAATTACAATTCAGTACATGAAAAATGTTTAAATATCAAATAACACTACAGATTACATAATTACAAATATACTTTTAAGATTTGAAGTTTATTCAATAGAATTAATCAGACTTGTTTTTGTCAAGGATAACAGATGAACTGGAGCACAGGAGTAAAAGCAAACAGAAAAACACAGTGAGAGTCTCATTAAAGTGAAAACTCTTCTGCTGTTTGTCATCGAGCAGCTAATGAACTCGACACCTCTTCTGTTCAAATAATTCATGGCTTTTCAAGAGGAAATTTCACGTATTTTGTCAGCAGTTTTAGTGTCTGCCATAAACATGATTATAGACTTCATGGACTCACGCCATAGACTTACATTTAATGACTTTAATCCATAGACTTACAGCTACACACACACACACACACACACACACACACACATACACTCACTCACTCTTATATTATTCATTTTATATGTCTAGTATATTTCTGCATATGTAAACCCAGATTAACACAGATTAGAATTAAAGCACAGAGATTAAAGAAGTTGTTCTTTACAACCTAATTAATGTTCAGACTGTGTGTTTAATCCTAAAATCTCCTCCGCAACATTCAAAACACCACAGCAGCTGGAATGGATTCAGTGAAGAAACTCATTATGATCATTTCTGTGATCTGATTATTGTCACAAAACCAATCAAACAAAAGCTGATGGCAACTTCACATTAAAAGAGCAATAATTGGTTACACTTTGAGTTTACTTTAGATATTCTGCTAACTATAAGTCACTGTGCAACAACATGTCAACTAACTCTCATTAGAGTATTAGAAGACTATTAGGGTTAGGGTTATAGAATAAGTTGAAATGTAATTGCAAAGTTATTTATAGTCAGTAGAATGTCTGAAATAAAGTGTTAGCAGACATTAAGCACTAATACTCTAATGACGGCTAGTTGACATGTTGCAAAGTTACTTAGAATATTTAAAGTGGAGCAACAAAATAAAGTGTTACCTAATAATTTAATAATTTAAAGAGAAATATCTGAGACAATGTCAATATGTAAATGAAACATAACTGAGTTGGCAGAGCAGTATCAGACATCAGGGTGCGGCGAGTGTTTGCGTGCAGGACTGTGATTACAGTGAGCTGATATCACTGCTGAATAAACACACCGAACCCTCCGATGCCACAGGAAAACCACTGCAAAACAACAAGACATTTCTGCTGGAAAACTGCTGGAAACTGGAACACTTCAGACAGAAGAGAACGGGGAGCGTAAAGGTCTCACCCAACAGTAAAGCTTAGGAAAATCACTTCAGACTTCATATGACCAACAGGATGTGATGTCATGCTCTAGGGATGCAGATTTGAATAAATCAAATAAAAGAAACAAATACATTCAAGATTTTCAAGTGCCAGACTAACAGCTTGCACCAGCGCAAACTCTCTTGCTGTTCAAAAGTAGGAGTTATTAAAAGACACTATTATTAGCGAATGAGTTATTTTTGTGGCTGACCTTATTGCATATGAATTTGTAGGAGTTTCCCTGTCAGGCCACTAAATTTGGGAGGAGAGTATTGAAATGATTCATGCTAAGTGATTTACTAAGATTTGTGGTGGTCAATTTACTGGTATTTGCACCATTTTTTAACACCTCAAAAAGCTGGGTTGTCACTAGGCCCATTTTAGAAGGGCTTTAGCCTTTAGAAACAGAGGAAAATGTCTGTGCATTAATTGATTGTTATGATATCTGCATCTGTGTAGTTCTTTGTCATAAATGCACTTTACATAATATGATGCAAGAGCAATTCAAGACAGTTTCCGCTGTAAAATCTGGGCTTTTTTAATGAAATTACTTTCATCTAAATGACATTAGACTGTGTGACTACTCCTGCTATACTTCTTAAGTGTAATAAAATTGCTAAAATTTGTTATAATGTTCATTTTATAATAAATCCAAAAGCAAAACACAGAATGATAAAAGAAAGAGGAAATGGCAAAATGAGCTAATGAGTGGTCCTCTGCTGCCATCTAGTGGTTATTCTGGTAATTTCATGTCATTTTCATGTTAAAAGTGTTTGTTTTCCACCAGGGCCCGATTTTTCAAAAGGTTTAATCCGGATAAAATTGATTTAGTAATCCTTTTTTTGCGATTCGTGATCACGTAATCCAGCTTAATTTTGGAGCCAGTTTTTTAAAGCAACATCGGATTGGATCAATCTGATCCGGATAGGAACTTTTCAGGATCACCAAATCTGGATTTCCAGTGCTCTACGGAGGCCCTAAAGGGACAAGTTGATAGAAAGAATATGGGTTTTGAATTAGATATATTTTTGTTGGATATTTACAGCTGTTTAGGGATTGTTTTATGGCACCAAAATTTCTTTTTACTTTAGAGTAGGTTACCGAAAGGTTAAATATGTAGACTAATGTCTGCATTTAATTTATTACTTTAACAGTTAAACTAATCAAGAGCAGGATAAAAATGTGTATGTATATTACATGATAAAAATGTTGTTTTTTTTTGACTAGTTTTAAAGTTTTACTACATTTTCCTCCTGGAATCCACCTTGAAATCCTACCCCCTGTTGGGATCAGGATAATCCTGTTTTTCTGGATCAAAGTGATCCAAATCCTACAAAAAAGTTCTGAAAAACCCAAACTATTGGTTTGATCCGGATCAAAACCAAGATTGGATTACGTGATCTAATCCAATTATGTAATCCGTTTTTTCTTTTGAAAAACACATTTTCAAGACTTGATCCAATCCGTTATCCAAAATCCTAGTGGATTACTTTTGAAAAACCGGGCCCAGTAGACAGAAATCCTTCCCTAAAGCATGGCACACTTTCCATGGTATCTCACTGAATGAAAATGAGAAATGTAGATCTTCTTTAAAGTTAACTTTACTGCACAAATGTAGAGTTAAAAAAGATAGTGTTTATAACATTACATGCGTTGGAAAAAAATATTTTACCCACATATTGCTAATCTAGACAATTACTGTAAAATAAAGTTTGTCTATATTCTTAATGAATATTAGCTGGTTAATTAAAATGATTAGAAATGAATTCAATACTCAATACAGTTTTGAAGATGAAGGTTCCACACAAATAAAATCACAGTCACACAGTTTAAGTTAACTACAAAAACCACTTTATTGAAAAAGCAGATTACATAAATCTACGGTTAAATGATACGCCCAGACTTTTCATACATTAAATAACTTTAAACTTTTCACGTTTAGATAAATAAATCTACTTTGCTTTTTCTTTATTTATGAAATATCTAGGAATCAAAACATTGTACGATAAAAAAGGTGATGCAACAGAATGTAAGATGTGCATTTTTAACGAACTAACTGAAGGAAAGCTACCGTTCATGGAATCTCCGATAAATGCAGGACATACATTCTACACTGTTTATTTACAGGGACTCTAGCCTTGTGCTATACAATAGTAGTATGTTTTAAAAGTGGATTAAGACAACGTGGAGAACTTTAAAAAAAATAACAACACACTTGCGGGAATGATCTGAAAGTGGAAAAATCAGAGGTTACTGAACTGTTTAGAGGAATATTCTGTCATTATACTGAATGTTCATGCTGTCGATTACCACAGAAAATGCATGGTAAAAAAAAAAAGAAGATGATTTTCTCTGGGAGTCGACGGCATGTCACAGACGCTGTACGTTAATCCAGAACATTCCTTTAGCTAAATCTGCAGGGAAACCTCTTTCACCAAAAACCAGGTCAAGATGACGTTATGTGCTTCCGGTACAGTAATCAGTCAGCAAACACACATCTTCACATGAGTACATCAGTCTGCTTTGCAGATAAGAAAATCACTGGATTTAAGAAACAACGCTCTACATCAGATCTTCTCAGGTCAGGAAACACATACAGCCTGTTTCTGTCAGTAGTATCACAGCAGACGTCTGTGTGGAACAGGAGAAGTGTGTACAGCGGACCTGACAAGCATTTATATCATGCTTAAAACGCTCTGAACGTGATCAAATACTGCAGGATCTTCCTCAGTGTTTTTAATCAGCTGGTGTTTTGGTGATTTTAGTGCATGTATGAAGTCAGTTTTAACCACAAACACACACAATACTGACTAGATCTATTGTTTCACTATTTCAAAGACAAACTCCTTTTTGTGTCCAAAGTGTTTGTGCAACTTCCTTTATAATAAATGACATTTGCATTGATATTTTGTCTACACTCTTGGAAGAAAAGGTTCTATATGGAACCTTAAAGGGTTCCGTCACGCACTTCATATTTAGGGGTTCCATCATGGAATCATCATGGACTCTCCAGCTTTGTTGTTGTTAAAGCTGTTAAAGCTCCGCCCTCTACTGGAAAGGGGGCGGGAGCAGCAGCTCATTTGCATTTAAAGGGACACACACAAAAACGGCATGTTTTTGCTCACACCCAAATAGGGGCAAATTTGACAAGCTATAATAAATGATCTGTGGGGGATTTTGAGCTCAAACTTTACAGACACATTCTGGAGACACCAGAGACTGATATTACATCTTGTGAAAAGGTCCCCTTTAAGACATTTCTCCTTATATAGAACCTTATATAGAACCTGGCATAAAGTGAGTCAAGAACCTTAGAGTTCTATATAGAACCTCTTTGTTTTCCTAAGAGTGTAATGCAATAACGTTCAGATGTTTTAAAGTGTCTAAATACTTATCAGGGTTACTGTATATGACACACACACAATCACACACAGTGGCCCAGCCACTAGTGTACATGAACATATACACAACGACACACACACACAGACGTACACACTCACAACATGTCCTAATCAGATGCAATGCAATAAGCTTCCAGCGTTTATGTGAATCTAGTCAAAATATAAGAGAGCTTTCATTTGTGAACATCATTCCCAGACTTTTCTACGTGTGTTATAGTGTTCATGACTATTATTCTGACATGTGCAAAATGTTCTGCTGCTTGTGGCTTCATTGCATCGCGGCTGGTTCAGGCACCGGGTCACACACAAACAAAAATTGACTGCAGGACAAATGCAGGTGGTCTCTGGCTGGCCTGGTTGAATCCAGCAAATCCAGGCTTGAACTTTGACCCCTGCGTACATCAGAGTCCCTTCAGAGTCTCCTGAGACACATTACAGTGCGTCTCCTCTACATTAAGGAATATGTAAGGCAGGAAGGCACCTCATCCAGAGACAAACCAGTGTCCGAAGAGCACTACGAATAAGAGTTTGGCGGAGAAGATCCTCCGAGTTCACAGATCCAACCCCGTTGTGCTGGTGTCAGGTCGTAACGGCCTCTCTGACTCCAGCCAGAGAGATTCAATGTCAGACTTCTGCAAAATATACATTTGTTAGTCCTGCTATATGCAGCAGGTTTCATAACGTCACATGGTGAAGAAAATTCCACCTTTGTGCCAGCAATGCATCAGCGTTCGGTCCACTGCCGCCACTAGTTTAGGCATTTCATTGATGCTTAAAGGGACAGTTCACTATTATTTACTCGCACTCACGTCATTCCAAACCTGTACAATTCATAGACAATTTCAGACACTACAGGTTAAAAAATAAACAGATGTCACTATAATTCCACAGTTGATTATTCACTGTACACTGAGACAATAGTTTTGAATTACAAGTTTTCTAAAAAAATGTTTGAATATGCAAATAAGGCATTATCTAATTAAATATACACTCATTTGCATTAAATTTCTTGTTATTTTGTTGTCCGATTTTGAGAAAACAGCATTTAAATATATGCATTGTAACTGTAATTGAACACTTAAATTAGTGCTGTCAAATAATTAATCGTGATTAATCGCATCTAATATAAAAGTATGTTTACATAATATGTGTATATATATTATATATGTGTGTCTATGTGCAATTGCACAAATATACATGTGTATTAGTGCTGTAAAATAATTAATCGTGATTAATCGCATCTAACATAAAAGTATGTTTACATAATGTGTGTGTGTGTGTACTCTGTATATGTATTAAAAAATATACATGCATATATTTAAGGAAATATTTACATGTACATATATATATTTATATATTGTATAAATATATTTTATATATAAATATAATATATTTTTGTTAAATATATACATGCATATATTTATATATACATAATAAATACACAGCATATTATAACACATTATGTAAATAAATTTTTGTTAGATGCAATTAATCGTTTTGACAACATTTATGTATGTATAAATATACGTGTGTATACACAAACATATATAATATATATATATATATATATGTAATATATACACACACATATATTGTGTAAACACAAACTTTTATGTTAAATGTGATTTATCGCAATTAATCGACTTGTCAACACTAACTTTAATGTGTATCTTGGATGTTTTCTTTCAACTAAAACATGTTATGGACACAAAATAGCCTAAAATCTCTAAATTAACCAGGGAATGAAAAACAATGGTTTTGCCAATAGTGTCTTGGCTGAAAAGGACATTTTAATAAATGTCTTTTGTCTTCCATGGAAGATAAAATCATACCAGTTTGGAACAACATGAGGGTGAATAAACGATTCATTTTTGGTAAAATGTCCCTTTAAACACCCGGACAGCTTGGCACAAAAAGCGGCACGACACACGCATACAGGAATGGTGCATGTCAAAGGCAGTGAGTGAGGTGACGGCCTGATCGACGCAGGAGTTTCGATGAAGGCACAGGAAGTCATAATCTCAGTCTGTATGTGTGTTCAGTGCTGTCGTCTGGCATTCAGAGGTCACGTTTGGAGGAAAAACAGGCACGGGTCGCCCTCCGTTCCCCTGCGGCAGTGCTGAAGACCTCATGCTGGGTCCCGAACGGAGCGAAAACCCCATCGATACGGCGAACGAGACCGGAACGTGAGAGGAAGAAGGTGATGAGGGATGAAAGTAGTAATAAAAGCCTCCCTGGTTGGTCACATAAACCCTAAACAAGTGGAAATATGTAGACTGATTTCCCTGTTTATTGTTTAGGGGAAGGACAGACACTTCTCTGTCTTTATCTCCTCTTGCTTGTCGTTCCACCGCTCTCTTCTTCAGCGCGAGTCCGTGTGTTCACAGTTCAGTGACGTGTAGCGGGTAACTCGGGGGCGGGTGGGGCGGCAGAGGGGTCTTTAACCGGTGCAGATGGCATCGGTGGCACAGCAGGTGCCCCTCCAGCGGGTAACAGCGATGCCCCTCTTCATCATTCAGCTGCAGGCCACAATCCTGCAAACCAGGCAGACGCATGTTACTTTCTTCATATGTTTGATAGAAATAAAGTCAGACCCAATAAAAGCCTTTTTCAGACATCAGAATACAGTGAATCATCACTCTTGTTGCAGGAGCTACACTGTAAATAATTTAATGCACAAAGCTTCCTTTATAGATGGAAATTCCTTCTGCAAGCCAACTGGGAAAATCCGTAGCAAGAGAAAGAAATCTAGAACTGCAGTTCGGATGGTTAATAAATTACCATGAAAAAACAAATATGGATTCAACGTTTTGACAAGGGCTTCAAGCATCACCCTAATCTCAACCCTGTCACATGACAATTTTGTATTTTGTTCAAATTGTGAATTGGAAGACATATTTTTGTGATAAAGAAAAGATAAGTGATATATGCAAAAGTAATCATTGACTATAAGTGCGCACACAAACACACACACACACACACACACACACACACACACACACACACACACACACACACACACACACACACACACACAAATGATATTCTAATATATATCTATAAAATATATATCATTAATATTTGTATTAATATTAATAAAATACTAAATGTATATTGTTTAATATATTTACTAATAATACAAATATTAAAAATTATATAAAATTTGTATGAAAATAAACATTTATGGTAAATTTTTTTTTTACACT
The DNA here is from genome assembly GCF_024489055.1 of Chanodichthys erythropterus. Taxonomy (NCBI): domain Eukaryota; kingdom Metazoa; phylum Chordata; class Actinopteri; order Cypriniformes; family Xenocyprididae; genus Chanodichthys; species Chanodichthys erythropterus. The sequence goes on along the minus strand of NC_090227.1, from coordinate 42,277,015 downwards.
TGTATATTTTTATTATGAATATTATAAAGTATATATCTAGTATATATCTATAATATATATAATTATTGTTATTTTTATTAATATTAATAAACGTAATACTAAATACATGTTGTTTAATATGTTTACTAATAATACAAATTATAAAAAATAATTATATTAAATTTGTATGAAAATACACATTTATGGTAAATAAATATTTTTTTTACACGTTTATATTTTTATTATAAATATTATTAAATATAGGGCATATATTAATTTTTTATATAATATTAATTTTAATACATATATAATATTCTAGTATATATCTATAATATATATCATTATTATTATTTTATTAATATTAATAAAAGTAATACTAAATATATATTGTTTAATATGTTTACTAATAATACAAATAATAAAAAATAATTATATTAAATTGGGATGAAAATACACATTACTGGAAAATAAATTACATACATTAGATATATACACACTCTTATATTTTTATTATGAATACAATTATTTTTATTTTTATTAGGAATAAAGGGCCTATATTATATTTATTTTATATAATATAAATATTTAATATATATATATATTATATATATATATATTAGAAGTACATGGCTGCTTATTGACAATTTTTTTTTTTTTTTTGTTGCTAAATTCAGAAAATTACTTAAATATCATTCAAAATATTACTAAAATTACATGTTAATAAAATCACTTTCTTTATCAGAAAACCTGAGATTTCCTCTATAATAAGACTGAGATGTTCGTCTCTTTGAGAAATGTGTTTAATTGAACACTTCACCTCACAGACTCAAAGCTTAGCTGCATGACCCACTCTGGAATGTCATCAGTCAATGATTCACAATATTAATGCATATTTATACCTGACCCAAGCCCTAATACACACAAAACACATCTTACATAACTGCAGAGCATTATCCAGGAGCGTAAACATGACCCCTAGTTAGGTGCCATTTACCAGACGCACTTTCCTCTCAGCGAATCACAGTAAACCAGCTTCACAATCATGACAGGACTGGAACTGAACCTGCAACCTGTAGTCAGACTTATGAACGAGTCTGAATTACCTCACAGTGATAGCACTCCACGTGGTAATCTTTATCCATGGACACCACCCGTATGGTCTCCTCTGAACCCTGCGAACACACACACAGCCAGTTAACCTCTGTCAGGACAGTCCTGATGCGTGACCTCAATCTAACTCATGCAACATCAGTCTAACATAGATCACTGAATTCAAACGCTTGTACCTGTGCTGGGAGGATTGGCTGGTTACACGAGGCACATTTAGGAGCAAAAACCCTGTGAAGATGAAGAGACAGAAAACCACATTATGTAAGGGATTATGTAAAATAAACCCTGACAGGGTGATCAGGACCCCTTATTTTGTGGCTGGATGCACAATCTCTCACTTATGACATGGATACTTGGCACATCAGTAAATATTTAGGCATAAAATGTTTACTTGATCTTCCGCAAAGTAAAGCAAGCAGCTTCGAGCCTCGACGAACAAGACATTTAAGGGATATTGTACTTTTGAAGATTTTCACCACATGAAATATTGATTTGAGAAGAAACCGTTTTAAAATATTACCTGTTTTTATCTTAAAATCCATTTTGGTGTACAAAATAAATGTTCCAGCAACTAGACGAACACTTATACTGTAGGCCTACTATTAATACTGAAGGATTCATTTTACAGTAAGTTCAGTCGGTAACTGTGGCGCAAGATGGCACCATCTGCATTTGAATATGATACTGCGGTCTCAGATATCTGTTAGAGTGTTATTATACAGTGTTGCTAATGAAGATGTAACTGACCTCGGAATGACCAATCATAATTAAGCATTTCAGAGAGCTGTGCAATAGAGTGCAACAGTATTTTTTTCCATTCATTTTCCCCATAGGGTGTCTTTGTTAAACAGCCATGAAACAAGCCAATCAGCTACGAGGAGAATCACAACACTACAACTTTGATTTGAAGCAAAAAAAACGACAAAGGTACAAAACTGTTCTTAATGGCTATAGTGAGGGAAAGAACTACAATCCCATCAAGCACTGCATACAGTATAATCGAATTAAGAATGATTGAGAAATATAAAACTACTCATTTATGATTGTTGATTATATGTATAAAAACTATATTTTAAGTTTATTGCAAAATATGCATATATATATATATATATATATATATATATATATATATATATATATATAAACACACACACACATACATTTCACCTTGTTAACATAATTTGCAGTGTTTCAAGGGAGTGGGCAGAGCTTAATAACTATTTTAGAGCATGTTGCTTTTTTCGACTATCTGATTGCCTCATGGGTAATGTAGTTTTTCACCAGGAATTCCACTGTTAAACATGATTGTTTTAAAAATAAGCTGAAATAATGCAGGCTGACTGCTTCAGCAGAAGCAAATACCATCAATTAACAACCTTGTAGGTCAAAGTAGGTCTGTCTTTAAATTGACCAATTATGCCCCTTTCACAAGATGTAATATAAGTCTCTGGTGTCCCCAGAATGTGTGTGTGAAGTTTCAGCTCAAAATCCCCCCAGATCATTTATTATAGCTTGTCAAATTTGCCTCTATTTGGGTGTGAGCAAAAACACGCCATTTTTGTGTGTGTCCCTTTAAATGCAAATGAGCTGCTGCTCCCGCCCCCTTTCCAGAAGAGGGCGGAGCTTAAACAGCTCAACAACAACAAAGCTGGAGAATCTCACGCAGCCAAAATGAGGATTGTCAGTAACGGTGTTCAAACCGGAGTCGACACTGATGGAGAGACTCAGGAAGAAGTTACAACTTTTAAAATGCATTAAGGGGCGGTAATATTATAATAAGATCCCCTTCCTACGTCACTAGGGGAGTGAAATCTGAGCAGCTCGTTTTATCACATGCTTGCAGAGAAAGGCTTGCCAAAACAAAGTTACTGGGTTGACCTTTTTACACATTTTCTGAGTTGGTAGATGCAACAGGGATCCAATTATAGCTTTAAAGGTTTATGAGGTTTATCAAAATCAATTTTCTTATGGAGAAAATGAATGGAGTTTTTATTTCTAACTGTTGCACTCTATAATAATAATAATAATAGATGTAATGAATATTCATTATTATACAAAAACACCTTGGCTCTAGAATGTAAAACAGGGTGAATGTGAAGATTTCACTCACGTGTGGTAGTCTTTCACACAGTAGATGTTGTTCTCCACATCCACGGTGAAAGGAACCCCATCCAGACCCTCCTTACACACCACACAGCGGAAACAGCCTGGATGATACGACTTTCCCAGAGCCTGCAGGATCTACACACACACACACACACACACACACACACACACACACACACACACACACACACACACACACACACACACACACACACACACACACACACACACACACACACACACACACAGGTGAGATGGTCGTGGGCTGATGCAGCACTAATGAGGCACAATAACATCATCTGTTTCTAAGTACAGACACACATTACTGAGCCGGAGTATTTTAAGAGATGATGCTGCTTTGATAATCCACATTTTGGTTCCACATTTATTTAAAACGGTAAAACTAATTTAAATGACAAGTGGAAAGTGAAAAATCAGAGCAATAGTAGAAGTGAATAAGCACCAGATGGAACTGAAATCTTACCATCTCCATGATGAGGTGACCACACACAAAGCATTTTTCCGCTGTCTGCTGGAATCCGGAATACTACGGAAGACATAGCTCAGATGTAAGATCATATTTGACAGCACATGGTGTTTCTTTGAAACATACACCGTTAAACAGTTTGGAGTCACTTATGACCAATGCGTCCTTGCTAAAAATCTTACTGACTCAACAGTACTGTATTGGTCCAAATGCTTCAAAAATGTTTGTAAATGAAATTTACTGAGGATTCATAGATTTTTCAAATGCATAATCATTTATTAAGAAGAGTTGATTGAGATATTTGGACTTATTAATATTTTAGCATGACACAGGCATGTCATATAATAATTATGCAAGTCAAAATAACAAATAAATATATATTTTCAACATTAAATTTACATTAATGTATAAGTGAAGTGTATATCTATCTATGATTTAAGTGGTGAACATTTCAAGGTTTTCTCCATTTGGAACATTTCACATTTCATCAATGCTAAACACACTTAAAAGTACAAATAATTCTTGTTTATAAGAAAACCTGCATGTATATTACAGAAAAATGTCTAAACAAGTTTATGATAAATTACAGCATGTCACAGATGAAAACTATTCTAATATGAATCTATGAATCATACTATGAATCATTTATTTTATTCCTCATTTGTAAGTCGCTCTAGAATAAATCATCTGCAAAATGATTCAAAGTATACCTACACTAAATAAATAGAAATATTAAACAATGTATATATATATATATATATATATATATATATATATATATATATATATATATATATATATATATATATATATATATATATATATATATATATATATACACTAAATATATAAATATAATAAAAATATTTATATAATATACTATAATTTACATGATGTCACACTGCTTGACTTTTCATGTCACCTTCCAAAATGCAAAACTATATGAATATGAATCTATGAACTATCAAATTTCAACACCAAAACTCCAGAATCTCATAACCTCAATGTTTTGAAAAGAAGAGGAGATGTTACACCATGGTAAACATGCCCCCGTCCCAACTATTTTGAGACCTGTAGCAGGCATCAGAATTGAAATGAGCTCATTTTGTGCATAAAATTGCAAAATTTCTCAGTTTAAACACTTGTTACATTATCCATGTTCTATTGTGAATAAAATATTAGCTCATGTGATTTGAAAGTCTTTTAGTTTTCATTTTATTCAAATTTAAAAAACTTTTCCGGAATTCAAGTTTCAGGTTGTATATATAATATTATAAATAATATATTATACATATATTTATAAAAATATATTAAAAATATTTTAAGAGTAAAATATCTAAAAAAAATATAAAATATATTAAACAAAAATATAATATAATATATATGATAAATTATAGCATGTCACACTGCTTCAACTTTCATGTCAACTTCCAAAATGCAAAAAAATGTAATTTCAAAAACTTCCACCAATCACTGAGCACCTTTAATCTATTGGACGGGTCTGAAGGGGGCGCTGGCGCGCTCTCTCTGTGTTCAGAGTTGTTTGAGCGCTTCAGTAACACCCTACAAGGTGTTTAGCTCTGTAGACAGAGAGGTGCATCTGATTAAACACTTCAGACATCATCCGAGAATCTCAGAGGATCAGCACGATTCCTGAGAAGATCAACAGCGTTTGGGAAACTCGATGGATAAAAGAGCTGGCCACTATAAGAGTCGATCTGTAGGATTCTCTTCTTCAGCATGAGGTGTTAGACCTCTAAAAGACAATCCTGAGATTAACAACATCTACAGTCTTGAATAAAGACTTCAGAGGTTCTTAATGGTGCACAGGTTGTATGCGTCTTAAATACAGAAACAACCCTGAGGGGAGCCATCTGTGCCGGAAAAGGGTTTTGACCTGGTTACCAGGGTGACAAGGGTTTGGAGCGCAGCCATTAGAGTAAAGATGTTCTCAAACATGCACTCTATGGAAATGAGTGGCAAAGGCCACACAAGATCTTCGGATTCTATTGTCGGAACCAAAGGCCATGTTTTAACGACGTGGAACTTTCCGTCCGGCCGTGGAACTCGGCTCCATACCATACTGATGACATCACTACTCGCCTGAACATTCTTTTCATTGGTGTGTGTTGGTGTTTGTGTGTTAATTGTGGAGTGAGGGCCAGCAGGTGGGGTTGGGAGGGACTGATCAATACCAGGAAACCCCCACCCCGTCCCGTCCCTTCAGACAGACCATCTGCCGGACCCCCGGCGGCGTGTTCCTCAGTCAGTCACGTCCACAGAAGTGCTGTTTGGGGTCAATTATGAACCTATTAAGTGGCCGACCAATGTGTTGTTTTTTCAGTATTAAATGTTAGATGATATTAATGCTGATATCTATGCTAGGAGGCCAATAGCCACATATCTAGCAGTATTTAACAAAATAAAGGGAAAAATATATACACTATATATATATATACAGTGGCATGAAAAAGTATGTGAACACCTTGCAGAATCTGTGAAAATGAGAATTATTTTAATAAAATAAGAGGGATAATAAAAAATGCATGTTATTTTTTGTTTAGTACTGTCCTGAGTAAGATATTTTACATAAAAGATGTTTGCATTTAGTTCACAAGACAAAACAATAGCTGAATTTATTAAAATAACCCTATTCATAAGTATGTGAAGCATTGATTCTCAATACTGTGTGTGGTTACCTGATGATCCACGACTGTTTTTGTGTTTTGTGATGGTTGTTCATGAGTCTCTTGTTTGTCCTGAGCAGTTAAACTGAGCTCTGTTCTTCAGAAAAATCCTCCAGCTCCTGCAGATTCATCAGTTTTCAAGCATCTTTTGCATATTTGAACCCTTTCCAGCAGTGACTGAATGATTTTGAGATCTGTCTTTTCACACTGAGGACAACTGAGGGACTCAAACTCAACTATTAAAAAAGGTTCAAACATTCACTGATGCTCCAGAAGGAAACACGACGCATTAAGAGTCGGGGGTGAAAACTTTTGAACAAGATGAATTTTTCTTATTTTGTTTAAATATCGTTGTTTTTCATTTAGTACTGCCCTTCGGAACCAACAGAAGATACTTGCATGTTTCCCAGCAGAAAAATTAAGTACAATTTACCTTGATATTTGAATTCAAAAGTTTTCACACCCCGGCTCTTAATGCATCATGTTTCCTTCTGGAGCATCAGTGAATGTTTGAACCTTTTTTAATAGTTGAGTTTGAGTCCCTCAGTTGTACTCAGTGTGAAAAGATGAATCTCAAAATCATTCAGCCACTGCTGGAAAGGGTTCAAATATGCAAAAATGCTTGAAAACTGATGAATCTGCAGGAGCTGGAGGATTTTTCTGAAGAACAGAGCTCAGTTTAACTGCTCAGGACAAACAAGAGACTCATGAACAACCATCACAAAACATAAAAACAGTCGTGGATCATCATATATATATATATATATATATATATATATACAGTCCTGATATACACACACACACACATATACATATATATATATATATATATATATATATATATATATATATATATATATATATATATATATATATATATATATATATATATATTTTATCAGGACTGTCACATGAAAGATTAGTGACAGTAGTATAACATCTGACAGAAGCATTTCACACAGGAAGTTGGTTCCTGGATGATGGATCTGCTATCTGCCCACTTCTCCCAATGTGTGTTTGTGTGTGTGTGTGTTTGGCTTTAGGCAGAATAAGAGGTGGGCGGAGCTACAGCATCTGTTCTCCCAAGAGACTCTGACATCCATCCATCCACTAATGAGTGCTAATCAATACAAGCCTACTCTCCACCTCCCACTTAGGAAACATTAAATTAAATGAAGCGTTGCAGCTATTTTGTTGAGACACTACAGCTGGTGTAACCCTACAGCAGGACAGGTTCTGCAGAAGCACATCACAACAAAAGCAGAACAACCCGTGACAGGGACAGACACTGCCTGCCTCCTATCAGATGGATTAAAATGTTTTTAATGGATTAATGCTCCACATTGTGTCTGAATTACTGTAATTACGAGATTAAAAGCTGTACGTATGCTTGCGTTCAAAAATTAATAGTTTAATTAGCAAAAAATGTGGCTTTGTTGTCAAGGATTGGGAAAAAAGTCACTTTATTAAATCATATTATCTGCATGTTTTTGTTAATTATCAAATATTATGTTTAAAGCAACCACTTCCATTTTGTCACAACATTCTAATTAAATCTATACTATTCCATACTTGATGCATTGAATTGATCAAAAGTGACAGTAAAAAAATGTTACAAAAGATTTCTATTTGAAATAAATGCTGTTCTTTTTATCTTTCTATTCATCAACATTTCCTCAAAAATAGCAGCATAACTGTTTCCAACATTGATAATAATCATAAATGTTTCCTGAACATCAAATCAGCATATTAGAATGATTTCTGAAGGATCATGTGACACTGAAGCCTGGAGTAATGATGCTGAAAATTCAGCTTTGATCACAGGAATAAATTACATTTTACAATATATTCACATAGAAAACAGTTACATTAAATTCTAAAAATATTTTACTATTTTTAAAGTGTTTTTTGATCAAATAAATGCAGCTTTGACTCACCAGGAAGTCCTCCTCACAGTACACCTTTCCGTTAACATTATAGAAAGCCTTTCCTCGTAGCCTCCGTCCTGCAGGAAGAAAAAAAGCAAATTATGCTCCCATTTCATACAAGTTTCTTCTTACACGTGGCACAAAATGTTGCAGAAGAAACTCCATGTGTCATCATGCTGTGCATTTACAAACAGCTTCAACAACAAACAAGCAATTATTTTAATTGGCAAACATCAAACGGTTAAAAGAATGAAATATGTTTTATCTTTGATGCATGTTAAATGAACAGCTGTGTTCATTCCCACAACACAAACACACTCGCAAAACCACCAGCATCAAAAGCTCAAATTTGACTGACTGTCTTTATGGCGTTTTATTAGAATCAGGGTACACAAATGCCAACTGTAATTAGTCAGACTGTTTCAGTCTAAATGGGCGTTTCTTGGACAGAAGAAGCGATCTGACTTTATGCTGCTAGTCTGACTGAACGTAAGACGTCTGTCTCGTATTCAAACATGAAGAAAAAACACAAAACGCTCATCATTCTCTCTCTCACACACACACAGAGTTCATAAATCAGTCTGACCTCTTTCCCCGTCCCTTAATTTACAGCGCTCATGGCAGACATCTCGTTTCTTTTCACCATTACAAAATTTATGCACTTGCCACATTCAAACAGCCAGCGGCCCGACAGAGAAACGAACACTCGACTTAATTCAGAGTGATAAAGCGAGATTCACACACAGAACTGAGGAAAGACTTTCAATTAGGGGTGCAAACACACGATTTACACCATATAAAACTTTATTTAGTGCATGTTAGTAGAAAACATGTTATGTTGTATGTCACACAAATGGTTTTTAATGTTATTATTTCAATGTTTATGCAAACAAAAAGTGTGTAGTGCTGCTGGTTTTCAACATAACAAATGATTTTAGTGTGCATATGAGTACATTTCCAGCACATTTTAACAATACTGTGATTTTATTGTGATCATTTCGATCACTATAATTGTGATATAAAATTTTCAAATTTCAGCAACCATCCAGAACACCCTAGCATAAGGCGAAGAACCACTCAAAATATCCTCAGAAAATAAAATAAAAAGGTGTAAATGGTTCAGAGAATAAGTTGTTGTTGTTGTTTTTTAATTGTGATGGCAAAGTTAGATGTGGACATTTGTAGACGTGCGTAAACACAACAAACGATGTTGAGATCATTGAGATTTCTGGTGCTGACAAATGTCTGGGGAGGGCCAGAATCTGAACACAAAAAGAGAGAGAGAGACAGAGAGAGGTCTGAGTAAACGGGGACATTCTTTCGGCCTGAGGTCACCGGCTGGTCCCAGTGTCCCCCTCCACCACCAAACACACACAGAGAGAGAGAGAGAGAGGAGGGGGGAGGGGACGGACCGACGGCTAGATTCCTCCCGGCTTTGTCAAAGACTGCGGCCACAGTCAAATACATCTCCTCTGCACTAACTGGCTATTTGCATCAAACACAAAGTTAATTTGTGGCAAATGTGTAACTCTTCACCGGTAGCAGTAGTGAACTTGCAGAAAATCTTTAGCAGAAATCTGAAACGACAGACTACCTGTGGAAACAATCAATGAGAGCTGGTGACTGATTATGATCTCACTTTTTTTTAACTTTAGTTAGCGTGTAATGTTGCTGATTGAGCATAAACAACATCTGCAAAGTCACGACACTCAAAGCTCAATGCAAAGAGAGATATTTTCTTTTACAGAATTCACTGTTTAAGGACTACAACAAATGGCTGGTAGGGACTACAACGAGCTTCTTCCTGGGTTTGTGACATCATTAACCCCAAAATTTACATAAACCCCGCCCCCAAGAACACACAACAAAGGGGGTGTGGCCATGTTGGACTGCTTTAGAGAAGCGGAAGAGTTGTTGTAGTAGAGTGTTGTTGACATGCCGTCATTTTACGCCGGACTGCTTCACAAACTTGCATGACGGCACATGCTAGTGGATGAGTTGAATCAACTCCACAGCAACTACATCAATTTATCCACTAACCATTCAGAAACGTCTAAAAGTTGTAACTTCTTCCTGAGTCTCTCCATCAGTGTCGACTCCGGTTTGAACAATGTAAGGCTGAACACCGTTACTGACAATCCTCATTTTGGCTGCGTGAGATTCTCCAGCTTTGTTGTTGTTGAGCTGTTAAAGCTCCGCCCTCTTCTGGAAAGCGGAGCTCATTTGCATTTAAAGGGACACACACAAAAACGGCGTGTTTTTGCTCACACCCAAATAGGGGCAAATTTGACAAGCTATAATAAATGATCTGTGCTGAAACTTCATTCTGGAGACACCAGAGACTTATATTACATCTTGTGAAAGGGGCGTTATAGGTCCTATTTAAACTTTTCACTAAACTGAAATTCAATTAATTTCAATTACTTCAACAGTGAAAGGAAGGTAAAGCAAAAATGTTCAATGGACACTTTTCACAGACTGTGATGATGCGTTTCCAGTTATTAACATTGTAAAGCTAGTTTTTGTGTTGTTGTTGTTTTTTTTAAATAATGTACATTTATAACACTATATACTTGAGTTTTCTTACCTTACAGAAAACTAGTTAGCACTAGTTCCATTTACTCTTGGCCACATAAATGTGTCTCTGCAAAATTAATATAAATTCAATCTTCAATAAATTCAATTCTTCAATTCAAAATTTAACTAAGTTTTACATCAAAGAAAGCAACAAATATGAGCTGCATGTTATTTATCATCAGCTAATTTTTAACATCAAAGACCGCAATAAGAGAAACAGCAGCATCAGCACTGGTAAGATCATTTAGTCTCACTACTTTTAATGAAGATGATTGTGTTTTGAGCATTTGCAACTGAATTTCTGTTTCATTTGTGTAGTTTGCACATCAGCTTGCTGAAGAGATGCTCAGTTACTCATCTGTGGCGATGTGTGATGCGCTGTGTTTCTAGCTGTAACATCATATAGCCTATAACACACTCTCACGTATATTTTTCAACATTTTGGGAGGAGTAAAATTTATATATTTGGTTTCAATAACTAGATTCATTTACACTTGTCCAGTTTCATTTGGAATGAGTCTCAAACCACCTCCTGAAGCGGTTTGTGTGATCGGATTTAAATCCATCTCAAAAGCGTTTCAGAAAGCATTTACAGCTGGTCTTTGCATGATCGGATAGCTCAGAGAAACACATGAAGTGACCAGGTGTAAACAGGCCCAGTATTGTGGATTTTTCTTTTACTACTAAAAAAATGTGAATGCAAAAATTAGTTCAATACTACAGAAGTTTATCCAAGTTTATCTGCTTCTGAGAACCCCGGAAATGTGAAAAGGGTTCATTAACCAAAAACTCTTTTGTCATTTTTCATGCACATGCATCTCTCTTCTCTGCTCTTCTCAGAAGAGTGTGTGGGCAGTTTAATTTCCATGGTCTGCTGTGTTAAATGCATCTTTGAATTAATTTTTACACTTGAGATGCTTCAGAATGCATGTTTCCCATGACTGTCACAGAGGATGTAGATCTTCAGTCCTCGACTGAACTCAGTCAGGGTCATCGACTCGTCGCTATATGTGACGCAAGTGAAAATGAGACTGGAAATGTTCTGTAAATATGCATTTTTAATGTTTTCTTATCTGAATGAATGACAGCATGATGCACAATATAATATGTGACAACTAACTTTATGGCAAATTTAATGTGGCACCGACTCTGATTGAGGTTCATAATCGCTCAATGAAAACTAGCATCATAAAAATTAACCTCAGGGCATCTAGAATATGCACATCGCCACTAGAAAACACTGGATACATTCATATACAAGAAAATAAACTCCTATTAGAAAAATCTGAAATCTCACTTTGTCAAAGCGTTCAGAAGCTGATATGATTTTCTCACTGACTGCCTGTACACACTCCATATCTAAAGTGTTATGACACAATGTCATTAACACACAGCTGCTGAGGACTTCTGGGAAATCTGTCTTGAACATAATCAAAGATTCACAGACGCACACACACCAGAGCGCAGCACTAAAGACATTTAAACACAGAAAATACCATATGTTCAGCAGAATAATAAATATACAAACACATCATTTGAAACAAAACTATAGATAGAAATAGGGAATGATAGAACGATACACTACGGTTCAAGTTTGGGATAAGTAGGATTTTTTAAATTGTATTTTATTTATTTTTTTTGGAATTAAATTCATACTTTTATTCAGCAATGACACATTAAATTGATCAAAAGTCACAGTAAAGACATTTATGATGTTACATAAGATTTCTATTTCAGATAAATGCTGTTCTTTTGAACTTTCTATTAATCAAAGAATCCTGAAAAAAATTGTACCCAACTGTTTTCAACATTTATAATAATCAGAAATTTAAAAAAAATCAGCATATTAGAATGATTTCTGAAGGATCATGTGACACTGAAGACTGGATTAATGATGCTGAAAATTCAGCTTTGATCACAGAAATAAATTACACTTTATTATTTATTCACATAGAAAAACAGTTATATTAAATTGTAAAAATATTTCACTATTTTTAATGTGTTTTTGATCAAATAAATGCAGCCTTGGAGAACAGAAGAGATTCTTTTACCAATATTTAAAAATTTTACAGATCATTTAAGAATCTTTCCCAAACTTTTGAACAGTTGTATGGAACGACTGAATGAATGAACAACACACACACACACACACACACACACACACACACACACACACACACACACACACACACACACACACACACACACACTCCTGTCCACAGCGAGAGAACAAGCAGTTCTTTATCATCTGCAGGTGGGTTCGGCCCAGTGCATAATGGGATACTGGAGGTGATGAGTCACTCAAAGAGTGTATGTACATGTTTGGGAATTCACATCCAGATTGTAGAGAGTGAGTGTGTGTGTGTGTGTGTGTGTGTGTGTGTGTGTGTGTGTGTGTGTGTGTGTGTGTGTGTGTGTGTGTGTGTGTGTGTGTGTGTGTGTGTGTGTGTGTGTGTGTGTGTGTGTGTGTGTGTGTGTGTGTGTGTTACTGTAAAGAGGGGAATTTTAGTCTGCGGTTCAGAGCATGTGCAGACCTGCTGGTCACACACATGTTCTTCTGTGACCTCTCTCACTATATATATATATATATACTGTATATATACTGTCTGTATCATATTTTCCTCTCTTTCCCTCCACTGAAGTCTTGTGCAGATAGAAACATCTCACTGTGTTAAATATGAGAGAAAGAGAAGAAAAGAGAGAGGAATGAAACATGCTGTTCAGAATGACTTGTGTGCTCAAACACACACATCTCACACACACTCACCTTTATAACTGTTTCAGGGTGTTTGTGATGCTGTGAGTGTGTGTTTATGATAACAGGTTATGTGAGTGAGTGATACAACACTAGTACAGCGAGACGTGACACAGAGAGAGAGGGATGGAGGAATAAACGAGTGCATTCCTTTCTCTTTGATGAGGACGGGGCGGGTGCAGCTCCGGACGTGACAGAAAAGCTCAATTATTCTCAGAGAGAAACTCAAAAACACCCAGAAGAGCATCAAGAACGCTGTCTATCATAGATAGATGTTCAGATAGAACGATGGATATTCAAACTGATTTAGATTTAATGCATGATAGATTTAATGAATGATAGACAGAATGACAGACAGACAGACAGATAGAACAATAGACAGATAGACAGGGCGATAGACAGAACAATAGAAGGATGGATGGATGGATGGATGGATAGTGAAGTGTTTTGAAGCCTTTTTACACTAACGTCAGACTAACCATTTGTTATGAATCAAATGATCTTTTGGTTTGTATTCATGATGTAAATAGAATAGAATAGAGTAGAATAGAATAGAATAGAATAGAATAGAATAAATGGTTAGTCAAGCATTTTTTAGCTGTTTTCACACTATCGTCAGACTAATCATTTGTTATTTGTTATGAATCAAATGATCTTTTGGTTTGATATAAAATAAAATAAAATAAAATAAAATAAAATAAAATAAAATAAAATAAAATAAAATAAAATAAAATAAAATAAAATAAAATAAAATAAAATAAAATAATTAGTCAAGTGTTTTGAAGCCGTTTTTAACCATTTGTTATTTGTTATGAATAAAATTATCTTTTGGTTTGTAATAAAATAAAATAAAATAAAATAAAATAAAATAAAATAAAATAAAATAAAATAAAATAAATAAAATAAAATAAAATAAAATAAAATAAAATAAAATAAAATAAAATAAAAAAAAATAAAATAAAAAAGTAAACTAAAGCAATGTAAAATAAAATAAAAAATGGTTAAATAAAATAAAAAAATAAATGGTTAGTAAAGTGTTTTGAAGCCGTTTTTAACCATTTGTTATTTGTTATGAATCAAATTATCTTTTGGTTGTACTTATGATGTTAAAATAAGTAAAATAATTAATTTAGATAACTAATATATTTACTGGATTACACAAAAATAGTCATTAGCACATGTTTATGTAATGTCTAAAAAATCTTTGGGTTAAAAACCAAAAAACCAAAAATAACTATATAATGATATTTATCATTTTAAGTCATCATGGTAATCATTCATACAACTATTTCCGATTTTGTTCATACTGTATACCCGCCCAGCTCAACTCATTTCACAATCATAAGATGAAGAAAACACCCCTCACTGAACCGGTCTCATTTTAAACCTCTAAAGCAACAGATGATTTACGTGGCATCTTCTTCCCTCTTAAAACATCACAGTGGCTCATGATTACACTGAAGTACTTCAGATCAACCACAGCAGCTTATTCATCACAGATAATCCAAACATCGACAAACACACTCGAACGTCACGCTAAAAAGTTCCTGTGAACTTCAAGAACCCATTATGTCCTTAAAAGAGGCTTCCAGTTCCTCCCAGACTGCAGCGCCGCGCATCCGGTTTACTGGCCCTCTTTCTTTAGGCAAACAATACATGTACAGCGAACGGCTAGCATTACGTGTAAATTATCTGCACTGGCTGTAAAGCGTGAGGAAACCGTATCTGTGCGAGAGGAAGAGAGAATGAAAGAGAGAAAACTGAACAGCAGTTGTGCTCTACAGTACCGCCGTGATTTCTCTCTCGCTTACAGAGGAAACAGGAGAACAGAGGACGCGTCAGGTGACGGACCTGCCCTGCACCGCACACACACACACACACAGTGCTCCCATGTACAGAAACACTGATCAGCCATACGTGACGCACTCAAACACATTCACACACACAAATTAACATGCTCTATTCTACAGGACAACATTTACAGGAGTGAGTCTGTACATGTGGCTTGTCATTTTTGTCATACTGGCAAACTAAACTATATCACAAAACATGACAAAACCTACATTATAGGTGCATAACTCTAAATAAATACATAATTCTTAGATTTTCCATGCATAACTTTAATTAAATGCATATTTTTCCATTTTCTATGCATAATTCTAATTAAATGCATAAGTCTCCCATTTTTCATGGATAACTTTAAATGCATATTTTTTCCATTTTTTTTACATGTAAAATTCAAATTATTATTTTTTTTTATTTTCCACACATAATTCAAATTAAATTCTTCCACTTTAGATGCAAAATTCGAATTAAATGCATAATTTTTCCATGCATATTTCTGATTAAATTCATAATTATTCAATTTTAGATGCATAATTCTAATTAAATCATAATTCTCCCATTTTAGATGCATAATTTAATGCATAATTCTTCGATTCTCCATGCATTACATTAAATAAATGCATAATTTTTCCATTTTCCATGCATAATTCTAATTAAATGCACAATTCGTCCACTTTAGATGCAAAATACTGATTAAATGCATAATTTTCACACGCAAAAATTCTAATTAAGTGCATAATTCTCCCATTTTAGATGCATAATTCTAATTAAATCATAATTCTCCCATTTTAGATGCATAATTTAATGCATAATTCTTTGATTCTCCATGCAATACATTAAATAAATGCATCATTTTTCCATTTTCTACACATAATTCTAATTAAATGCACAATTCTTCCACTTTAGATGCAAAATTCTGATTAAATGCATAATTTTCCCACGCAAAATTATAATTAAATCATAACTCTCCCATTTTAGATGCATAATTTAATGCATAATTCTTCAATTCTCCATGCATTACATTAAATAAATGCATATTTTTTCCATTTTCCATGCATTATTCTAATTAAATGCTTCATTTTTCCATTTTCCACACAGAATTATAATTACATGCATAATTCTTCAATTTTAGATGCATAATTCTGATTAAATACATAATTCTTCAATTTTAGAAGCATAATTCAAATTAAATGCATTTTTTTCCATTTCCATGCATAATTATAATTAAATGCATACTTCTCCCATTTTAGATGCATAATTCTGATTAATAGTCTTCCATTTTTTATGCATAACTTTAATTAAATGCATAATTCTCAATTTACCATGCATAATTGTTCCGTTTCAGATGCTAAATGCATAATTCTACTTATAAATATGTTCATGAAAATGATCCGTACAGTCACTGCTGGACCAAAGATCAAATGGACCTCCGCCGATACCAATGACACAAAACAACATGCTTTAGACACACAAAACACAATAGTGTGTGTGTGTGTGTGTGTGTGTGTGTGTGTGTGTGTGTGTGTGTGTGTGTGTGTGTGTGTGTGTGTGTGTGTGTGTGTGTGTGTGTGTGTGTGTGTGTGAGAGTGTGTGTGTGTGAGAGTGTGTGTGTATACTCACCGCAGGAGCAGCAGGTGAAGCAGTTAGTATGATACAGGTTCCCCATCGCCTGACACGCTTGACTCGCTCCATAAACACCTTTACCACACTTTACACAGATACCTGGAAGAGCGCACACACACACACACACACACACACACACACACACACACACACACACACACACACACACAGCTGTTAGAAGCACAAACGTGTGAATTCTGTGTGGAGGAACATACAGTCACTGATCTTTAGACGTGAGACAGCGCTGAACTTACTGCTTTTGTTGACTAATAGAGTCTGAATAAAACAAAACGTCTTTGAAAACAGTTCAGACTTTGTGATATGGTTCAATGAGAAAGAGTGAAATGTTATTTACATCTGGGGAAATGCCAAAACAAACAAAACACATGAATTAAGTTATTAGAAATGTACTTGTATTAATGTGTAGTGCTAAATAAAGGTTACAGAAATTAGAGTGACTTAAGTTTAAAAACTCATCGGTCATTGTTCACTCTAGCTACACAGGAAGCGCTCGGCATCATGGGAGAGTGAGTCAGCAGCATTAATGCCTGCAGTGTCACGCACAAGATGGCCTCCACTGGGGTCACATTCCACACCGGGGCCACGGTCAACACCTAGACATGGTCACGCTGAGGTCAACGCGCCGACAGGACACAACATCTGACACTGACGAACGTGACGCACCACACACGATCCTTCCCAGCAACAATATTCTGATAACTGAAGTCAGGGTTTCGAGAAATCCAGTCTCCAAACCACAAAACGGTTCTTTGATAAGGCAGGAAATGCATTCAGACCTTAATGATTTAAGAAAAACTCTCTTAAAAGCTTAATTAACATAAAACCCATGTGTGCGTGTGATAACAGGCTCTGGGGGAGAAACACTCATCAGATAAGCTCTCAGAGACTTAATGGTTAACTCATCAGGATAATTATAGCATCATCGAGAGGGAATTTCATGTACCAGAATCCAGCACTTCTGATCTAATCGTGTTTGAGAAAGTCCCGGCTTTACGGTTGAGGTGTGGCTGCATAAACATCCATAACTTCTGCACACAAAAACACATTATTCACCCCAAACTAAGAGGTCAAATGAAGGGCTGCTTAAATATAGCAAAAAATCATAATCATGACTGTAATGGTCTGTATTGAGATCACAGTTATTTAACACAATTACTAGTTGACTTTGGAAACATCATGCAATTATTGATTTTTTTTTTAAACAAAAAAAGTATTTTCCTTTGAACTTTGTTGTTAAATTAAAAAAACAAATAAAAATATATTTTAAAAATGTGATATAAATAGATAAATAAATATTAAATAAAAGTATAAATTATATAAATATAAATAAAATAAAAATGCCATGATTATAATGGTCAATATTGATGATTATAATAAATCATATATATATATTATTTTTAAATCCATAATAATAAAATAAATCATACATAATACATTTGATAAAATAAATAATTATTAAATAAGTATATATAATATAAATAATATAAAAAGCATAAACATGATTATAATAGTCAATATTGATAACACAATTACTAATTGTCTTTGGAAACATCATACATTTATTGATTTATTTTTATTGATTTATTTTATTTATTTATTTTTTACAAAAAAAAAGGCTTTTTAACAGTATTTCCTTTGAACTTTGTTGAACAGCTTAAAAACAAATCAAAATAAATGTAAAAAATGTGAAAAAAAATAATATTAAATAAAAGTATAAATAATATAAATATAAAATATAAATGATATAAAAATAATAAACAAAATAATATAAAAGTATAAATAATATAAAAGTAACAAACAAAATAAGCTGGATGAAAATGTTAAAGAAAACCTCCAGCAAGGCTACATGTGAACTGGAAACATTTAACTTAAAGGATTGTGTTTTACAGAACATGAAATTACGAAATTTCAAAGCTTTTGGTATATAAACTGAACAACCCTAATGAACAATGAACCAGCGGTGACTAATTAACATGTTCAGCTGACTGTAACAGCATGAATCACACTGAACACGCTGTTAATCCTCGTTTCAGACTGACGGTCATTTGGTGCGGCTGACTCGTTTTTTCCTCATCTAACCAGAGTCACACACTCTAAAACATGCGGGGTAATTTTTTGGGTTCAGCCTTTTGGGTCATTTTATTGGGTTATTTTAATATTTTGACTCAGGTGCTGAGTCATGTTTCCTGTCAATACAAATGATGAACCCCCTCACATTCCTACCCAGTGCTGGGTCAATGTAACCCAATGTTGGGTAGTCTTGTAGTCGGTAACTAAAAGGGTGACTTCCAAGAAAATTATCAAGAAATGCCTGGGTCATATTTCACCCCACAGTCAAAAGAGAAAGGTGGAAAAAAAATTATATAAAAAACTTTTTTTTACATTTATTTTGATTCATGCATTTGGCAGATGCTTTTATCCAAAGCGACTAATATTAAAGTCAGAATTGTGAGTTATAAACTCACAATTGCAAGATATAAACTCGCAATTCTGAATTTATATCACGCAATTCTGACGTTATGACTCAATTTTGACTTTATATAACTCAATTCTGACTTTATATCTCACAATTCTGACTTTATAACTCAATTCTGACTTTATATCACTCAATTCTGACTTTATAACTCAATTCTGACTTTATAACTCAATTCTGACTTTATAACTCAATTCTGACTTTATAACTCAATTCTGACTTTATATCACTCAATTCTGACTTTATAACACAATTCTGACTTTATAACTCAATTCTGACTTTATATCACTCAATTCTGACTTTATATCTCACAATTCTGACTTTATAACTCAATTCTGACTTTATATCACTCAATTCTGACTTTATAACTCAATTCTGACTTTATAACTCAATTCTGACTTTATATCTCACAATTCTGACTTTATATCACTCAATTCTGACTTTATAACTCAATTCTGACTATATAACTCAATTCTGACTTTATAACTCAATTCTGACTATATAACTCAATTCTGACTTTATATCACTCAATTCTGACTATATAACTCAATTCTGACTTTATATCACGCAATTCTGACTATATAACTAAATTCTGACTTTATATCTCGCAATTCTGACTTTATAACTCAATTCTGACTTTATATCACTAAATTCTGACTATATAACTCAATTCTGACTTTATAACTCAATTCTGACTATATAACTACATTCTGACTTTATAACTCAATTCTGACTTTATATCTCGCAATTCTGACTTTATAACTCAATTCTGACTATATAACTCAATTCTGACTTTATAACTCAATTCTGACTATATAACTCAATTCTGACTTTATATCACTCAATTCTGACTATATAACTCAATTCTGACTTTATATCACTCAATTCTGACTATATAACTCAATTCTGACTTTATAACTCAATTCTGACTTTATATCTCGCAATTCTGACTTTATAACTCAATTCTGACTATATAACTCAATTCTGACTTTATAACTCAATTCTGACTATATAACTCAATTCTGACTTTATATCACTCAATTCTGACTATATAACTCAATTCTGACTTTATATCACGCAATTCTGACTATATAACTAAATTCTGACTTTATATCTCGCAATTCTGACTTTATAACTCAATTCTGACTTTATATCACTAAATTCTGACTATATAACTCAATTCTGACTTTATAACTCAATTCTGACTATATAACTAAATTCTGACTTTATATCTCGCAATTCTGACTTTATAACTCAATTCTGACTTTATAACTCAATTCTGACTTTATTTCACTCAATTCTGACTATATAACTCAATTCTGACTTTATAACTTGCAATTCTGACTTTATAACTCAATTCTGACTTTGTAACTCACAATTCTGACTATATAACTCAATTCTGACTATATAACTCAATTCTGACTATATAACTAAATTCTGACTTTATATCTCGCAATTCTGACTTTACAACTCAATTCTGACTTTATAACTCAATTCTGACTATATAACTAAATTCTGACTTTATATCTCGCAATTCTGACTTTATAACTCAATTCTGACTTTATAACTCAATTCTGACTATATAACTAAATTCTGACTTTATATCTCGCAATTCTGACTTTATAACTCAATTCTGACTTTATAACTCAATTCTGACTTTATTTCACTCAATTCTGACTATATAACTCAATTCTGACTTTATAACTTGCAATTCTGACTTTATAACTCAATTCTGACTATATAACTCAATTCTGACTTTATAACTCAATTCTGACTTTATTTCACTCAATTCTGACTATATAACTCAATTCTGACTTTATAACTTGCAATTCTGACTTTATAACTCAATTCTGACTTTATAACTTGCAATTCTGACTTTATAACTCAATTCTGACTTTGTAACTCACAATTCTGACTATATAACTCAATTCTGACTTTATAACTTGCAATTCTGACTATATAACTCAATTCTGACTTTATAACTTGCAATTCTGACTTTATAACTCAATTCTGACTTTGTAACTCACAATTCTGACTATATAACTCAATTCTGACTTTATAACTTGCAATTCTGACTATATAACTCAATTCTGACTTTATAACTCAATTCTGACTTTATTTCACTCAATTCTGACTATATAACTCAATTCTGACTTTATAACTTGCAATTCTGACTTTATAACTCAATTCTGACTTTATAACTCAATTCTGACTTTATATCACTCAATTCTGACTATATAACTCAATTCTGACTTTTTATCCCTCAATTCTGACTATATAACTTAATTCTGACTTTATAACTCAATTCTGACTTTTATATCACGCAATTCTGACTTTATATCTCAATTTTGACTATATCACTCAATTCTGACTATATAACTAAATTCTGACTATATCTCACAATTCTGACTTTATAACTCGCAATTCTGACATTATAACTCAATTCTGACTTTAAAACTCACAATTCTGACTACATAACTCAATTCTGACTTTAAAACTCACAATTCTGACTTTATATCTCACAATTCTGACTTTATAACTCACAATTCTGACTTTATAACTCGCAATTGAGAGTTTATATCATGCAATTGAGAGTTTATATCATGCAATTCTGACTTTATGACTCACACTTCTGACTTTATATCATGCAATTCTGACTTTAAAACTCGTAATTCTGACTTTATATCACACAATTCTGAGAAAAAAGTCAGAATTGCATAATAAAAAGTCACAATTATACCCTTTTTATTTTTTATTCACAAGCTTCCATATTTAGAATTAAAATGTTCTTCACACTAAGAAGAAAATGGTTCTTTTAAGTTCCCTGAAAGGTTCTTTAGGGACTTTATTTTTAAGAGTGTAAGTATAAGCAATAGTAGGATGCTTGATTTAAAACACCAATAACTAGATCGTATTTGCCAATACAAGGCAATATTTTGCTGAGTGTGAACAGCAGTGAGAGATACACATGTAATGAGGAGGGTTGGCAACTCAACAAGATGTACTCCTCTCACCTGGTACACAGTGGTACCACTTCCTCTACGGCTCATGAATGTCAACTCCTTCCTCTCTGGCTGATAACAGTCTCCTCCAGATAGAGGTGGAGAGCATTGCTTTCAACGCTTTGATTTACACCAGGTCAAAGATGATGCTGCTTTCCGATTGTTCTGTTTGGAAGACAGTCAGAATCTTTGCAGAAATGCAGGGCCGGTTTGAAAAAACTCACCAAACACACTGAACAAGGTCATGTATTCAGAACCCAAATTTACAGAATTGTTGCATTTCTTTTGCACCAAACCAAAATGTTGGAAAAACAAGGTGCAGCTAGACTTTCAACAAAAACCAAGAGCGGAAACAGCAGCTAACAAAGTCTCATTCTGTGTTTATTTTAAACCAGACCCTGAATCCTGAGTGCCTGTGTGGATACATGGAGGTCAGAGGTCAGCTGATTCAGCACAAAAGCAGGCGAAAATGGTGCCAGTAAATATCCAGCTCTTCTCAGGAGAAGATTACTTTGAGAAAGCTCAGTTTGGAGTGTTGCAGCGTGTTTTGTGCGTGTTTGTGTGCACATGTGCGGACTAAGATCATTGTTATTCTAAGCAGGTGATCAGTGTTGACCCCCAGCAGCTGTGTCTGGCTGCAGAGACAAACCGTCTGTGCCAAGAGTCTGCAGCTGAACCGCCAGCCTAACCAGGCCCTCCAAGACACTGCGATCGCAAGAATGAATGCACACTTAACCAATCCTGCATTATTTGTGATTCCATGCAATTTTGTCTTATTTGCACAATTTTTTCAGCAAACATCAGCCCCTTTCACACACATAGTCTTTATTAGTAAATTATCATTAAGGATGTGTTCAAACTTGTTGGTGTCAAACTTGGTTTGCTTCATTCGTTTAGTCCTGGTCCACTTAGTGTTCACACTGGCATTTTTAACAGCGAACCTAAAAATACTGAAGCTGATTTGTTGGATTTTATGACGTATATTTCACGATAGTGCTTACTGAACATCCAAAACAAATGTTGTGTGCTGGGATAAATGCTCCTGTTGAATGCACATAGCCTACACTCTAAAAAATTCAGGGTTAAAAACAACCCAAGTTGGGTTAAATATGGACAAACCCAGTGATTGGGTTGTTTTGACCCAGCAGTTGGGTTAAATGTTTGCCTGATTTGCTGGGCAGTTTTATTTAACCAAACTATTGATTAAAAATTACTATATGACTGGCTTAAAATGAACCCAAAATAGGTTGGAAATTAAAAATCAGACACATAATTACTAGAGGCAACAATATTGAACATTTATTAATAAGCAATTTAATAAATCTTTATTGTTTAATTATTATTCATTAAACTTATTAATAAAATTTCCAACCAATTTTGGGTTCATTTTAAGCAAGCAGTACAGTCATTTTTAAACAACAGTTGAGTTAAACAAAACTACCCAACAGATTGGGTCAAACATTTAACAAAAACAACCCAATCACTGGGTTTGTCCATATTTAACTCAACTTGGGTTGTTTTTAACCCATCATTTTTTAGTCTACATATGATGGTAGGTATTTTGACCAGGAGAGAACTCATGAAGAGCTTATAAAATGTGTAAAGGAGTCAAACCAGCACCAGGAATCCCTCCATCACACACACAAACGAAGATCTGCTGCGAGGAGACGCGGTTCTGACGCCTGTACCGAACTGTGATGATCAACATTGCGACTATGATGAGAAAAAACAGGTATGTTTGAGTATTCTGTCCTTTTTAGGGTTGCATCTTGTGACATCATGTCCTGCTTTGCTTCGTTTATGTCTTTGATCCGTATTGTGTTTATATTTTATTCAAACTGCAACAGAGTTTGCTTGGAAAAGGACTAAGACCCATCTTTTCAGTGGTCTCGGTCCGCTTTGTTGGGTTCGGATGGCAGCGTTCACACTAATTCAAATGAACTGCATTAACAAAGCAATCGCACAAGGGTTCGTTTTATTCAAACCAAACAAGCCAAGTGTGAACACACCCTAAGACAGGGATGGACAACTCCAGTCCTGGAGGGCCAGTGTCCTGCAGAGTTTATCTCCATCCCTGATAAAAACTCACTTGCCTATAACTTTCTACTAATCCTAAAGACCTTGATTAGCTGGTTCAGGTGTGTTTGATTAGGGTTGGAGCTAAACTCTGCTGGATACTGGCCCTCCAGGACCGGAGTTGTCCATCCCTGCCCTAAGAGATCATGTGTGAGGTCCGAATGCATGATGTAAGAAGTTTTTATGGAGATGACACAATTATTCTTCACTGTTTACAGTGAGCGCCGCTGCTTTTTAATAGTTTTTCTATGTAAATATGCGCTAAATGGACATCTTTGACCATTGGCACAGCATTCAAAGATCATTTCAGAATTTAGTGGTATTTTGGTGCTGATGTGTGAATGGTCTCTTAACGGTAAAAAGCCTGAATGCCCTTGCTTGCATGGACAGCATATTTGTGTATTTACCGGTAAAGTCGTTCTGGTAATTTTACAGTAATTTTACCAGGATTACTGTGTGAAAGGGGCTAATGTAAACTAGTGAAGGAAAAAGGCAATATTAGCCAATCAAAATCTAAAATTCGAGGCCAATCAAACTCAGTCTGTAGGGCAGAACACTTAAAGTGAGCACTTTGAAGGGTGCATGGTAGTGTAGGCTACATTTAGTAGACCTTATACAAAGAAATACAACTATGCCTCCCTCAAAAAACTCCTTGTATGCTCAAACATACACATTTTTTGACACACTTTAAAGGAACAAGTCACCTAAAATGAACATTTTGCCATCATTTACTCAACCTCATGTTGTTACAACCATGTATTATTTTCTATGCAAAAAAGCATGCAATGATTAAGGGCATTTGATCTCAGAAAAGTACCATAAAAGCAGTCCATAAATGCATTATATTTTTAAGTTTTCTGATAACTCGCTGATAATCTTTCCCTCTGCCGTAACTCCATGCATGTTCAAATATGGTGCATGGTGGCGTTTTGTCGGTTTAATGTCAGTAATACCAAAATGCATTGGTTCTTGCATGTCACAAATGAGATTTGAGAGCTGCAGCAGAGGGAAAGATCACTGATAACTTACATTTCTGACCTCTTTTGGGGCAAATACAGCAGATTATAGTGCAGTTCGGTCTTTTTAGGAGATTGACAGCAGTGAGACGATTCAGATGCATGCTTGGAATGACATGACGATGAGAAAACTATTTCATTTTTAGTTGAACTAACCCTTTAAGAGTGCAGAAAGACACATCACGACGAATACCCGGTGAGATTGATTTTAAGGGAGCTGTTGTCACGGTAACGGCGAGGGCTCGCTCTTGCTCGCAGACTAATGCAGACTAAAGAGGGTTCGGCATGCAGTAAAAAACATCACCTGCTTCTCAGAGGCAAAAACACAGTCATACCTCCATCTCTAGACTTTCTGCAGCTAAACCTGTACAAATGTGTTTCCAAGCAGCAGCAGAAACAAAACACGGTTGCTACAGAGACACAAAAAATGAAACAGTCACAACAACAGACCTAAAGCTTGTTCGTGAGCCCTACTTGATCACTTGAAAAGATGAACATGTTGTTAAAGTCAATCTAGCTCATGGAGTGGTTTTTAGTGGTGTTTACTAAGCAAGCATCACAATTCTTATTGCTCATATCTAGGGTTAATGATCTGAACAAACACTAGTGCTGAATACGCAACCACATACTAGATACGGTAAAAATAGAGTAGTATACTAGTATCCGAATTCAACATAAATATTAAACCTAAGTGTGTAACTTGACCAGCAGCATTTGTGCTCCAGACATGAATAATTCCTTAAAAGGATTAGTTCACTTCTGAATTAAAATTCTGATAATTTTCTCTCCTCCATGTCATCCAAGATGTTCATGTCTTTCTTTCTTCAGTCGCAAAGAAATTAAGGTTTCTGAGGAAAACATTCCAGGATTTTTCTCCATATAGTGGACTTCACTGGGGTTCAACGGGTTGAAGGTCCAAATGTCAGTTTCAGTGCAGCTTCAAAGAGCTCTACATGATCCCAGACGAGGAATAAGAGTCTGATCTAGAGAAACCATCACTCATTTTCAAAAAAAAAAAAAAAATTTATATGCTTTTTAACCACAAATGCTCGTCTTGCACTGCTCTGCAATGCACCAAACATTACGTAATCAAGTTGAAAAGGTCACGCATGATATAGGCGGAAGTACCGATCCAGTGTTTACAAAGCGAACAAGCAAAGACTAAGTCAAACGCCCTTTACAAAAAAAAAAAAAAAAAAAAAAGGTAAAACAAAGATGTCAGACAATTTTGAAGTTGGAGGAGAAAATGAGATCGTTTTTCATCCTTTCGCATACGCCACGCTTGACCTTTCCAACATGATTACGCAGAGCAGTGCAAGACGAGCATTTGTGGTTAAAAAGCATATAAATTTTTTTTTTTTTTTGGGAAAATGAGTTATGGTTTCCATAGATAAGACCCTTATTCCTCGTCTGGGATCATGTAGAGCTCTTTGAAGCTGCACTGAAACTGACATTTGGACCTTCAACCCATTGAACTCCAGTGAAGTCCACTATATGGAGAAAAATCCTGGAATGTTTTCCTCAAAAACCTTCATTTCTTTTCGACTGAAGAAAGAAAGACATAAACATCTTGGATGACATGGGGGTGAGTAAATTATCAGGAACTTTTAATTCTGAAGTGAACTAATCCTTTAAATCATGCAAAATAAATCTAGTTTAAATTCTAGTCAATACAGCAGGAAATGGGAGTTTTATGGTTTAAAGAGATTTTAAATGCAATTTATCTGCTCTGCTGCTGTATTTCACCTCCGCTAAACCAATGCTAGTTCCACCAAATCACAAATTAGGATTTCCCCAAGAAAAAAAAAACACGCTCACATGCCTCTAAAGAACATTTCTGTTGATGTTCAGGACTTGGAAGGACACTGGCAGGAAGTGGCGTTCAAACTGGGAGACAAAGTATGCACTCTCTGAAGACTGGCCTTTTTCCGTCCAGGTCCGGGCCAAAAACATGCCGCTAAGAACCCTGTTTGTCTGCTCACCAACTACAATGTCCTTTTTGGGCAGTGCCAGTTGGGATACCAGCAGGGTGTGTTGTGATTGGTCTACCGCTGCTGCCCGGTGTGACCAAAACCAATCAGCAATCAGCTGGTTACAATGCAAAACGAGCCAGATCACCCAGTTACTGCGGTGTTTAGCCAAAGTTCGTAGTTCACTTGGCACCATGTGCCAACCTGCCTGTGAGTCGGGTGCAAAACTTGTGTTTTTATCAAAACAACACATTAAACAAATAAACAAACACAAACTATGACTATAATACTGTCAGTAGATTAAATTCAAAACAAAATCTACCTGCACACTGGGTTAAAAACAACCCAAGTTGGGTTGAAAATGGACAAACCCAGCGACTGGGTTAAATGTTTGCCCAACCTGCTGGACAGTTTTATTTAACCCAACTATTGTTTAAAAATGACTATATGTCTGGTTTAAAATGAACCCAAAATATGTTGGAAATTAAAAATCAGACACATAATTACTAGATATAAGCAATTTAATAAATGTTTATTGTTTAATTATTATCCATTAAACTTAATACTAAATGTTCATTTATTAAACATTAATTAATGTTAATTTCCAACATATTTTGAGTTCATTTTAAGCAAACAATACAGTAATTTTTAACAATAGTTGAGTTAAATAAAACTAAATAAAAACATTTAACCCAATTGCTGGGTTTGTCCATTTTCAACCCAACTTGAGTTGTTTTTTTAGAGTGCAGGATCTCAATTGTTTACTCTAACAATAGTCTCCAGCTACTCTTTTCTCCATTGGAAGTTTAGTAGAAATACCCAAAATAAAGTTAATAATTCATATGCTTCAGCAACATCTGAGCATTAAAACTGCACTAATGAATAAAACGACACTGCCATTAACCTAATATGTTACAACATGCCTTGTGATATGATCCAGGTTTTGGGAATCTTTTGCATGCCGCCTTTGGGTAAAAAAAGTCTGGATTAATGATGATTTAAACAGCTCAAAGATAATCATAATGTCAGACATATAAAGTGCTCAAGAATAAACCCTTTTGTCCTGAAAGCACACTGATTCATTGACAAAACATGATTTACACCTGTTTTCCCACACTCTAATGATACTTTAATGAGTCCAACACAAAGGCTGCTCTGTGCTGCTCTGGTAAAGAGTGTTTGCGTGTGTCAAGGTGTGAACATGACTTTCCACCAACAATTTGGGAAAGGTTTATTCAAAATAATCCACGTTTTTATGAGCTCAAGAGTACCTGCTAGGACAAAAACAAAGCTGATGTCTCCAGAACATGGAAATAAAGGTTCTTTAACATCCATAACATTGATGTTTCAATGAAGAACCTTTAACATCCATGGAACCATAAAAAGTTATTTAGGTAAAATGCACAAGATAAAAAAGTTCTGTAGGTAAAATGCACAAGATAAAAAAGTTCTTTAGGTAAAATGCACAAGATAAAAGGTTATTTGGGTAAAATGCACAAGATAAGGGGTTCTTTGGGAACCCCAAAATGGTTCTTCTATGGCAACACTTTGAAAAAACCCTTTATTTTTAAGAGTATGTGCACTAAACTAATAAGAAGTGAATCTGGATCTACTCACCAAAATATTCCTTTTTCATGTGCATCTCGAGCTCTTTCTCCAGCTCCAGAGTGAGGGCCTCCAGACGCCGCTCCGCCTGACTGGGGCCGCTGTCCCGGGATGGAGTGACCTGGTACGGCAGCTTGAAGCGCTGCCCCCCGGCGCCCGCTTTGCCGTAGCTAAACGCGATGTTGACATCTGAATTCTGCTGTTGAGGCTCGGGAAACGTTTGGAGATGGACGCGGTTGTTGTGGAGGCCGTTTGGCTCCGTGAAGTCCTGCAGCAGCGCGTCCTCCGGCAAAGGAAGCTGGAGCTCGGGATAGGCGCTCATCGATCCCCGGGAGCTACGCGAGCTCCTGGAGCTGTGGCTGGAGATGCTCGACCGGGGACTGACCACGCAGTTGGGTCGCGCACCGCCGTCCTGGATGCAGATGCTGGGGATGCCGTGCACCGCGGCGCTCTCCGGGTCGTGGTTCCCCGCAGGCGTGAAGCGCGAGTCGGAGTAGCTGGAGCGCGGGCTCGTGGTGCTCGACCTGGGGCTGATGTGCCGCTGGTCGTAGCCCATGCTGATGCCGCTGGTTCGGTTGCTGCTCGGTTTGCTCCCGCAGTCGTAGCTGGTGAGGCTGGTTCGGGGGCTGGAGTGTTTGCTGGTGTCGCTGGCCGTGCTCGCGTAACTAGACCGGGGGCTGATCACGCTGTTCCCCTCGCAGTACTTCTCCTGTCCGGGTGACACCAGGCTGGACCGCGGGCTGCTGATGCTCGACCTCGGGCTGGTGTGTTTGCTCTGATCCTGCGACGAGTGAGTCGAAGCCAGGCTGGTGCGCGGGCTTGTGGCCGCGTACCTGCCGTCGGGGCTGGCCATGCATAAGCTGTTGCTCCTCGCGCCCGGAACGGGGACCTGTTTTCCCAAAACAAGCCCGTCATAGGCGCAGCCAGTGCTGTACCGGTGTCCTTGCACCTCCGCGTGCGCGTATCTCCTGAGACGGTCCGACGCGCCGCTGTAACACGGCAAGGCAACTTCGGATTTGGTGCAGTACGCGTCGGGATCGGGGTAAACCGCTTCCCTTTGCGGAGAACAGAAATCCAAAGGCACTGAGGGTCGGTTTCCATTGACGGAGCGCACGGGAGCCGCGCCGTAGACTTTGTTCCCGGAGCTGCCATTCATTCGCTTACTTTTCTCCATCTCGGGGTTCGGCTCCCCGTACATCCCATCCTGATAAACGTCATATATGGAGAGGTTTTCCATCAGTTTGCTCGCTCTGCGCCCCGGTTCCTCGTCATATTCATCCATGTCGCGCGGCGAGTTGAGGGAGGCTGAACGGGGGAGCGCGCGGAGCACTAGTCAACTACAACACAAACTGCATTTTACACGGAAAAACGCCGCCTCAGGCGAGCCATCGCTGACTGTTCGCGCTTACTTAGTCCAGCGCAGTCGTTTCGTCACGATACATGATCCCCGTATGTCGATTCGTGGCGATACAGTCGTCGTTACAAAGTTTCCACACAAGAGAACGTTTGTCAATTTCAGTTTTTGTAAAGTTGAAAGGTCTTTACAGTCAATGGCGCGCTGCGCGGAGGAATTTTCTCGCTTTGATTTTTCGTGATTGTTTCTGTAAACTTGTTTACAGAGATTTCACCTCGCCTAAAATTACGCACCGATAGTTTCGAATCAATCTGGAGCGATGTTGAGTTGCGGAGACGAACGAGAATGCGTTTATCAAACGATGCATTTGGGACTAGATTGTGTGAGAGGAATGCGCGGAGGGACACGAGCGGCGCTGCGGCGCTCTGGAATGTGGTTAATGCCGGAGCGAAACAATGATAGAGAGCAACTCAGCAAGGGGGAGCAGAATCCTGAAAAAAAGTCCTTTGGAGAGCCTATGTGTGTCCACTTTCATCCAGCGGGCCAGATTAAAGATTTAACCACGTAGACCAGCCCTCTGAAAATAATTAAAAACTAAAATGTGCATCTCTAAACTTTAAACAAGAAGCAACTCTTTATGCTATTGAGTTGGGGGAATATAATGAGTATTAAAGAAATGCCCATGTGCATGTCTCTGTATATGGTTTGTAAAATGTATTTCCCAGGTAGTTTCAACAGTGCATGTACAGCAGGTCAGTGAATGTGTGAATTGAATCTGGGGGAAGGGCAGATCCTAAACAATTCATTGTGCATCAGAGACAAAAGCTATTGTCTCTAACATATATTTTCCATCACAATAAAATACAGTGGATTGCATTCTGACACTTGAGACAGCTTTAAACGCAAGAACACTTTTCAAGTGAAATGTTTGAGAAAAATGGTTTGGGTTGAACAACAATAATGAAGACTTTGCATTTGTTTGTGGTTAGAGGAACGTGTCCATCTGAGACACTACTGAGAACTTGATTGATAGGTTTCCTATACAATGACATTTATACCTTTTACGCAATACCTAGCCTATATGAATAATATATATATCAGCATGTTTCTTTGGATAAAACTGTCTAATGCAATTTAAAGGATTAGTTCACTTCAGAATTAAAAATTCCTGATAATTTACTCACCCACATGTCATCCAAGATGTTTATGTCTTTCTTTCTTCAGTCAAAAGAAATGAAGGTTTTTGAGGAAAACATTCCAGGATTTTTCTCCGTATAGTGGACTTCACTGGGGTTCAACGGTTGAAGGTCCAAATGTCAGTTTCAGAGCAGCTTCAAAGAGCTCTACATGATCCCAGACGAGGAATAAGAGTCTTAACTAGAGAAACCATTGGTCATTGTCGTAAAAAATAAACATTATATACTTTTTAACCACAAATGCTCGTCTTGCACTGCTCTGTGATGCGCCACACATTACGTAATCATGTTGGAAAGGTCACGCGTGATGTAGGTGGAAGTAACGACCCAGTGTTTACAAAGCGAACGTGCAAAAACCAAGTCAAACAGCCTTTACAAAATAAGGTTAAACAACGATGTCAGACGATTTTTGAAGTTGCAGGAGAAAATGAGAGTTTTTGTCACGCATGACCTTTCCAACGTGATTACGTCATGCATGACGTGACACATCACAGAGCAGTGCAATTGTGGTTAAAAAGTATATAAATGTTTATCTTTTAGAAAATGACTGATCATTTCTCTAGATAAGACTCTTATTCCTCGTCTGGGATCATGTAGAGCTCTTTGAAGCTGCACTGAAACTGACATTTGGACCTTCAACCCGTTGAACCCCAGTGAAGTCCACTATATGGAGAAAAATCCTGGAATGTTTTCCTCAAAAACCTTAACTTCTTTTCGACTGAAGAAAGAAAGACATGAACATCTTGGATGACATGGGCGTGAGGAAATTATGAGGTGAGATATGGTGCAAAAAGAAAAATATATATATATTTCAGATTTTGCACTATTTCTATGTGACTAATCAAATGTAAGTAAGTAAGTGACACTGATCATGTGATTCTTTGTCCAGACGTTCAGATTTTTCAGCTTCCACTGAAGCTCTTTGGATCATGCTGGAGAAAATGATCATCAGGTTTTTTTCATCTTTAGTGCATTCAAGACAACAAATATCTATTTCACATCAAAATGTTATACGGATAATAACTAGTACTGAAAAAAAAAAAAAAAAAAAAAATAGAAAATGCAAAATTAAGGCATTTTTATGATCTCAAATGGTTGGCATACATCAGATATAGCAAATACAGTCTTTCCAAAAAGTATTTTAATATTGTTGTACACTACAAACAAATACTTTCATGTTATTAAGGGTGATCATTTAAAATTAATTTAACCTAAACCCTTTGAGGAAAGACACTGTTCTGGAATGAAAACATAAAAAAAAGGTCAGGGTTTAGCTTATTTGTGTACACGACTGTCTCCGTCCAACATTGTACAATATAACATCCCTCATGTACATTAATATGAACATGCATGTTTTAATTAACAAATCAGTTATAAATCTCACATAAGGCACATTTCATTCTCCCACAACTGGAAGGCAGGAGAGAACCACAGCAGCAAAAGCAACCACCAAAACAACATCTAAAATTAGTTTCCTAATTGACGACCGGCTGTGCTTTTTCCCGTGACCTCTGCCTCGAAACCATTGCACAACATCTTCCAGGTCATACCGTTTAGGCTCGTATCCCAGCTCTTCTCGTGCCTTACGCATACTGAAATAATGCGTGACGCCCGTCTTGTAGACCTCAGTACGGGTCAGCAGGGGCTGGAAGTTATAGATCCGCCCCACGACATGGTGAACCATCTCAGTCAGAAATGCAAAGAGGTAAATGAGCGATATGGGCAGTCGAAGCGTGGGGAACGAGTATCCCAAACCCTCCACCAGAGGCCTGAAAAACTCAAAGTTGTTGACAGGCCGTCCATCGGAGATGAAATAGGGCTGACCGGCGGCCCGGTGCTGATGCTTTTCAGTCAACGCCTCGGCGGCTAACAGGTGTGCGGACACCAGATTATCCACATGAACGAACTCCACAAGACTATCAGGATCTCCGTACACAAACCTAAAGATCCCCTTCTCAATGTAACTAACTATCCTGGGCAGGTGCCGTTGCTCCCCGGGGCCGTATATCCCAGCTGGACGCAGGGCACAAGTGCGTAGCACACCTGCGCTGTTATTCAGCTGTGAGCCGTTTGCTTTTAACACCTGCATCTCTGCTATAGACTTAGTCCTGGAGTAGTGATCAGGGTGCAGGTGCAAGGGCAAGTAAGGCAGACTTTCATCGCCGTTCTTAATCTCCTGACCGCCGAACACCACGTTAAAGGTGCTGGTGTAGACCAGTCGGGGGACGCCGTGTGCCACGCAAGCCCTGAGGATGTTCTCCGTTCCCTTTATGTTCACTTCTTCAATGAGTTTCCAGTTGAGCTGCTCCCGTCCTGACATCCCATAGGAGGCGATGTGGAACACGCAGTGCACGCCTCGGACGGCTTCTTCCACCTGTGCGTAATCACGGATATCTGCCTGTGTGAATGCGATACCCGCGGGCAGCTCTTGGCTCGGGGGAATCACATCAAACAGAACGATGTTTGAGGAGGTTTTGAGGAGAGCACAGGCGAGACTGAAAGAGAAATCACATTTACAAAGAGATCCACGCCGTCAGCTACCAGTCAAGCTGTGAATTGGTTTTAATTATTAACTTTTTTCAGCATTAGCTGAAAAACACTGAATTATTTTTGCTGATTACAATAAAACCCATGGTTTATGATAAACTAGATTTAAAGGATTAGTTCACTTTAGAATTAAAAATTCCTGATAATTTACTCACCTCCATGTCATCCAAGATGTTTATGTCTTTCTTTCTTCAGTCGAAAAGGAAAACATTCCAGGATTTTTCTCCATATAGTGGACTTCACTGGGGTTCAACGGGTTGAAGGTCCGAATGTCAGTTTCAGTGCAGCTTCAAAGAGCTCTACATGATCCCAGACGAGGAATAAGAGTCTTATCTAGTGAAACCATCAGCCGTTTTCTAAAAAAATTAACATTTATATACTTTTTAACCACAAATGCTGGTCTTGCACTGCTCTGAGATGCGCCATGCATAACGTAATCACGTTGGAAAGGTCACATGTGACGTAGGCGGAAGTACTGATCTAGTGTTTACAAAGCAAACGTGCAAAAACTAAGTCAAACGGCCTTTACAAAAAAAGGTGAAACAATGATGTTGGACAATTTTGAAGTTGCAGGAGTTTTTTGCCATAACGTGGTACTTCCGCATGACCTTTCCAACATGATTACGTGATGCGTGGCGCGTCACATTGCAGTGCAAGATGAGCATTTGTGGTTAAAAAGTGTATAATTTGTATTGTTTTTAGAAAATGGCCAATGGTTTCTCTAGATAAGACTCTTATTCCTCGTCTCATGTAGAGCTCTTTGAAACTGACATTTGGACCTTGAACCCATTGAACCCCAGTGAAGTCCACTATATGGAGAAAAATCCTGGAATGTTTTCCTCAAAAACCTTCATTTCTTTCATATAAACATCTTTGATGACATTGCAAAAATTTTAATTCTGAAGTAATCATAATGTTAATAATATTAAAAACAAAATAAGAATTACAAATCTAAGCAATTCCATAATAATTATAAAGTGGGAAAAAGTGTACATTTTATTATTGTGTAAAAATTTGAAAAAGTATGTCAAATGATGAAGACAATTTTGCAATATTTATCAAACTTCTGTCAACTCAAGTTTTAGCTCATATTAAATTGGAAAAATGCTAGGCTGCGTCTAAAATCACATACTCTCTTGAGTAGGTACTTATTTTGAATAAGTAAATACTCTGTGACCGCTAAAAAAAAACTTACATTCTTTTAGTATGAATGTTATGGGATCCTAAAGGAGACCCGATTCCTGAGGGGGGACTCGATTTCTCACCACACCGGACGCACTACATTCGGCAGTTGTCAATATCATGTGACCTACCAGCGTCAGTTGCGACGCTTCACTGCCATTCAGACTCTTTTATGAGTACTGTGAATTCTGACATACTTCTTTGCTCGCATACTGTTTTTCACCTACTATATACTAGAGAAGTATGAGATTTCAGATGCATTTCACCTTTGATCACATAGACTTTCGGGCCCCACTGTTTTTAAACACACGCATTAATTTACTGTACTTAATACACATTCAAAAATGATAAGAACAATAGGCCAAATAATAATCAAATCTCATTCATAGAGTAATGAAAGACCTGAAATGGTTGTGTAAAACAAGAGCATAAAAATGTGTTCTTTTGTAGGGTCTCCAGGAACAGGGTTGGGATCTACTGTAGTGTGATGGCGCCATCTAGTGGTTCTTGAAGGTAATATGACTGATATTAGGGTTATGTGGAAAATAAGACAAAAAGATTGTAAAGTTGTCATAAAATCTTACCGGAATCCAAAGTAACCTCCTCCACCAGTTATGAGGAAGGATCTTCCTGTCCTGTTGACTTCCATTTTGTTAAAGAAGCAGGGTGAATAAAATCTGCATAAAAGTAAAAAAAAAAAAAAAAAAAAAATGTGTGTATATATGTATACCTACACCTGACCCTAACCCTACACAGACACACACACACACACACACACACACACACACACACACACACACACACACTTTTGATAATCATACTTGAATTTGAGAGAAATGAATGATTATGGTAGTCAGATAAAGTTATAAGATGCAAATGATGTCTAATATTAATGCAGATTCTGGAAATGTATGAGCTGGCAGATGCAATCATAACATATTAATCACTTAAATAACTGAAGTGTGATCCTCGAGCAGTGACATGGATGTGCTTATATAAAAAAATAAACACGCTTTCTACAAGACCCAACAGAATCTGCACAGAAAACATCCTATTTAGTCTGTAAAACGGTTAATATTATATGATACTGATATAAATATAAATACATACCGCTGCAATCACGCTTTGAATCGACTGCAAAGTGTGTGTAAAACATTCACTTCCTAGGAAACGCGTGAATGGGCGGGACTACACTGTCAATCGTTTTCATTGGATAAGAGTGAGAGGTGCCTCGTTGTGATTGGCTGAAAATGAACTTTGTCCGACGTCCATTAGAACATTAGGACGATTCACAAAAATCATAGTAAATCTCTATGCTCTTTTTGTGAGTCTATCCCTTCATGTTCATGTAGCTATTTTTTGGAATAAATTTAGTTTTATGTATTATTGATGTATTATTTGGATTATATAACTTTAATAAAAATCTAAAAGACAAGTTTTTTCTTATAAATCTATTTATTTTTCTAGCCAAGTTTTTTTTATACATAAGTGTACATTTTTGTCTGTTAAACCTCTTTTTATTATTTTTTGTCGAGACTTGAAATGTTATTTGGGCACTATCTCCTCTTCCAGCAATGTCAAAGCCCTAAAGTCCAATTTGTTGTGCAGAAAGTATAACATTTATGCCTTTTTATAAAAAAAAATAAAAATAAAAAATAAAATAAAATCACATTAAATTTGCTGTTAACACTCCTAGTTTCTGTTAATAAAAGCTTGAATACAAACAGCTTGGTAGTTTCTGTGTTGCATATTCCTAATCTTCAGGTGTTTACCTTTTTATAACAGTTTATAATGTTTTTATAAGCACGTTTTGTGCAGTAGCGTTAGGATAAAACAAAGAAGCCTTCAACAATCTATAAATACACCAGCATACACTCTAAAAAATGTTTGGTTAAAAACAACCCAAGTTGAGTTGAAAATGGACAAACCCAGCAATTGGGTTGTTTTAACCCAGTGGTTGGGTTAAATGTTTGCCCAACGTGCTGGGTAGTTTTATTTAACCCAACTACTGATTAAAAATGAATATATGGCTGGCTTAAAATGAATCCAAAATAGGTGAGAAATTAAAAATCAGACACATAATTACTAGAGGCATCAATAATAATCAAAAGGTGTACATTTATTAATAAGCAATTTAATACATGTTTATTGTTTATTATTCATTATCTTATTAATAAATGCTCATTTATTAAACATATTAATGAATGTTAATGTCCAGCATATTTTGGGTTCATTTTAAGCAAGCAATACAGTAATTTTTATACAACAGTTGGGTTAAATAAAACTACCCAGCAGGTTGGGCAAACATTTAACCCAACCACTGGGTTAAAACAACCCAATTGCTGGGTTTGTCCATTTTCAACCAAACTTGGGTTGTTTTTAACCCAGCATTTTTTAGAGTGTAGGTTACAAAAATGTCCACAATCCCATGAATACTTTTATACAGGTTTATTTCAGTTGTTAATGATAATAACTAATAAAAGAGCATGTTTTAAATCATCATAAGATACAAAAATCCAGTGGTGGAAATGTATTTAAGTGCATTTAATCAACTGTAAAAGTACAAACTTCAGGTAGGCCTGCTTGTACTTTACTTGTACGATATAAGCCTGATGAAATCTGAAGCCAAGGAGACTGTCTTTCATGGATGACCATGATTATCAGCTGTTGAATAAACCAGAATATGCTGGTTAGATATGTTTTGAAGGTCTGGTTTGAGCTGGTTTAATCTGGTTTGAACTGGTTTATGCTGGTCCGAGCTGGTCTTTAGCTGGTTTAAGATGGTCAAGTCTTGGTCCTAAGCAACTATCTCCAGCTCAGGACCAGTTTGGGACCAGCACCTGACCAACTTAAACCAGCTTCCATGCATCAAAACCTAACAAGCATATGCTGCTTTTTTCAGCAGGGTGACACCTCTGGTGGTAAGTAGTAACTACGTCTGTGTTAATTGATGCGATTACAGCAACGTCTCGCTAGAGGGCAGGTTCACACCAGGATGCACTATGGGAAGAAGGCAAGCCGGTGGAGGCAGTGTGATGCTTTGGGCAATGTTCTGCTGGGAAACCTTGGGTCCTGATATCCATGTGGATGTTACTTTGACACGTACCACCTACCTAAGCATTGCTGCAGACCATGTACACTCTTTCATGGAAACAGTATTCCCTGGTGGCTGTGGCCTCTTTCAGCAGGATAATGCTCCTGACACAAAGCAAAAATGCTTCAGGAATGGTTTGAGGAGCACAACAATGAGTTTGAGGTGTTGATTTGGCCTCCAAATTCCCCAGATCTCAATCCAATCGAGCATTTGTGGGATGTGCTGAACAAACTGATCCATGGAGGCTCCACCTCACAATTTACAGGTTAGTTAGGCCTACGTCCTGACAGAATGAAGTTCATTTTAAAATCTAATTTTATAATGTTTCACGGCACTAGAAACAGAGTCTGTCAGTGCCATCAGATGTGAAATCATCTTATAAAGCAGGCAATATAAAAGTACGGTATAAAAAAAGTCAATGCTAGATTTCGTCAATAATTCTAAAAAATGCATAATAAATAATTTTGTATTATTTACCCATTACCTATCGAGTGAAAAACAATGAAAACACATCTTGTTTAAAAATATAATTTTATTGGTTATTAAAGACTAAATCTGACATAATCCCATTTAATCCCACAACTGAACATCAGTTTTACAGTGATTGTAAGACAGATGTTTGAGTGATCAGAAAGAGAGTTCAACCTTTACATGCTGTGTAAGAAGCTCTAGACCATAATAACACAGCAAGTTGCTAAGTAAATCCATTTCCTATGAGAGAAACTAAATCCTCCTCCAGGTGGCGCTCATACAAAGTCTTTATCACAACACATAGAGGTCTGTGGTTTCCTCATTTGTGGCCTAATTCAGGGGTAAATCAGTTTTAAGGAGTGTTATTGGTTTCATTAAAGGATGAGTGTTATGGTTTAATTAAGTGTGTGAATAAAATTATGAACTGATTGAAAAATAATGATTATCAATACTTGACTCTCAATCCTTCTTTCTTGGCATTCTTAATTATTCTTCTTATATTAGCTCTTGCTTTCTTGTACTCCACCAAATTACTCATATTTATATTTTTCTTAAGTTATTAAATTCTTAATTGAGTTGCAAAATGTTTCTTCTAAATCTTCTACCACTATATCCTTATATGTTTCACAGTACTTGCTAAATGAATTCCAATCTGCTTTCTCATCCATTTTATTTGCAGAAAACACCCTGCATTACTACAATTTACATTTATTTTACAAGCAATTGAAAATGATCACTTCCAACTGTGTTCCCACTGTTTACTTTCCATTTAATATTACACTCTAAAAAATGCTGGGTTAAAAACAACCCAAGTTGGGTTGAAAATGGACAAACCCAGTGATTGGGTTGTTTTAACCCAGCGGTTGGGTTAAATGTTTGCCCAACCTGCTGGGTAGTTTTATATAAACCAACTATTGTTTAAAAATTGCTATATGGCTAGCTTAAAATGAACCCAAAATAGTTGGGAAATTAAAAACCAGATGCAATTAGAGACAACAATAATAGACAAAAGGTGAATGTTTATTTATAAGCTTTAATATTTTATTAATATAAATGTAATAGTTTAATAGTTTATTAATATAAATTTATTAATAAGCCATTTAATAAATGTTTATTGTTTAATAATTATTCATTGAACATTAATAAATGTTCATTTCCAACATACTTTGGGTTAATTTTAATTAAGCAATACAGCAATTTTAAATAATAGTCGAGTTAAATAAAACTACCCATGGTTGGGCAAACATTTAACCCTACCGCTGGGTTAAAACAACCCAATTGCTGGGTTAAAACAACCCAATTGCTGGGTTTGTCCATTTTCAACCCAACTTGGGTTGCTTTTAACCCAGCATTTTTTAGAGTGTACTTGGAAACATAGCGGTGACATTAATTACCTTTACAATACAGGCTAGAAAGTTCTCTTTTGTCATTATTAGTGTATTTTCTTTTACATTTATTCATTTTGCAGACGCTTTTATCCAAAGCGACTTACAAGTGAGAAAATCCTTGTGAAGAGGCAATAGACACAAAAGTGCTCATAATACAAGTTTCAGACATTGCTTCATAAGCTTGAATAGTGCAAGTGAAATAATTTGTTTAAAGATGAAGTGCTTTTTTTTAAAGCACACTAATTTTTACATTCAAACTCCTATTTCTATGTTCCTTGAGTCTTGTGTGATTTTGTCCCTTACCTCTTTATTTAAGCAGCAATGACACCATTTTCTTCTAGAAATGATTTGCCAGTTATCACTGTAAAGCTGCTTTGACACAATCTGCATTGTAAAAAACACTATATAAATAAAGGTGACTTGACTTGACATTAACAACTTTACCTCCTTTTATATTTTTCATTAATTTGATCAGTGGTTATATATGTTGGAATTAGATATTAGATTGAATTCCATAGATGACCCCCTCCAGTCTCTTGTAATCTTTTTCCCATTCATTCCTTTCATCTTGAGTATAGTTTGTTTTTTACCCAACCTCTTTCACTATAATCAGAACTCTCGCTTGTTCTAAACATTTAGCCAAAACAACTGATCCAAAGATTTTATCGATCACTTTGGATAGTACTATTGGATGCAAATGCTTTCCTGAACTCTTTTTAAATATCAGCATAACTTTGAAACAAATTCTCCTCAGCATTTTGTACAGTTTGTTCTCTTGGATTTTCCTAATTTGCTTTGGTCTTTTTTTAAAGGTGCCCTAGAATTAAAAATTGAATTTATCTTGTCATCACGAGCCGCAGGGTTTAATTTGGATTTGTCTGTGCATGTTTTTTAGACAAAGTTCCCATTGACATGCATTATACGACCGCAACCGTTGAAGTTAAAATCATCATTTTTGTTCTACTGAAGAAACAAAGTCACCTACATCTTGGATGCGCTGGGGGTAAGCAGATAAACATCACATTTTCATTTTTGGGTGAACTATCTCTTTAATCGTATCTTGCATAGTTACCACCATATCCATGGTCCTTAGAAGATTTCTTGCATTTTGAATTTTTCTTTCTTGAGTATACCTCTGTAAATCCTGCCCTGTTCTCCATTATTGATTCTTCAGACTCTTCATCCATGACTGCACAGCAGCAAACCTTTGTTCTCTACTATACTATACAGAATCTTAATAGTCTCAAAGGCAAAATTGTAAGTATTTCATACATCACATTGACAACTGCAGTGATCCATTGCTTCTCTTTAGTTTAGCTTTCAGCAGTCTCTAAAAATACACCTCAGTTTTCTTGTCAAATCTATTTGTACAGTCAGTCGCAAAGCTCTTTCCCAGTTTTAGATGTGTTTTGTGTGTTTTTCGTGGCATTCACACTGAAAACCAATGCTGCAGCTCACAACGGCCGACGGTGACATCACATGCATTCCCTCTACATAGAAAGCAATGCGATCTTTCAAAGGAAGTGTTTTAAGATGCATAAGAGATGCAACCAGAGCAAAAGCAAAACTTTGGGGCAAAGACAAAAAACTAGCATTATCTTAAATATGATGTCTGAAAGAATAAAGCATGAATCTTACAGGGTAACCTATTGTTTGGTTTGTGATTCTCTGTTCCCCAGATCTTATGATGTTTGTTTTAAGGCTTAACTGCTTTCAAGTGTGTCTTGTTTGATTATTGGCCATGTGTGTAAAGCCATCTTGTTTCCACTGTCAGATGTGTTTGTGTAAACCTGCTGTAAGAGAGTTTCCTGTTTGTCAAGTCTTGTTTATTTTTGTATATGATGTAATAGTTGTCAGAGTTATGTTCTGTTTTGTCCTAGTTTTTTATTGTGTTCAGTTGCTGTTTTCCTTGATGTATGCTGTGTTTGAAATCACCCTCATTCACTACATTAATCTACTAATATAGTTCACTTGAGGCAGTGAATGAAAACGAGTGAGTGAATGCTGCTGCTGCTGCTGCTTTTACATAGTTTATGCTTGCAGAAGTTGCTGGTGGGACAAAAGGCTTAATGACCAAAGGAAAATGTGAGTCCTATGGCCAAACCAGTTGAGAACCACTGGTCTGGGAGGAAATAAGATTTAAAAATAAAATTATATTTAATTTATAAAATACTTTTTTAGATATATATAATATATATTTATTTATATAGAAATTAACATGACCGCTAAATGTGACTGGCTGATTACAATCAAATATGCCGTAAAAGCTGATCACTCACACCAGAAGATAAAGTCCTCTGAATAAA
Organism: Chanodichthys erythropterus; assembly: GCF_024489055.1. Lineage (NCBI taxonomy): Eukaryota > Metazoa > Chordata > Actinopteri > Cypriniformes > Xenocyprididae > Chanodichthys > Chanodichthys erythropterus. The sequence continues at coordinate 42,234,217 of NC_090227.1, read as the reverse complement.
GGGATGTGGTTTGTGGGCAGCTATACAATTGCGGATACGTGTGAAGGGTGCTTCACATGCAGATCTCACTGACATGCAATCAAAATAAGGTTTTGCTTTCAACCTCGATGGAGCATAAATGTTTTAATTACACTTAAGAATAATGTTTGTCAGTAAATGGTTTTCTTTGATTCTGCTCAATTTGTGTGGTAAGTCAGACTTCTTGTTCAGTTTGTGTCGTTGTTCGTTATAAAAGACACTTCATACCACTCTTGCTCTCCAGGTGCTCTTACTGGTGCTGAGAAAGATGAAATCAAGACAATATCAGTGATGAAGGGAGATTCTGTAACTTTACTTACTGGTGTTAGTGAAATTAACAGAGATATACAGATACTGTGGCTATATGGACCTGAGGATCCAGACACTCTCATTGCTGAAATCTATAAGATGAGCATCTCTATATATGACAGTTATGAGGGGATTGACAGATTGCAGATGGATCAGCAGACTGGATCTCTCACCATCAGGAACATCACAATCACTCACTCAGGACTCTATACGGCACAGATTATGACCGCAATGGCCACATATAAAAGATTCAAGGTTATTGTCTATGGTGAGTTTCAGTCTTTATTCTTATGTAGGCCTACTGCAATTTTTGAACAAAATGTATTAAATTTACCAAAATATATTGGTAAATGATAAAAAAAATAGATTTATTTAAATGTATTTTTAATCTATTTATTTGTCCTGATATATATGGTTATTTTGAAGCACCGGTCACATTGCCTGTCATTGAAAGCAGTGAGTGTCAGATATCTGGTGAGTAATGCAAGTATTTTTGCAATATTTGCAATAGTTTATTTCCATACTATTCATATTTTTGCTGTATATATGGCATGTGTTTCTGTGAATATTATCAAATCGTGACAATGGTGTAGCGTACTACTGCTGGAAATATCTGTCGTTAATTAATCACTTCTGTTTACTTCATTTTTAAATATTAGGCAGTATTTTTAGCTTTTAATGTTTAATTGCTAAATAAATATTTTGTTTAATCATTTGAATTTAGAACTCTTTGTCATTTGCTGTTTAGAAAGTACAGAACTTACAAACTCCTGTAGGATTGAGTTAAAGTTAAGAATGTGGGATTTTAATAAGGCTGTATTGTGTGAGGTGTGTCCAAACACTAAATAATGTCTTCTTGGCAATTCCTCTTTGAGTGGTTTGGTGTGTTCTGTTGCATGTTGACTGAAAGTTATTTTGAGACTCAAAAGCAACCTCTCTTCTTCCACTAGTGTTGCAGAAATGTGCCACCACTTGTTTTGGGATTTCCTGTGAGGTCTGTACACTAAAGTGTTCATCTGAAAATGGACCAGGAGTCTCTCTGTCATGGTATAAAGGGAGCAAAAGACTGAATCAGACCATCAGCCCTGAGCTTAACATCAATCTCTCTCTCACGCTGGAGATAAAAGAGAGAAACAGTGACGTGTATCATTGTGTGGCTGCTAATCCAGTCAGCAACCAGACAACACAATTCAGCTTCCAGGAACACTGCCCACCATTTTCAGGTTAAGTTCAATACCAGCACATTAATATTTTGTAATATTTTGTGTTTACAAACAAAAATAATAAATTACCTTTAATTGCTCTGATATAAATGCAACTAAATCAACAATAATTGTACTTCATTGAGGTTTCATTGTGTGCTGTATTCATCCAATAATTATTAGCCTACAAAATAATGATGATAGTGAAATTTTTAGTTTGGAGGATAACTTTCTTTTTAGTTAGCAGGAGGCGGGAACCAGCGAACGTTCAACAGACTTTAAAAACAATATAAAATAAACAAACAACAAAACAAAAGTAAAATGGCAACTGCAGCACACACAAACATACTGTAATAAAAACATAACATAAATCCAGGACTGGTCTTCTCTCGTCCTTCACTGTCGTCGTTCCTCCTTTTATGCTTCCGGAGCTCCTCGGTGAGAGATACGAGACCGGTGCAGTGCGCAGGTGATGCTCCTTAGCAATCACGCCACCGGCCTCACGCCGTTCCCTCGCGGCTCTCGCCCCCGCCCTGCTTGTCACAGTGTGTTTACTGGACAACGATCTACCAAAAACGGAAAAGTTTTTTCTTTGTACAGATAACAACGTTATCAAAACTACACACGGATGCACGAAAATGACTAAAACACTGTATTACACATGCCAGACAAGTAGATGGCAAAGTCACTTTGTTAAGAAAGACGTGTGCGCATATGCATTCTTTTACAGAGCATTCACGCCAAATGCACATGCCTATCCACCTTATTTTTTACAATTTTCTGCACTTTTATATTCTTCTCCTTATTTCCCTAGCGACTAATTAATCAGAAGTCTTGCAGAAAACACCTTCCAGGTTGAAAGATGAGGTGGATAGACTGAACACGTAATATGCATGCCATCACCTTTTTCACAGATTCATGTTTTTGTAGTTTACACAGAGATGACAACGCTATAATTTTCAAAAGTTTGCATTTTCAGGCCACCAAAACACCGTTGTCGTGTAAATAAATGGCCAAAAGGCATAAAAGGTTTTCCGTTTTTAGTTGTAAATGGTGTCGTGTAAACAGCCCCTCAGACAAAACACTGTTCAGCCACAACATTAAAACCATCAACAGGTGAAATGAATAACACTGATTACATCGTTACAATGACACTTGTGAAGGGGTAGGATATCTTAGGCTGCAAGTGAATGGTAAGTTATTTTTTCATGTGTGAAATAGAAATTCCACTTCCTGTGGAAGCAGGAAAAACGCTAAAAGATCTGAGTAATTTTGTCAAGTGTCAAATAGTGATGGCTTGATGGGTCAAAGCATTTCAGCAGCTCTTGTGAGGTGTTCCTGATATGCAGAATTACCAAAAGTGGTGCAAGGAAGGATGACTGGTGAACTGAAGTTAGGGTCATGGATGCCCAAAACTAGTGCATCTTGTCCAATCACACAGAAGAGATAGTGTAGCTGAAACTGCTGAAAAACTTAATGCTGGCTATGGACACACTATGATGGCCCCTGTCCACCACTGGAAGCACCTAAAATGGGAACATGACCATCAGAACTGGACCTTGGAGCAGTGGAACAGGGTAGGGTGGCCATACATCTTCTTGTTGGACTTAAAGGATCAGCAAACGCCTTTGTGCCAGACACTACAAGACACCTTCAGAGGTTTTGTGAATCCTGTGCCTTGGCACATCAGAGCTGTTTTTGCAGCACGACCTACATGATGTTAGGCAGGTGGTTTTAATGATGTGGCTGATCAGTGTAAATTGTAGTGAGATGCTCTTCGAGGACAGAAACATTTTACATTTTACATTTCAATCCCCTCGTTCAACAGAGCAGGTAACCATATTGGGTACACATTATTGTAGTTTACACAGAGATGATAAGAATATAATTTTCAAAAACGTGCCATTTGAAACCCCCAAAAGTTTGTGATTTCAACCCCCCCACAGTTGTCGTGTAAATGATGCATAATTTTTTGTTAGCTGAAAACGCTATCTTGTAAACGCCCACTTTGTTTCCACAGATTCCAGTCACTCTTGTGGTTTTACTGAAGCTGTGATCCGATTGGTTATCTCTGCTCTGGTGGGCGTGGCTACTGTTGCTGTGCTGGTTTATGACTTCAGATCTTGAAGAGGAGTTGATGCCAGTCCCCAATGAATGTCTGAGTGAAATGTGTAACCTTAAACTGCTCACAATAATAATGTGGTGTAGCATTACTGTGTTTTTCTGCTGATATGTGGATGTAAATAAATTGTGAATAAAAATTGTACATTTCACAGCTCTAAGGATCAGTGTGTGTGTGTTTTTGCTACTGGAGAGTATAAAAAATGATCAAACCTAATACTGTGGCCTGAACAGTTAACCACAGTGAATCATGTGAGCAGTCAGTCAAGAATAATTTTGCTGTGCAAATCAGTTTTTTTATACACATCCTCTTTCACTATAACTCAACAAAAATGAAACTATGGCAAAGAATGAAACAATGTCTCCTGAGACACAGTGCAGAAACATTTAACATTTCCATTACATTGACTTTAAGAAATCATTATGGAAAATCTAGATTTAAATATTCCCACACACTCGCATGGTTAAGCGTAAAAGACCTTTAATGAAATGGGCTAAATCATTTAAAAAATGTTGATCAACCTGTTTCAGCTTGACAGACTTCCTCAGAATACATTTCTATATTTTAACATATTTACAGAGCAAGAAACATGACTGCTGCCACCAAAGTTTGAGAAGCTCAGAGAAAATATCTGACTATATTAATGCAAGTGAATCAACTGACTAGTATTTTAGTATTTTATTACCACAAGCTTTAAATCCATCCATCCATTCTTCAAACCACCTGTAGGGTCACTGTATGCTGGTGTTTATCCCACAGGACAAAGCTGTTATTCATATTTATATTATTTTAAATTAAACACATAATATTGTCAATATATAATTGCTCACATGTAAATCATTAAGAATATATTATAAATATATAATTATTGTATCTAAAATTCTTTCACGTTCATGAGTTTCTCAAATTAAACTCAGTAGACACTGAAACTGCCTTAACTATCAACTATGTGGCGTTTCATGCTTAGTTTTTTCCTTGGAAATCAGGATAATGATAGACAACTCCTTAGTAAGGGAGAAAAAGACACACAGAGCATTTCTATGAGCTACTGTACAGAACAATTTAATATATTCATGTTTCTAAAAGCTCAGTAATTAACCAGCAGACACAGGTAATAAATATAACATTTCACAGAAGAAATATTTACAAAATGTGGGCTTTGTACATATAGGCCTGGTTTCACAGATAGGGTTTAGCCTAAGCCAGGATTAGGTCTTAGTTCAATTAAGGCATTTAAGCAGATTTTATAAATGTACACTAGAAAAAAAAAAAAAACATTACTGATGTGCATCTTGAGACAAAACAATGGCATGGAAGTGAAGGTAGCTTTCAGTTGAAACAGCTCAAATGTGCATTTTAGTCTAGGACTAGCTTAAGCATTGTTTGTGAAACTGGGGGATAGAGAAATGGTTTAAAACATCTGTAGGTGTTGACAGGATTTGAGAGTTTTGCATTTTCCAAAGATTTTGCATTTTTTGCATTCAAATTTGTCTGTAGTGACACATGTCACTTTCACTTTCACTATTTTTTGTAAAGCATGTTGGTCACACCGTAACTTCAGTCATTATAGAGGTTTAGAGTAAAACGTTGCTCCAACTGACATGGATTATCTTCTCTTTTTTATGGAGAATCCCTGTGTAGAAGAACTAGGATTGGCCAACAGAGATGAACCAGGATAAACTACAGGTGAGGCTTCATCTGACTCAAGCTTGTTAATGATGATCAGAGAAAAATTGTTTTTACTTTGAATTCTGACGAAATGTTCAGTAATTATTGATCCCCTTCAAACTCACTCAGAATAAGGCTTATTGATTGCTTAGAGTCTTTTTAAAAAGTCAGAAAAGTGAAATAGTTCTGCTATCATTGTCACTTTTGTTTTGGCTTCAGTCTCTGATGTTTTATTGGAGTTTTTGTTCAGTATTTTCTCACTAATTGTCTGAGCTTGAGGTTGTGTAAAGCAATTATTCATTTGCAGTGGATGTTTCATGATTTTCTCTCCTGAAAAACTGGTTAAGCTGTATTTGTCACAATGAAAGTCAATAGGGCACAAATGTTTCTGTCTCCAAAAAGAACATAAAAGTAGCATAAACGAAATCCATACAACTTGTGGATTAAACCAATGAATGATGAACAGACTGAGATTTAATTCAAGAAAAAAAAAACAAATATGGAAACATATCAATAGCATAAAAAAAACTAAACCAAATCAGTTTATCATAAAAATCTTGTCTCTTAAACTGCTTGATTAATGTGGATTACATTTATGGTGTCTTTTTTGAGGCTTGTTGTTTGTCTAGTCTTTCAACGGATGGACAAAAATGAGAGAGAATATTTCAAATATCTTCATCACTTCTGAATATGAACGAATGTCTTATATGGGCTTGGAACAACATGAGGAGTCGCCTAATTGATGACAATTTATTTCTGGTTGAACAATCAGCACAAAATATTTTCTTGCATTTAAAATTGTGAGATACAGTAACATGGAAAATATTAAGCTGAACTTCTTGTAACTTAAAACACAGTCTAGCACTTTTTTTATATATATGAAAAAAGGCAGCTGTGGTTGCCAGAACATTACTGTAAAAAATACGGTAGCAATGTAAAAAAAAAAAAAAGTGTTAAATTTAAGGTAAAAAAAATATGTACTTCATAAACTGATACATTGTTAATTTACCAACCCTATCTGTTTTGTACTTTTGTGATACACTGACAACCACCAATCACAGTGGTGATGAGAAAGACATGATGATTCAAAGTTCAACTCTAACAGCTTTTCTAATATACAGAAGGTGCACAGAGTGTCATTCACACAAACACTAAACACTATCATGGTAAGACACATGAAATTAAAAAAAAAAATGCAATAAACATTAATTTAACAACATTAGATGTAACATAAAACCCTAATATACATAACTGGTTAGAAAAAAAACTAAGAAGAAACTGAGTTATTTCAACCCATATAGCAACATTGTGTCGGCCCAGATCTGGCCCACATCCTGCACATGTGGCATGACGATCTGAGCCACATGCTGCAATGAATTATGGTTCTTGTGTGGGTTGTTTCTGTTTGCCAGCAATGGGCCACAAGCAGGCCACAGCAATGCCACATGTCAGCCAAGAGCAAAGAAATAAACCTAAACTGGACCATAAAATCTGTGCATATTAAATATAGAATCATCTCAGCCTTAATAAACCTGTTAACAAGCAGAATCACTGAAGGAAAGAAGAAAACAGAAAAAGAGACTGTTTGTGGAGTTGTTTAATCATCCTCTGCTGAGATCTTAAGAGATTTAATGTCTTTCATCTTCAGTTGATTTCATCTAAAGCTGTGGCTGAAGTCAGTTGTAGTTCTTGTGTTTCTGCTCAACTCTTTTTCTGTTCTCTAGGACCATAATTCATTGCAGCATATATGGGCCAGATCATCATGCCACATGTGCCAGATGTGGGCCAGATCTGGGCCGACACAATGTTGCTATGTGGGAACGAAAGTACATCAAATGTTTAGTGTCACGCAGGGAATTGTGGGAATGTCAATTTACAGTTTTTCACTGTAAATTAGCTATATAATGACTTGTTATTTTTCACCTCCAAAAACTGTAAGTTTATTGGTATTTTATGGTAAAATTACATTAGATATACAGTTAGATCTATTACAGTTATTTACCGTATATATTACGCAAACTTTCTGTAAACCAATTAACTGTTTTTCACCGTAGCATTTTTACTGTTAAAATCACAGTTATTTCTTACATAGAAGAATCTCCAAGAGCACCTCATCTATTGTGTATTTAAACAGAGAAACATTTAGGCGGGAAACGTTTTAGAGTCATACTGCAAAAGAGCAGACACCCTAACATCCACATCCTGTCTTTGCAACAAAAACGAGTTCTGTGTGAGCATGTGGAGCTGGTTTTCAAAACACTGGTTGTGAAGCTAAGCCATTAACTTCAACTAATGTCTACCATAAAAAACGTCCTGTATTAGGCTTAAGTCCCCACAACACTGTTGTGACACTAATCATCATCAGTTGCTCACTCACGGCATCATCAAGCTACATCATTCACTCTTTTTGGTGCTAAATAGAACCCTTTATAAGGTTCCATAAAGACCAATGCTTTAAAAGGTGCTATAAATTATTGCTTGCAAATTATGCTTGATCACTATTGCCCCAATAGATGATCATGGATATCATGATGATGATCATATATTTTAAGTTCCATTTGTTCAGTAAAGTGAACGATGTGGTATTTATTTGTAAGCAACTGTATATAAACACAAATAGCCTACATAGAAAGATGATCAAACAACTAGTCACTGTTCAGTAGCCTGTGTGAATCATGACAAGTAGGCTAGATAGGGTCAAAGTTTGATTTCATGTTGACATTAAGGAGGCGGTCTCTCTGGTCTGTATATTCTGGTCTGGCAGTGACACCTAGTGGTTACAACTGGAACATACATTTATTTTGTTATTTGTACCTCTGATGAGGCAATGGAATGTTTGCATCCTTAACTTATGGATGAGACAATAATCAACAGTGCAAAAATTAAACAAATATTAGGGTGATTGCAGGTAAAGTGGGCCATCAGGTAAAATGTGAAGTTTAAGTTTAATTTGTCTGTCAGAAGCTAGTTATTTTAGATTTAAAAGTTTTAAATATGGATATGTTTCTTACACAAATGCTTCGCTTTGCTTCAGAAGGCCTTTATTAACCCCCGGATATCTTTTTTGATGAATGGTTGCAATTTTTTGGGCTTCAAAATCTCATCCTCTATTTACTGTTCTTATAAAGCTTGGAAGAGCCAGATGTTTTTAAAAAAATGATTGTGTTTGTCTGAAAGAAGACACTCCTTTAGGGTGAGTAAATCAAGGAATAGTTTTCATTTTTGGGTAACTATCCCTTTAAGTGAACTGATGAATTTTATTCATATCCTATAGGTTATTCTTTTGGGTTTGTTAAATATTTTATTGAATATGTTTGTCTGATGATATGTGTTAATAAATTATGTGTTTTTAATTAAGATACAGGATCATTTTTGATAAATCAAGGATTGCCCACTTTACCTGAAAAGAAATTTGTCTGGAGTGTATGATCTCAAAATATTTACAAATAACACATTATAGCAACTGTATTCACATTGAAATATTATAGCTGGACCTTAAAGTTTGCAAAAGTAATAAAGAAAAGAAAAGAAAAGAAAAGAAAAGAAAAGAAAAGAAAACAACAGCAACAGATATAACATAACAATTAGTCATAAATTCATAATTTTAGCAGTAGACATGTGAGATTAATTCTGAAGCATTAAAGAAAAATGTGCTATCGTTGAGTTTCCGGCAGAAGATGTATGGATAATTTAGGATAATTTATGCTTCAGTAAACAGCAGTGTAACAACAGTTCAATTCAGGACCTGCTCCATTCACTTGTGGAAATAAAGGCCAGTAATATACCAACATTTATCTCATATGAAATATTTTAATAATTATACCATTATTCTAATCAAATATCAGTCTCATCTTAGCAGAAAGCGAAATTGAATTTAACTCTAAAAATGTTTAAAACATAGGCTACCGATTAATTAATCAATATAAATAAAATTAAATTCATAACGAAAAGTCAATGATATTTGATATTTTTGTTTTCGTTAATACGTAAAATAAAAAAAATTTAACAAGTTTTAAATGTTTTAATAAAACATGACGGGTGACGTCAGCTAAAATGGGCTATGTTTTGGTAATTATAATTCCATCAAATAAGCTATGCATAGATCTAATGATATTTATAAATTCATATGGTTCTCTCTCTCTCTCTCTCTCTCTCTCTCTCTCTTATATATATATATATATATATATATATATATATATATATATATATATATATATATATATATATATATAAAATGTGAAAAATTTACTATTTTAGAATTATAAGAATTAGAGTATCAGCAGGTACCTTCAGGTAAAATGAGCCAGCTGTTCAGTTAAAATAAATGGGTCAATATAAAAAGAGCACAGCACAGGTAATTGTGGCTGAAATCATTTTATTTTTAACAGTAAATTGACATTATTGTCTTTAGTGTGCTATAGCAACAGCAACACCATAAATGTATTTCATTAAACAGAAAATTGAACAAATATTTCATTACAAAATGTAATTAAAAATGAACTGATCATGTTGTATAGGTGTGTGTTTCTGTGTATTGGTATCTTTTGTGTGCATCATGCATGTATGTGTGTATGCTTGTGAAACATTTGTCAAACATTTTGTTAAAGATTAGAACATCTTTGACAAAAAACAAAAACACTTGCAATTTTGAATTGAATACAATTTTTTAAAGGACTGTTAAGATTTTGTATGGATACATATCTAAGCCTTTAAACCTATTTTGTGTATTTGTTTATGCAGCCCATTTTAGCTGAAAATTGTGGCCCATTTTAGCTTAACCATTTCTACCTAAAATGACCTTTTTCACAATTTTTTTTTATTTTTATTTGAAAGAGCATGTCAAAACATTGTTCATAAACATTTCCTTTGTTGGTAAGCTTTTATAATTGCTTTAGTTGCCTACCCTTATTAGTGATGAAGGAAATTTACTATGTCAGGCTCACTTACCTCACAACTTCAGCTTCATGTAAGCAAAGAGTATATATAGAACCCAAGAGGTGAAACTCTGATACTTACCTAATGGAGTAATAATTCTGAATTGAAATATATATAGTTTTAATGGATCATACATAATGATCTTATAATACATGCTGTGTCCATTATCGCATAATTCACACTTTTAGAAACTTTTGCTTTAATGGACATTAGACAAAACTGCAAAATCAAGCTCTTATATTCATATATTTATTGTCCAACATTTCCAATTTTTCTGATGCATGTCCTTAATTTAATATCATATGTTGGTATTAATTCAGTGTTTATAAGCCTAATGCTAATAGATCTTTAAAGAATTTTAACCCAAACTAGTTTTGTGAAAAAAAGTGGAAGACAAACACAATATCTGTAAAATAAACTGTTAGGTAACTGTTAGTTTTTTTTGTTTGTTTGTTTTTTAACAAAGAAGCAGGTATTGCCATAGAAACTCACCCCAAAATGGCGGAAACGCAGGGCTGCTGCTGGGCGCCGGTGTTCCAATGGAATGTTCTATTGAGTGTCGCTTCTTGTTAGGAGATATTCTTTGATGTAAGACTCTGCCCTGTCCCCCTTAAAAAAAACTCAGACCAATCAAAACAATATATATTTCTTATTTTAATATATATACACATCAGTGAAGGATGCTGGTAATTCCTCACTGGTGGAGGAGCGTCAGGCAGTAGGGGAAAGAGAACTATAGAAAGTAAACTGGGAAATTAGTTTACAATAAATGTGTGTGATACTGTCCACTGAAAACCTGTGAAACTTTCAATGCTAATTTGACACCTTATTGACATTCATGACATTATATGGTCATGCAACTGCAATGTGAATAGAAATAATAAATCATACATGTAGTCTACATAAAATGGTGAATATATTTCAATGCCTATTAAAATACAGCTTATTTATATAATCTGTAAAAAGTTAGTACTTATAGAAACATTAGACATTGCTATAGGTTTTGAGTGTTTAAGATGTGATCTCTTCCATGGCGCCAAAATATCAGAAACGGCCCTTCACATGCAACAAAACGTGATATTTTATGGTAGGTCTAACTGAAAAATAAATAGCCTAAAGTTTTACATGAAGGTGGTTAAAACGCAGGTCCAAAACTATCTCCCTTCCTCCTCCTCCTTCCCACATCATTGTATAACAATATTATATTCTTTCTTTGTAACGTTTTGTCTCATATACAAACATGATAGTATTCTGATTCTGATCCAAAACATTAAATGTCTTTTTATAAGATGTAATATAAGTCTAAGGTGACCCCTAAATGTGTCTGTGAAGTTTCAGCTCAAAATACCCCATAGATTTTTTTTAATTAATTTTTTTAACTGCCTATTTTGGGGCATCATTAAATATGAGCTGATTTACGCTGCGGCCCCTTTAAATCTCGTGCTCCACACTCCCAGAGCTTGCACTTAACATAAACAAAGTTCACACAGCTAATATAACCCTCAAAATGGATCTTTACAAAGTGTTCGTCATGCAGCATGTCTAATCGCGTAAGTATTATATTTATTTGGATGTTTACATTTGATTCTGAATGAGTTTGATAGTGCTAAAGCTTACATTACACTCTGTTGGAGAGATTAATAAAGAATGAAGTTGTGTTTATGAATTATACAGACTGCAAGTGTTTAAAAATGAAAATAGTGACGGCTCTTGTCTCCGTGAATACAGTAAGAAACGATGGTAATTTTAACCACATTTAACAGTACATTAGCAACATGCTAATGAAACATTTAGAAAGACAATTTACAAATATCACTAAAAATATCATGATATCATGGATCATGTCAGTTATTATCGCTCCATCTGCCATTTTTCACTATTGTTCTTGCTTACCTAGTCTGATGATTCAGCTGTGCACATCCAGACGTTAATACTGGCTTGAATGCCTTGAACATGAGCTGGCATATGCAAATATTGGGGTGGAGCCCCCGACTGTTACGTAACAGTCGGTGTTATGTTGAGATCCGCCTGTTCTTCTGAGGTCTTTTAAACAAATGAGATTTACATAAGAAGGAGGAAACAATGGTGTTTGAGACTCACTGTATGTCATTTCTATGTACTGAACTCTTGTTATTCAACTATGCCAAGGTAAATTCAATTTTTAATTCTAGGGCACCTTTAAATGCGGCCGCACACTTCATGGATCAGAGAGTGACTAAGCAAGTTAAACAGCAAAAATATATGTGTGTGACCTTTTGTAGGGTAAATTCAGGGTGATTGGGGTACTTTTTGTCATTGAGATGAATTGGAAAAAGTGTCCCAATCACACTATATTCAAGATTTTAATAAACTGTTTAAACTCCATAATGGTGATTACTCCCCTAACATTTTTTGCTTCGACGTGTAACTCGATGGTCATTTTGCGCACTTTACCTCGAATTCTGAAATAATGTTCCCGAATTTTGTCTGCTACAATTAGGCTAAAGTTTATTTAAAAATCTACAACTCATCCCTAATGTGTGAAAAGTTAGCCTAATGTCAAGTATTGCTGTTACACCACTCGAGCGACAGAGGGCAGAGAAGCACTCAAAATGACATGGTGCACTCCGTTGTCACTAAAACCCATTTTCCCCCGCTCCCTTCTTCACCTCTTCACACTTGCTTAGCTTCTCTTGTGGCTCATTTCCTTTACAAAAAAAAAAAAACTTTTGTGCAGTGGAGATAGCCTACTTGTTTGAAACACCATGGGGAGCAAATCGATTTGTCTCTGTATATTAGTCCTCTCTAAAGTTAAGTCTTTCCATCAGTTCTTGTGTGCGTTATATTGACAATTCTTACCTCACGTTCAGACTCAGACCGCTTTGAATCTGACTTAAATGTCAGAACTTAACTTTTCAGATATAACCGATTTACATTGTGAGAAAAGAGTAAAGAGTTTTTGCATCTTTGAGCTCATTGTGATCTCTTAATGATGACACGAGCCTCTGAGCGAACGAGGGAATAGCAATAGCACTAAAAACTAGTTAAAAATTAAAATGGTGTATTTTTTCATGTAATATTTCTTAGGAATAGACCATGCCTATTTATATATTTAATGTATTTATTTAATGTATTTATACGTAGTTTTGAGGTTTATCTAATTTTGAGTCTCTGGAAATATTTCTGGTATTTGTAAATGAGGAATCTGTGTTTTTAGATGAGGCACCTTGCTGAATATAAATATGAAGTGGTCACCTGCGTTATGTTCCGTGAACAGTGTGTTTTCATTTAATACGGTACTGATAGCCCATTCAAAACAACACAAATAATTTGCCTGAACTTGTAATTCCACTTTCCTTGACAGTCACGTCATTACTAAATAGAGGCACACAATCTCTTCGATTGTAGGAATAGTAGGTGTGTGGCAGTTTGACAGACAAACATAACCGAGTTAAAAAGGTAGAGATTTGCCAAAACTATTATAAAAATGTTTTGTGACAGTTGTTTGTGAGTCCCTTTGTGAGTTTAAGTAATTTGTTTAGGTTGTTTGGACATGATGTCGGAGAGTCGTTGCTGTGGCGCGAAATGCGGCAGGAGGGCAGGAAGTGATTTTTCTAGGAATGGATATCACAAAATCAAAATTCCTATGTTTTGATTTCAAATCTATCAAACCGAGAAAACACAAGGAGCTTTTATCGTTTATGTATCTTTTATCATTTTTTAACTTTAAAAGTCGTCGCCTTATAGCGTTTTGCGTATAGGGATACTAAATTAATATGAATACCTGCTTACCTTTTTTGTTTTTGACTTGGATAAATATTCATATTCACATTGCATAATCATTTGGTGGCTGAACTGTTTCCTGTGTTTGGGGGAAGGGTTCTGTGTTTTCTGAATGTGCTTCTTCATCTGTTCGCCTGTATTGTTTTGAGTTTTGCAGTGTTCATTGACAAACTACAAAATTATTTAATTGAGAATTTCTAAAAAAATGCTATTAGCCTATTTTATATGAAAAAAAAAAAAGTTTTGATTGGCAAAATATATTTTTTTTATTAGATCAGATAACATTTTAAAGACGTCATATGGTCATGTTACAATGTGACCCACTTATGGGGCATATATTGTCACATTTCACTTCCCTTCTTTAGGGGTAAAAAGAAAAACAGAAAAAAGAAAGTAGCCTGTACACTAAACAAAGCCACATATTATATCAGCTTGTGTGAAATTAAAGAAATTCTCTGAACCCAAAGTAGATTTGTACAAATTGATAAAGTCAAAAAGCGTTAGGTTGTGCCCCGCGCTCCCCCTACAGTCATTAAAAATTTGATTTTTTTTTTTTTTTTTGTTGTTAAAAGAAATGATGATCTGTAACAGCTTTAATAAATACGTCATATTTTCCACAGCTCATACAAGAAGTATGAATTGTGTAATTGTATGTCAGATGAGTGTGTTTTAATTAAAACTTACTTAATTAAACATTACGTACACTGGAATTTCAAACAAAATTAAGAAATTTAGGGGTGATATTTGATGCACATTTAACATTTGTTCCCCGTGTTCAGAACACTGTAAAGACATCATTCTTTCATCTAAAAAAAAACATTGCCAAATTGCGTCCTATGCTGTCACTCCCGATGGCTGAAAAGCTGATCAATATCTTTGTGTTTTCTCGCATTGATTATTGTAATGCTTCGCTGGTCGGGGTCTCAAATTCTACCCTAAATAAATTACAGCTAGTTCAAAATTCTACCGCCCGAATCCTGCCAGGACAGGGGATCACATCACTCCAGTCTTGGAGTCTTTACATTGGCTCCCTGTGAGATTTCGGGTAGATTTTAAAGTTCTCATGCTTACCTACAAAGCTTTGAAAGCTCACTATCTTACTGAGCTGTTAGCCCCCTACACACCTGTGCGTGCTCTCCGCTCTTCGGAAACTGGCCTTTTAATAGTCCCACATACCCGTTTAAAATCTATGGGTAATGGGCATTTTCTTCAGTCGCTCCAAGACTTTGGAATTCCTTGCCTGCTCGGATGCAAGCAGAATCCCTTAAACCCTCCCTTAAACCTTATTTCTTTGGGGTAGCTTTTACTTGATTATATTAAAATAGATTTTTTTTTATTTACTTTTTTTTTGATAGTATGTTCTTATTTGGTGTTTTTTTATATCTCACTTATTTTAAAGTATTGTTTGTATAATTGTATGCTTCCTTTTTTTCTTTTGTGAAACGCTTTGAGATGCTACTTTTAAAGGCGCTATAGAAAATAAAGTTTATTATTATTATTATTATTATTATTATTATTACTGGGATGACTAAAGTCTTACAATCATGAATTTACAAATAAAATTACTGTAGCCTATATAGGCTTTAATATCCATTAAGTTCAGGTTTTCTAGAAGGAAGGATTCTAGATGCTCAGTCAAACTTTATTTAAACTTTATGAAGAGGCTCAGATAGCGAAAAGAATGAGAGATCAAACCTTAGCCCTTACAGTTAGGGTATTTTTATTATTAAGGATATTTTTATTTTTATTACCTTCGGTGCTTGAGCCGGGGGTCCGCGATAATGTGCTGGGATGAGTCAACAGATGATCATTTATCGAGTAGCCAGAACATCAAATATTGGCAATATTCAGAGGATTTGGCATTTCCAATTAGCCTAATGTTGTCCATTACATTCGTCTAGTCTATTGTTATTACTATTGGGTTAAGGTTCTTTGATTATTAAATTAATATTATAATAAGTTTGTCCCGCAATAATTTCATAGCACATCACCGCATAAATGACGTGCTGTGAGGATAATAAAAGATTCGGCTATTAGCTAGCCTATCTTCGAAAATGTTTTAAACACTTTTTTTAGGTCTATTATACAATGAATTATAGGTCTATAATTAAAATTATTAACAGTCTACAATTTTATCATATTATCATATTCAGTCATATTTATGAGAGGAGAGTAGCCTATTTAAATGAATCACGCTACGTGATTTAATCTTTGCGCTCGTCAGTTTACTAATATTTGCGCCATTATTTAACCAAAAAAGCTTGTCTTAACCCATTTTGCAACATGGCTGAATTGTTGCTGCTAGGAGGAGACACCAGAGAACAGAAAGCGCGTGGTAGAAGGGAGAAAAGATCGTATTAATTTCTTTGGAATGCCAGGAAGACGTTATCAACATGTCGTTTGCCAAGCCATGTTGGCCTTTATCTCAGTGGTGTGCGTTGGTGTTTTAAAATGAGGAGGCAACGTCCTCATTTTATGTTACACATTTTTCCTGGATAAGTTAGTTTTACATTTCTATTTTGTATTTCTACAATGTTCTATTTATAAATTTAATCAAGTTTGTGGGGTTTTTTTTACGCTTTTTTACATTTATTCTAAAATAATAACTAAAGGCAGTAACAATTTGAACAATAGGTTATCTATTATTAATATTCAGCTTTTCTTTTTAATAGTCAATTGTTCGCACATGACGTCACAGCAGCAGCGCGAATGAGTCTGGAGGGCAGGGACTGATTTTTCTATATAGGATTCCTATCAAAAACTCAAAATTCGTATGTTTTGCGATGTTTATGGGTGCTCAAATCGTTAAAATCGAGAACCTAGAAGGTGTTTATATCGTTAACATAACTTATACATGACATAACTTATATATACATAACTTTTATATATATATATATATATATATATATATATATATATATATATATATGTTGCCTTTTATAGCGTTTTCCGTCTGCTGATACTGAAATGAATATGGATACCTGCTTCCCTTTTGTTTTTGACTTAATTAAATATTCACATTCTTCATGCTATTTCGTTTGCACGGAGCGGAGGAGAAGATATTTTATCCTGTTGAATGATAATTTGGTATTTTCATTTCTGTTTTGTAGAATTCCGTCAAAGTCCCTTTAAGACAAGTCATTTCACTCGGCGGCCACCTTTGAAACGCCTCTCGGGCATCCTGGGCATCATGCAGCTTCTATCTCTTTGAATGGGGAAACATAAAATTCTCCAAAGATGTTTGCCAAGCTTTCAATTAAATTTCATATTTGAAATCACCAATGAAATCTGACAACAACTGTCTCATGATTTTTTCCCAAACACTCGAATTATGACAAAAAAACCTGTATTTTTATGCTGGATCAAGCTAATGCGCATGTGCAGACCTAAATGCGCGTCTCTTGTCCCTAAACTCATTCACAAGTGAGTGAGTCATACTCGCAAACAATGTTGTTCTCTTAATTATTACACAAAATTAATTATTACACAAAAACCAAATACAAAACTCAGCTAGGTATAGGCCTATGTGATTATTTTGAGTGAAAGGCAGTGGGTTTATTTAGTGACATTATTACATGTGCTAGTCGCAGGGACGGACTGGGACTAAAAAACGGCCCTGGACTTTGACTAGGCCCGGCCCAAAGCATTCGGCGTGCGGAAACTCGACAAAAACAACAATAACGCCTGGCATGAGTGTCACAAGACTTTAATTGTGGCTCATGATACTATACCATCCAAATTATAGCAATAGCACTGATGTTGACTAGATGTTGTGTTAAAAGCATATTAGATTAACTTGAATACTCATATAGCAGGGGTCTCAAACTCAAATTGTCGGGGGGCCGTTTCTGTGATTGACACCTCATAATGGCCATATTATCCTTCAAGCGCAAAAAAGCGCAACATTTCAGAAAATTTACTTTCCTTTGCATTATTTCTCATTTAGCCTACTTCAAATTTCATTAGGCCTACTAAAATATTTTTTATACCTATACTATAAATATCTTATTTACCATACTAAATGGAAACAGCAGTGTCTCTCTCATTGTTACAGAGTGTAATAAAATTATATAATACTATTACTAATATAATACTATTAATTGAAATAGTCTGGTACGACTTCTCACATCCAACAAGATATATGGAATAAAAAATCAGTAATTTAGGAACAAAACCAGCAGCACTTGTGGCGTGGAGGGGTCAGAAAAAAAAAAAAAAAAAAAAAAAACTGGAGCTAGCCTATATATCAACTTTATTTTGCCAAAATTGTTACATACATTATTAGTTTTTAACATCTAGTGGAAGTATTTTCCCTTACTTTATGTTAGCTTACATAACATTAAAATTTTGCACTGAACAACATTGTACTGAACAAATACAATCCCTGAATAAATTTGTACACTTTGTTTCTTGACAGACACCTGCAGCGCTTGTGCTCACACAGCTGGGCCACATTTGTCCAAGATGCCATTTGAGCATCGGACGTGTTTTGGTGGTTTAAATCGGCGCTCGTGACTTAAAGTCGAGTGCTTTTACTGTAATTTAGGCAAGCACGCTCATAATAGAAGCGGTTGAGAGCGCAGCTCATGGTTGCATAGCAACGACAGACGCCACTGGAGCGAAAGCGCATTGGAAAGGAGAATGCGGCGCGGCCGCTTATGTGACGCAATATGTGAATGCCCCTTAGAACGGCGACTTTTTCTTTGCATATCAGACAGGTAGCAACTAGAGAATAATAATAATAATAATAATAATAATTTAGCGGGCCGGATTATTTTTATTTTTGAGATCAGTTGCGGGCCGGGTAGAGGTGGTGGGCGTGCCGTAAATCGCCCGCGGGCCGGCAGTTTGAGACCACTGATCTAACGTCTTTGCTGCTTACTTGCCGGCCACGGCCAGTACAGCTGGCATCCAACTTAAAGGTGCATTGCTGCCACCTACAGTACTGGAGTGTGAAACAGATTAGTGAGGGGAAAAAAACAGATGATGACTGCGTGCGTGGCGGGTGGTGGCCCGCCGGCCGTCCTGGAGTACCGGCCGTTCTGTGATTCTCCAGATCACACAGATGGCCAGTCCGCCCCTGGCTAGTCGTTTTCCCTCACCTTCTCAACCAAGGCGAAAATTGTATAACACCGTCCGGTCTTTTTCCCCTAACGATATCATGAATTCCGATTACAATTCTCAATTTAGCATAAATGACCAACAATGGCGACATTTTTAACAACCATGATAGAAAATTAAAATACTACCCTTAACATTACTAGCAGAAAGCACTCATTGAAGTATACGCGCGAGACATCACTGCCGTTGTCAGAGCGCGATCAGACCTTACTAACCGAGTGCTGAACGCAGTTGGACATAGTGATGTTTTAGAGGTAAAAAATGACATAAATACAGTTCGGTTTCTCACACAAACCGATCGTTTCGTGTCTTAGGACATCAATGTGTCGTCACGAGCCGCAGGGTTTAATTTGGATTTGTCTGTGCAAGTTTTTTCGATTCTTATTGATAGAGTTCCCATTCACTCCCATTATACGACTGACAGATGGCAACGGTTGCAGTTAAAAATCATCATTTGTGTTCTACTGAAGAAACAAAGTCACCTACATCTTGGATGCCCTGGGGGTAAGCTGATAAACATCAAATTTTCATTTTTGGGTGAACTATCCCTTTAACAACTGCAGTTTTCAGGGATTTTGGAAAAGTCCTAGAAAGTAGTGAGGCGTTTACCACTTCCAGGAGATCTGCTTCTAAACAGTTAAACATGCTTTTGAAAAAAAGATGTGGGAAGTGTGTCAAGGGCGCAGGTTGATGTGTTAAGGTGCTGTACTGTTTCTTCCAAAATTTTACCATCAATTGCTTTGAAAAATAGTTCCAAATGTATGTTCAGGAGGAGCCTAAACATTCAGTCCTGTCAATCATCATTACAAGCGTATATAAGCAGCAGCATCCATCCTCCCCATCTCCTCGTCTATTTTTTTTATTCTCCCTCTACGCAGTATTGTTATTGGGGGGACTCGGGTTCGAGCCTCCTTCGAGGACAACAAACTAAGTTTGTTTTAACCATCAACCATTCAGACTGAATGGGCAGGCAAACTTGTGAAATCAGACATAATTGCTACTTTCTGAGGTTGTAATCTGATCTGTTTTTACCCCCATGCAGCTCAAGGATGTGCTGATGCCCTGTCGGATATTACTGATTTGCTGTCTGAGAGCATTTCACTAGGAATCTGACTTGAGGAGTTTGTTAGTCTCTCTACAGTAGCAAAAATAATACGGGTGTTGTTGAAGTTGCTGTTTACAATATTTGAGAAGAAGGTCTGTCTAGCTTTGCATATAGTTCCACTTTGAAAGCATGAAGGATATCTTTATAGATGTTATAGTGGATTTCAAGTTTTGTCTTTTGCCACATGCGCTCACCTTTTCTGCATTGTCTTTTCACATTTTGCACTGCTGTTGAGTTTCTCCAAGGTACTTTTTGCTCAGTGTATGCAGAACGGCCTACGAACTCCTTGTGAGACTTGAAGCTGACAAGAATACAAACTATTCTTCAGTAAAATTTTCTTCAATTTATTATTCTTTTTAAAACTTTGACTCCGGGTCTTCATTCATCATATCTGGTCTTTTGAGTCTTTAACTGTAAAATTCAACAGGAATGTAGTGAATTCATAAATTCATTATTCATCATTCATACGCTATATTCATTATAGTAATTGAAAAGTTATCCAGGCATAATGCGATGGTGTATTGTGTCTGTTTAAATACATTTGTTTAGCAGACCATTGATAGCTTGAAAACGATCTCTACGCAAAAGCTGCGCATACTCGTCGTTCTTTAGCTCCACCCACGGCACGCCTCCAGGCACTCGGCTGTTTTCGGAAAGACTCGGTACAGTGTATGTATCTTTTATAAATATGATTAAACTAAAGACTTTTTTTTCTGAGATATGAAGGATGCACTACTACTCTATAGGTACTTAAAGGGTTAGTTCACCCAAAAATGAAAATTCTGTCATTAATTACTCACCCTCATGCCGTTCCACACCCGTAAGACCTTCGATAATCTTCAGAACGCAAATTAAGATAATTTTGTTGAAATCCGATGGCTCCGTGAGGCCTTCATAGGGAACAATGACATTTCCTCTCTCAAGATCCATAAAGGTACTAAAAACATATTTAAATCGGTTCATGTGAGTACAGTGGTTAAATATTAATATTATAAAGCGACGGGAATATTTTTGGCGCGCCCAAAAAAAACAAAATAATGACTTATTTAGTGATGGCCGATTTCAAAACACTGCTTTCAGGAAGCATCGGAGCGTTACGAATCAGTGTATCGAATCATGATTCAGATCGCGTGTCAAACTGCCAACGGCTGAAATCACGTGACTTTGGTGCTCCGAACAGCTGATTCATATCGCAGTTTGACACGCGATTCGATACGCTGATTCATAACGCTCTGAAGCTTCCTGAAGCAGCGTTTTGAAATCGCCCATCACTAAATAAGTCGTTATTTTGTTTTTTTGGTGCACCAAATATTCTCGTCACTTTCTAATATTAATATTGAACCACTGTACTCACATGAACTGATTTAAATATGTTTTTAGTACATTAATGGATCTTGAGAGAGGAAATGTCACGGATTTCAAATAAAATATCTTAATTTGTGTATCTAAAGTTCTTACGGGTGTGGAACGGCATGAGGGTGAGTAATAAATGACAGAATTTCATTTTTACGTTAACTAACCTTTTAAGATTAACATGAGATTGTCAGAAACTGTGTGTGATACCCCCCTTTTAATGTGTCTACAGATTCCTCATTAACAATTACCAAAAAATTTCCAGAGACACAAATTTAGATAAACCTCAAAACTCTTGCCCCAGGGGCTTTAATGAATACATAAAATAAATACATTAAATGCATAAACAGACCTATTGTAAAGAAACAATACATGAAAAAAATTACACCATTTTAACTAGCTTATCTAGTTCTTATGTGCTATTGCTTTACCCTCGGTCACTCAGAGGCTCGTCACGTGTCATCATTAAGAGATCTTAATGAGCTCAAAGTGGCAAAAACACTTTTTTCACAATGTAAATCAGTTTGAAAAGTTAAGTCAGATTCAAAGCGGTCTGAACATGAGGTGATAACTATGAGGTTCCAGGCAACCCATAACACGTGTTTTTTCAACCATCTACCCATGAAAGTGCACTAGAACAGCAGTCAAACCCATGATTTCCCACCCGTGAACTAGTACTAGATTGATGTACTCCCAGTTTCACGCGTTGATGTCACATAGCCCGCGAAACAAATGTGGCGTTTATGTAAGTGCATGGTAAAATATTGTAGAATAAAAGGTCTAACAGCTTCTCTTGCCTTATGCACCATTATTCCTCCTCTGTTTCCCTCAAATAAGCCAGGAGTAAGCACCTTTGGTGATAGAAATAATTGTGAGCATAAGCCCTTATGGTCCACCATGCTTGTTTGTTTACACTCAGGCAGTTTGGCGTGATTTTCCTGGAATGCTACAAAGTCGTGAGTCGGGGTTTGAAGTTGTGACTTACGGGCTCAAAAACCTGCCTGGAATGCAGCATCCAGAGGCACAAGTTGGATTTTCTTCCCATGGTGTTTCCAACAAGTAACAATCTCCACTGCACTAAAATAGTTTTACTCTTGAAGGGGGGTGGATTCTGGAATCCCCTCCCACTTCAATATATATCTTTTAAGTTATTAATTAATGTTTATCTTTCTGTTAAATTATTTGAATGGCTTCTTCAACGTATGTTAAAGCATTTATTTCCTTTTCAAACACTAGAAAATAATTTTGAATATTGTACCTCACACTGAGAGAAAAGAACATGTTATCGGTATGTTTTGGGAAAGTTTCCTGCTCAGAGTAGAGCTCAGATCAACTGCGAGTCATGTGTATCTGTGTATGTGTGCAAAGTGTTCGGTGCAGGACATTAGTACTGGTGGACAACTGATACTCTGCTGGAGACCAGCAGACGCCATGTCATGAACCCAAAAGGACATCCATTACCTAAATCCAGCAGAGTCCCCTTGTCAGCATCCTGACGAATGGAGATATGCTTCTGACTATCTGTCCATGTGTGGAAGATTACCAAATTTGTATATTTTTCTTAGCCAATCAGAACCATTCAACCTGAAGTAGTGACGTAGTTAGTAGACTCTGTTAAAGTAATTGCTGTGAAAATGTGAATGTACACAGAGCAGCCTATGAACTCCTTGTGAGACTTGAAGCTGGCTTCTGCTGATGAAACTGCAAACTATTCTTCATTAAATTTTCTTCAGTTGATTGCATCTCTGACTCCTGGTTTTTCATTCAACATATGTGGTCAAGGGTCCTAAACTGTTAATCCCCAACACTCCCCAAAAACTGTCATTTCATGACATTGTGTCGTTCAAGGTCATTAGAGAAATGTGCGAGTATGTTCAGTGGGTATGGTTTAGTTATACAGTGTTACTATAACAGATTAAAAGTCACATTTAGACGCGTGCTACTGAAAGGTTTTTGTTTTTAGTTATATTTGTGAAAATTAACATATTTTCTAACAGGAATGTTATAAGGCATTTCGAGAAATATGCAAGGTGGCAAAATGGGTACTGTTGATAAACCCTTTTTAGGTCACTATGAATGCAGTAACAGTTCAATCATAATAAAAAAAGACAATAACATTTTTAAAAGTTTATTACATTTGCAATAAATTGGTCAGCTTTAGAGCATTAAGAATGAGTGTCTCAACTGTACCATGGTACTGTTTCAATTGTACACTACATGGGTACAGTTGAGACAAAAATGCATCTTATGTTTATGAGCTAATTGTGGAAAATATGAGCTAATTGTGGATATTATTGATATTTATGTTATTTTAGTATACAATCAAAAGAAATATCATGTGAAAAATCACTTTGTCTCAGCATATAGTTTTGTGTAGTGATGAAAAAATCAACAAGTGTCTCTACTGTCCTCAGTCTGCCCCTTTGACTGAATGAGGGATTTCCTGTGCACATTCAAAGCCCGAGTGCTGCATCGCAGAGGCAGAGGAAGAGAGGCAGAGAGAGAGAGCCGCTGAGAGGGAGGGAGGCAGAGAGAGAGAGCCGCTGAGAGGGAGGGAGGCAGAGAGAGAGAGCCGCTGAGAGGGAGGGAGGCAGAGAGAGAGAGCCGCTGAGAGGGAGGGAGGCAGAGAGAGAGAGCCGCTGAGAGGGAGGGAGGCAGAGAGAGAGAGCCGCAGAAAAGGAGGCAGAGAGAGGTAGAGAGGGAGAAAGGGAGGGAGGGAGAGGTTCAGCTCTGCCTCTACACTCACTCTGTTACAGCGCGTCTCGTAGCCGGTAGTGTGCGGTTAGGTGGATCTTCTCGACTCGACTGTCAGTTTTTGTTCCTTACTACTAAAACTACTTTAGTGCAGTGGAGATCGTTACTTAGAAACACTATGGGGAGCAAATCGATCTTGTGCCTCTGGATAGTCCTCACTATCGGTAAGTGATCACCTTAGGTTCAGACCGCTTTGAATCTGACTTATGTGTTTTTTTTAGACATAACCGATTTACATTGTGAATAAAGAGTTTTTGTCGCTTTTGAGCTCATTGTGATCTCTTAATGATAACACGAGCCTCTGAGCGACCGAGGGCAGAGCAATAGCCAACTCGGTTGTTTTTTCTCGCGTTCTCTCCCTCTCCCTCCCAGTGTGGACTGTGGTTATTTGCTGCGACTGCGGTTGGATTTCTGTGAGTGAATGTTTTTTCGATGTGTGATGGCACAATGTTGCCAAAGCAATAAATATGTAACAAGTTATACAGGTAAATAAATAAATAAAAGGAAGAGAAAAAAAACATATACATGGCTAAATTGTATATGTTATCACATAACAAGTGGTAAAAATACAGGGTAAATAAATACAGTGAGCAGTAATAAGATTGAAAAAAAATGAAAAGAAGAGAAAATGAAAAGAAAAATGAAAGAAGAGGGTTCAGTCTTTGTCCCTCATAATTTGGCCGGAGGACATAGGTGGATACACTTCTCTTTATAAAATATAACAGAGTTTGTCTATGTGGATTGCTTGATGGAATTCGGGTAAAGTTTGAGTAATTCGGGTGAAATAAGTTTCTCTAATGTTGTTATATTTGCTGCACTGTGTGAGGAAGTGCAGTTCATCCTCTACGACTCCATCAGAGCAGTGTGAACAGAGTCTGAGCTCTCTGGCTCTCCAGCTCTGCTTGTGTCGGCCCGTCTCTATAGGCTGATCGCTCAAACGATACCTTTCTCTGACGATAATCTTTCATTTTGATCAAGTAAGGTGCCAATTGATAATCAGACTTTATTCTCTATTCTCATTTTGTTTATTTGTGCTACTTTGATCTGCCAATCATGGATGTATTCTTCCTGGGTTCTTTGTCCTATTTCTTTAATATTTGAGACTTTTAATTGAGTTGTTAAATTTAGTTGGTGATTTTCCACTAAATAGTGCAAGGGGTCATTCTCTGGGTGTCCTGCCCTGTATGTAAGAGCGCAGTGATGTTAGGAATCTGCCTAGTTCTGCCCTGCAACCCAGACTAGGGGCATTTCTGTGAAGACAGGATGTTTTTGCAGAACTCGAGGTGGAAAATTTCAACAGGGTTTTTGTCCCAGGATTCATAATTTAATTTAAATTTGGGGTCCCAGATTTCACAGCCGTACAAAAGAATGGACTTAATGATGCTATCGAAAATTTTCAGCCAAAGTTTGATAGATGGGTTGAATTTGAACAGTGATTTTCTTAGATTTTTCCATGTTAATTGGTATTGTTACTGTTGTTACATGTGCTCTGGGTCTGTGTTCATCAACTTGGTTATATGGACTCCATTTCCCACAATTCCCATCTAGGTACACATACCCCCTTTCCACCAGTACAAACCAGAGTTGGTTCAACTTACGAGCCTTATAAGAACCGGTTTGTCTTTCCACGGGCTAGAGAGCCACCACAGAGCCAGGTCTTACACTGTAAAAAATTTACTGTGAAATTTACAGTAACTTACTGGCAACAATTAGCCAGTAAGTTACTGTGAATACGTTTTACAGTAAGGGTACTGTACTTCCATTTACAGTATTTTATGTATACACTGTGAATTCAAAAACAATTAAATACTGTGATTTTAGTTGTATTTACAGTAACTTACTGGCTAATTGTTGCCAGTAAGTTACTGTGAATACGTTTTACAGTAAGGGTACTGTACTTCCATTTACAGTATTTTATGTATACACTGTGAATTCAAAAACAATTAAATACTGTGATTTTAGTTGTATTTACAGTAACTTACTGGCTAATTGTTGCCAGTAAGTTACTGTGAATACGTTTTACAGTAAGGGTACTGTACTTCCATTTACAGTATTTTATGTATACACTGTGAAATCAAAAACAATTAAATACTGTGATTTTACTTGTATTTACAGTAACTTACTGGCTAATTGTTGCCAGTAAGTTACTGTGAATACATTTTACAGTAAGGGTACTGTACTTCCATTTACAGTATTTTGTGTATTCACTGTAAAATAAAAAACAATTAAACACTGTGATTTTAGTTGTATTTACAGTATTGATTGTTTTACTGTAGAAGAAAAAAATACTGTGATTTCGATTGCATTTACATACAAAAAACAGTTAAGCACTGTTTTTTTTATGTATTGTATGCAATACAGTACTATAAACAGTAGATAACAGGTAATCACTGTAAATTCAGTTTCTCGCTGTACAATTTAAATACTGTATCACTGTGATTTAATATTAGCCATCATTAAAAGAATCACCCATATTCTAAAACATAGCAATCAACTGCAGACAATAAGATAATTGTTAACAGTTATTTATTTAAAAACATTTGATGAACAGGAATGACAAAACAGGTACAACATAAAGGGATAATGGACATTGGACAACATGCCATTATACCATCCAAAGTTAACGAACATTCTGTGTTCCATGCACAGAATCTATGCAGAACTGAACACTTAATTCTCTGCTATAAAATATTATAAATTCTAATTGTATGATAGAAAATGGCTAGAAACAAACTGCATCCATGAAATCATCAGCATTGTTACTTTGTAAAATAAGCCAATACATTAACATTACCATGCAACCAAGTGTTATTAAGTTATGAGTACAGAGAATTGAACATGAATTTATAAATCAAACACATTCATATAAATCAAACAATACAATCAATAAATGTAACCAATGATTAATGTTTTATTCTTTTTATTGAAAAAGTGTTTCATCATTAGAGAGATGGGTATAGTTAAATAATGATTTTATCAATTATATTTATACTCTTATGATTACTACTCTCCAAAATTTAGCACAAAAATGATATGTGAAAAAGATTCAGCAGATATTTTATTACTTTATTTGCAAAAAAATGTTTTAAACCATTTCCTAAGTGTCCTGTATGAGTAATATATACTGAGGTAATGTGCTTTAATACTGCTTTACTAGAACTTTTACAGTCCTTGAGCTTCCCAAAAGATAAAAAAAATCTAGAAGATGACACTCATAAAGAGTAAAAGATATGTATAAAGAGCAATATAGAGATTTTTAGCATTTCTTTAAATAATACTTTGGCCCACCCAAAAATACATGTACAGTTTTTGTTCAAGAAAATAAACATGTGGACTTTCTCAGGAAGAATTTGAGATCTCTCATTACCGTGTCCTCAGCTGTGTAGAACACTCTTTCCAACAGTGTTGAGGAGGAAGATGATGGAGAGCTGTGAGAGAAGAGGAAGTGCGTCTTTCTCAGGCTCTTCTGAGGCAAGGATCACTTTGGATTTTTGCAAACTGGAAGCTAAAAACAATGTTATTGTAGTAGTTGTTGTAGTCAGGTTTATTATTTGTTAGAAAGGAATGAGGAAAGTGTGTCTAACTTACATGTTCCTCCTCCTCTTCATCTCGGTCACCACTGCCATCATCATCCTCCTCCTCTGGCAGCTGAAAGAGAAGATTACATTGATAGAAGCTGCATTTTTACTTTTGAAAGCAGTCTCTTCCACTTACCAAGGCTGCATTTGTTGAAAAATATAGTAAAATAATAATATTTTAAAGTAGTTTTACTTTAATATTCTAAACAATTTTACTATTAGCTATTTCCTTACAGATTTTAAACACTGACTGAATGCAACTGGCTCTGACTAGGTGAGTTTGGGCAAGATCCGTTAAATTACCGAATTACATTTATAATCGTGTCACTGTCAGACTTACTCTCTTTTCACCTTTCCCTTAAATCTAGGGTCTATCATAGCAGCATCCTCAAAAAATACATCTTCATGTACACGAAAGCACAAAAAAAATAATTTAAATATTACCTAAATGTTTTTTGTATTCTTCAAAGTATTTTGAAATCATTAAAATATTATCATGTATATATTGTAAGTTATAACATTGTTTTTATCATGACATGAGTTCATGTCGTTCCAAACCTGTTAAGACTTTCATTCATCTTCAAGACACAAAAAAGATAATTTAATGAAATCTGAGAGCTTTGTTCCTTTTATTGACAGTCTACACAACTGCCACTTTGATGTTTAAAATAAAATAATTTCATACAGATCGTAAATCTAATCTAATAGAGAGGTTTAGTCCAAATTTTCTGAATAAACTTGATCACCTTATATAATAAACAAATTCAACACACTAGTGCATTTACAAACAAGTTGAGCTTCCATTTTCCATTGTTTGCTAATTAATGTTTATATGTGAAAAAAGTCTAAACTCAAACTGTATATTGCATTAAGCGAACAAGTCTCTTCAAAAAATTTGGAATAAACTTCTCCATTCATATGGATCACTTTTACAATCACTTTATGAACTTTTTGAAGTGTCAAAGTGTTAGTTGCATGGTCTGTAAATTGAGGGATGGAAAGCTCTCAGATTTCATTAAAATATCTTCACTTATGTTTCGAAGATGAACAACAGTCTTGGCAGGCGTACACTGTGAAAGTTCTAACACAGTTTGTGAGCCTTTGCATACAAGTTAGTTAACCCAATAATCATATCAAAGCAGTTGGTACATTGCACGACTGCACTACACAGATTTTTTAAAAACAAGACTTAACATTTATCTATTATGGGTCCTAATTAGGAGACAATGAATACATTAAGCTTTGTGCCATGCTGTTTATATTTAAGCAGTAAAAATGCTAATTTCAACGGCCAAAACAAGGAGCTTGTGAATAAGATGATGAGTGGAAGGAGATTTTGGATTGTATTTGATAGTATCGAACAGATTTAAAAAAAGTTTTAAACATGCTCTTTCAATCCGAATGAAATGTCAATTGGACCCGGCCAATTCATTCCAATTAACATGTGACTTCTTGTTCCATCTGTGCTACTAGTCTGATTATTAGAACCCATGTAAACACAGCTAATGTTGCTGCTATAGTTTTAGATTAAAAATATATATATATATATATAGGGTTGCCAAGCAGCCTATGTGATGTGATTGTGTATCATTTGTAAAGGATAAGTAAAGGATGACAGAATTTTCATTTTTGGGTGAACTTTAAGTCACATGTCATTCAGAATAAATTTGCCAAATCAAATTTTTTAAAATTTCATTCTGAATGTAAGGGGTGGTTTAAACCTTTTCTAATCTGTTCGATAGGACATGTAAACACTTGATTAAAACAGAAATTTGAAAGTGTAAAGCATGTGGAATGATGTAGAAATGATGCAATGACGTACGAAATCAACCATTGCTGTTGAATGAATGGAGTGTAATAAATGACTGTTTTCATAAAATTTTTAAATGCTTGTTTTTAGTTTTGAGCATTTTTACTGCTTGATAAATATAAGCTGCACGGCACATACTGTAGCTTCATGTTCTCTGCGTCTCCTAATCAGGACCTGGAATGATAAAGATAAAGTCTGCTTTTTGAAACATAAAAGAAGCAATGACAGGATGATGGTTAACATGCACCAACAGCAGGAAAGTCTGTAATTTTGGACAGACAGTGCATTTTAAGATATCAAATCTGATCTCTAAATAAATGTACACATCAACTATGTTCAGATTCATCAATCAGTGATTTCATTTTGACTGAAATAAAAAGTGTAAATGTATCAAATAGTAAAATTGCTGACCCCTTGAATTCAGAATTATTAACATCTTGTCTCTGTGAGTAATTGAATTGTGAAATTCAACCCTGTGAATTACCTGTTTGTCCTTCTGAGCCCTTTAAGGAGAAGGCTGCTTTTATGGCTGGATGCTGATTGACACACCTTTTGACCATGTTCTCACATCCAGGACAACAAAATGATCAAGCAGACCTGAAAGACATGACCCATGATTGAAATCAATTTAAATACATTTAGTCTTACCTGTGATATTGGAAAAAATGAGGCATAGTTTTTCACCCAGTATACGCTGCTTCTCCTGGAACATCGTCCTCATGATGGATGATCTCTAGATCCTGGACCCGTGCAGTCCACCTGGAGATTATCTGAATGATATGTGGTTGTATATAAAGGGTAATTAAAGACTGAACGTTACATACATATCAATAGCAGTCAGAAACTAATTTAATACCCACCCCTGCTTTTAATCATCAATTATTGTCATGGCATCATGGCTGTCTCTCCTCAGCTGCTGAAAATAAAAAGTAACATTATGTTAGATAGGAATGAATAGACTAATCACACATAACGTTAAACCAGTAAGTGGCGACAAACGAGAATATTTCGTTATGAACAACTCTAAATCATTGACTTACCAGGATTATTGAAAGTCATTACAAATAATTTTAGTAAACGAATCGTTAAGTAATTAACCGTGTCTGATTAACGTTAACCGTTTTATACACAATGGTTCACGTGAGCTTCAGGAGACCAGGCAGGGTCTAAAATTAACAAACACTCTACTACAGTTGCCATTTAACGAATATAAGTGATTATTCTGCTGTTTATAGCATTAAACAGTTAACATTACATTTAAAATAACTAAAAGAAAAATGTAAAACTGTCTCAGATTTGAACGTTACCGCCTCACGGGAGACAACGCTCGTGCGCACATAACCAAACGGAATTTATTTATTAAATACATTTAGAAAACCAAAAACACTGCACTAACATTACTCGTCACAAGTGATATTTAGTGTCATATGGGCAAAAACGATGAATAAAAGAAGATTTGCAGGGCTTACCTTTTACTCTGTGTCCGTCTGCTGGAGGTCGACCGTTGATGCGCATGCGCAGTACTCAGATTCTCCTAAAGTCCGTTTGACCTGCTTGTTTAAAAGTTCGAATTTGTCTCGCGCATGCCCCATCCAATAAATACCCGTAATTCACAAACACAACATATATATAATATATAAACAAGTCTTTTGGCACTCTAGCAGTTCATAAACAAAACGGCATATCTTGCGGAAGAACACTGTAGCCGGAGCTACTTCTCTGTTATCTCTATGACGAGTCACGCAGGTATTTGTGCTACTCCGCAGCGGTTTCTACACGGTCTAAAATAGTCCAAATATACACACTTATTCTAGGTGTACCATAATAATTCAGGGTAAGACAAAAACACGGTTTGGAAAATAGATTCATGTTGTACATTCCCATTGTACATTTTTTTGTACATTTTGAACACAAAAAGTTACACGTCTGGAATGTTATCAGGAGACCAATGGATCGCGTCGCTACAACATTCTCCGTGGGATTAACCAGCGACGTCTTTTGAGGACGTGCCCACGACGTTTCTGGAACGTTAGCCAAGATTCTAAAAAATGGAACATTACCACGACGTCCTCATAACGTTGTCATAAAGTAATGTCACACTGACCAAATGACGACTAACACTGACGACGTCGTCACAATGTACTGTGTTTGCTGGGTTGCAACTTATAACCAATGGTCATGCTTCAGTTCAAATCTGAGGATGATATCTAAAAAAATTATGCATTTATGAAGCCTATATTGTTAGACCATGTCAGGGGAGACTTTGGAGATTAAGATAAGGCTTATCAAATATTTTATTGCCCTGTTAACACCTACACCCAAATACCCATTTACGGTCACAAAACAAACAAACAAAACATATTCTTGGAATCTTATGTGAATTCTTTAAAAATATATATATTGTATGGAATAGAAAGCTCCTGCAGCAGGTCCATCAGAGTACAAGTTACATGACACATTTTAATTTATTAATATTACACTTTTACTTAAAGCTCACCATCGAGTATTTACATCATATTCCAGTAATGAATTCTGAACAACAATAATCTGGAGCCGTCCATGTGAAAGGGGTACAAAGAAAGATATGATAAAAAAAAGGAAAATTATAGTAGTTTACTTTACTATTTACAGTACTATAGTGGCTAAATTGTGATTTTTTTACAGTAATGCTTTGACTACTGTGATTTCAACTGTAATTCTTGGACTACTGTGATTTTTACAGTCTTACTGTAAACTTTACAATATTCTACTGTAAAAATCTTATACAGTAATGTTACTGTGAAATTGACAGTAAATAACTGTAGATTTCACAGCCATTTTTTACAGTGTACGTCACTGTATACGTCTCATATTTCACAGCAAAGCTAGCGCTGCAGCTAGGGCTGGGCGATTTATCGCATGCGATTGTCACGCGCATTTCGTCAGTAAAGCCGGTTCCCTGATTACCGCGAAATCGCAATCACCTGCTTTCAAATGGAGCGGCATTTAATAGAGAGAGCCGTAGATCACTGACAAGCCACGCAATATCGCGTTCATATCGCAGATGAATCGCCTTCGATAATGAACGCGATAAATTCTTTGCTCCCAACAGAAAAGAACATAATAATTTGCAATCAATTCATAATTTTAGCAGACATGTGAGATTCGTTTTGAAGCATTAAGGAAAAAATTATATGCTATACCGTTGAGTTTCCGGCAGAAGTATAGATATAAGACAAGTAATGTATGCTTCTGTAAACATAGCAGTGTAACAACCCAGCAAGCAATTTTATGTCTATTAGACGTCTAATAGCCGTCAAAACATAGCCCGGCCGTCTAGGCTAAAACAAGGCAAAATTTGGGCTGTCAGTGAAAATCTAATAGACGTCTAACCATAACCCAAAAATAGACTAGTCATCAATTAGACGATTATTAGACGACTACATATATATGTCAAATAGACAGTTAATACGGGTCTAGGCTAAAATAAGGCAAAATTGGGGCTGTCAGTGAAAATCTAATAGACGTCTAACCATAACCCAAAAATAGACTAGTCATCAATTACACTACTAATGAATGATAACATCTATACATGCAATAGACAACAAAATAATGGCTAAAGGATTCTTTTCACTTAAATATAACAGGTTCTCATAAATGACAATCCGTCCAAACAAATTAAATATAAAAGGTTTTATTTAGAAAAAGAACTCAAGATAATACACAATGATAAAAAAAATAATAAATAAAATAAACATTAAAAGAAAATTACAACATGTAACATAATAAAAATATAAAACATTGACAAAAAAAAGTTAAATAAAAAATGTTAACAATATTTTTTGGTTTATAAAACAACCTGATTAATTTTCAGTTCCATAAATTCCATGTTTTATGTAAAGCACTTTGAATTACCTTGAACATTGTTGTTGAAATGTGCTATACAAAATAAACTTGCCTTGCCATATCAAAAACTCATATTTTTCTTTCATAATGATCAAAAGATTAAAAGATATACAAGGCTTCCATAACAAATAATAGTAGGGTGCACAGGTTTCATGTTTACCCCCTTGTATTTAGATAATTACAGAGTTTTAGGGCACAAGGAAACACTACAGTACATGTGCATGTATGTTAATCTAACCACGTTTTACTCTGAGTCTGCACTGTTACCCGCTAAAATGTCACGGTTCCTACACATAATGTACATAAATAATAAACACATGTCAAAATGAAAAACACAGATACTTACAAGACCAAAAGCAGAAAAGAATTTGCTTTAACATTTGCTGTTGCTTGCTCTCCGTCTCCAACAGTTGTAAAATGCAGAAATGTTTATCGCGAGATCTGGCAACAGTGATCGAGAGCTAACGTTCAAGTCTCGCGTTGCCAGTGGTCATGTCTCAGTAGAGCCACAGTTGCCATCTAGCGGTTGAGAATTGTAAATTTTAATTTAACTTAAAATTAAATACAGTCATATATGTGTGTGGTATATAATTATAATTAATATATGGCTTGGCTATACCCTGATATATATATATATATATATATATATATATATATATATATATATATATATATATATATATATATATAATATCATATCATAGAATGTAGGATTTTGTGACAGCAAAAATATAAAAATATGCTGTTTCAAATGTATACTTGCATATAAATGTATAAATGCAAGTATATCAAGAATCCCACAAGCTAAAATGACTTAACACTATTTTGGTTACACTCATTGCTGGTCTGAATCAGGGCTATAGCCAAGCCGTAAAAACTAGACTATAAATTGCCTCGATTTCGCCGGGTGGACTAAAAGCAGACTACACATAGCCTATCCAATTCAGAGCTAAATCGTGACTACATATAGACCATTTCATGAAATGCCACTTAAATCTTCAGGGCTCTCAAGTTTTGAACTGAGTTCAGAGTGAGATTTCGGCGGCGGCGGCGGCAGCGGCAGCGACGGGGGTCTGATATGAAAAATGACACAAATTCGTACAAATAAAAAAATATTTATTTAATTCAGCATTTTAGTGTGTATGTGAGTGAGTGAGTGTGAGAGATAGATAATGGTAATATAATCATACACATTATACTGTTGTTTTTCCTCAACATTATAATGTGAAACAATATAAACATGGTGACCATATTCCGACTCTAGTGTACGTTATATGTACGTTACGTTCTGCACCATAATTGACGCGCTCTGCTTTACTAGTGTTTTTTCCGATCGCTGCTTGAGCTTATAATAGCTACTTTTGTTTTGATTTTTGGCCCTCTAGCGGTTAATAAACAGAACTGCTTGCGTCTTGCGGAGGAACATTCTAGCCAGAGCTACTTTTCTCCGTGTTTGTCGGTTGTCTATGGCGAGTCACGCAGTTACTGTGATACTCTGCGGCGAATCCTACCAGTCAGGTCTGAAATAGTCCGAATATAATCACTTATTATAAGTGTACCATAATGATTCAGGATAAGACAAAACACGATTTGGAAAATGGATTCATGTTGTATATTCTCATTATATAATTTGTGTAAATTTTTAACACACAAAAAAGTCGCGGACTGCAGCTTTAAATACACGAATATTCGTTTTTTTATTAGCCCAAATATTCAAATACAATATTTTGGGAAAATGCCCATCCCTACTAGCTAGGCAAGTTCACGTAAAGTACTCTGGACAAACTGTTAACTAACCTACCAGCTGCCTGGACACAAATATTCCCCAGCAATTTGATGAGATGACTTACTGTACTACTCATAGGATATGGTCCCACATCAATCACGATCAGTCTGTAGCCAGATGTGAATCAATGTGACTGACAGATGTCCTCCTCTGTAGCTATAACTACTTCAGCGAGCATCTGAATCAGTGAGCGAGCCCGTGAATCAGAATGTGTCGTTGGAATCAGAACGTAAACGTTGGGATATCTAAATCTTACCCGGATACAGCAATTCTATTTTCTGATTGGCTGTTCGGTAGCTATATTTTTTATTAGATTAACTGGTGCGTGGCAGGGCCTTCTGAACTCTATGGGGAACTCGCTTGATTCCTCTAATAGCGGCGCAACTTGTTGTGCGTTATCCTGGAGATTTCTCTGCGTGAGAAATACAAGGTGTGGCGTGTGAGCGTGTGAACGGGTTGAAATGCGTGTGTCTCACGCCCAATGCGTGAGACTTGAGAGCCCTGAATCTTGTAGAAATCGTTGACATTGTGAACATGGTGAGATATCAACCATCACAAGCACTTCCTGTCCAAAAACTACAATAAATCAGGATTGACTATAGGTGGGCTACAAATAGCCGGTCTGACTACGAGCTAAATCGCGGCTACGCACAGCCTACACAATATAACATGTCAAAGATGTGAAACCAAACACCTTGTAATCACTATTGACTTTACTTACATGATGCAATATCATACAACTCGCAAGTTATTTTGGCAAAAACGACATGTAACCAAAGGAAATATTATTTTGGCTAAAAGTGGGCTACACATAGCCGGACTATATCGGGTCTATAGTTAACCGAGACGGTGAAATGACGGCTATTGCTTGCTGGGAACAGTTCAATTCAGGACCTGCTCCATTCACTTAAATGAAGGTCAGTCATATACCAACATTTATCTCATATGAAATATTTTAATAATCATTATTCTAATCATATACATGAATCGTCATCTTACCAGTAGGATAAATTGAATTTAACTCTAAAGAAGTTTAAAACATACCGGGAATGTAATTAAAAAGCCTATAAATAAAACTAAATTCATACCGAAAAGTCAATGGTATTTTTTTGTTTTCGTTAAAATAATGTACCTACTTAGAATGTTAAATAAAATTGCTAAACAATCATTTAATGTATGGACTTGCTTGGGATTTAAATTTAAGTTTTATAAAAAATGCTGCATAACTGAAAGTGAAAAACAAGATATATTTCTTATTTTAATATAATATTAATATATAAACATCGGCGAAGGATGCTGGTCTGCATAATGCCCAGCAGGTTTTACCATCAACCTTTTTTGAATCATTAATAGCCTATATTGTCTATTTATTTGAAAACAAAGTTTTTTTTTCATGATTTGTTAACGCAACATTTTTTCTTTTGTCGAAACAACTTTAATTAATGTGCTTCAGATAACATAATATTTTGAGTTTCTTTTGATTAAACCAATGGCCTTAATTGTACTAACTCCATTTCAAGAACTCAAAAATTGATAGCAATCTTAACCAGGTGCCTGTGGCTGTGACTGTGAGCATGACAGAGAGCATGTCACTCTGTAACTAGAAAAGCCTGAGGAGCAGGTTATCTTCTGCGCTGCTGCCTTTCTTATATGACTCATTCCGTTACTGCGCGCCTCATATATAAGCCGGTCGCGTATACAGTTATCCCGTTCAAGTGGATCCTCTCGACTCGACTGCCAGTTTGTGTTCCTTAAGAGTAAAGCTACTTTAGCGCAGTGGGGATCGTTAATAGTTATAAACACCATGAGGATCAAATCAAACTTGTGCCTCTGGATAGTCCTCACTATCGGTAAGTGTTTGCATCAGTTCCAGTGTGCGTTATATTGACAATTATCCCAAAACGATCACAAGAGAATGCGTATCAATCGTGTGTAATCTCGTCAGAACATTTCAGATTTAACCGATTTACATTGTGAAAAAAAGAGTTGTTGTTGCCGTTTTGAGCTCAGATAAACTAGTTATAATGGTGTCATTTTTTCATGTAATATTTCTTTAGAATATGTCTGTTTATGCATTTAATGTATTTATTTGATGTATTCATTAAAATCCCCAGGGCAAGAGTTTTGAGGTTTAGTGTTCCTCTGTGAATGTGGTCCACTGCCTG
The DNA here is from genome assembly GCF_024489055.1 of Chanodichthys erythropterus. Classification (NCBI taxonomy): domain Eukaryota; kingdom Metazoa; phylum Chordata; class Actinopteri; order Cypriniformes; family Xenocyprididae; genus Chanodichthys; species Chanodichthys erythropterus. The sequence continues at coordinate 42,196,644 of NC_090227.1, read as the reverse complement.
ATCAGTTATACTATAGGGAGCTGTTGTCCACTGGATGACTCTCTTTCTGGCAAGCTGTTACGTATTGTGCTGCTGATGCAATTAATTTTTTTTTTTCTCCAAGAATATGACTTAGGTTTTTTTTTGTATTTGGTAATGCCATAAAATTTGCCTCTAGTAGTTTAATTTAGTGAAATGGTCCGATCAAATGTTGAGATAGTGATCAGAGTGCAGCAGAAGTGTTCCACTGTGAAACAGCAGCACAGACAAATACTCATGGGTCCATCTCTGCGGTTTCAAAGGGTGTGTGTCTGAGGCTTGTCATGTACACGGAGACAAACTTGACCTAGGAGTTAACAAGTGGATCTGCCAAACGTTTATCTCATGTACATATATTATATTTGAACACATATCAAAATATATATATCCTCAGTCCACCCCTATATGCCTAAATAAGGATTTCCTGGGTAAAATCAGTCTTTCAAAGTAGTACACCACATTGACTACATAGCAGCCAGAGAGAGTTTTGCTCACATGCGGACAGTTCCGTTCCGCTCAGCTCTGCATCACTCACTCACTCACTCTGTTACAGTGCGCCTCGTATCTGGTCGCGTGTGCGGTTATCCCGTTCAGGTGGATCTTCCCGACTCGACTGTGTCAGTTTTTGTTCCTTAAGACTAAAAACTACTTTAGTGCAGAGGAGATCGTTACTTGTTAGAAACACCATGGGAGGCAAAACGATCTTTTGTCTCTGGATATCGGTAATTTATCACCTCAGTGATCACCTGTTCAGACCGCTTTGAATCTGACTTAAATGACAGAACTTAACTTTTCAGATATAACCGATTTACATAATCAATTAGGTTGTGGGTTTGAGAGAGAAGTTGTGATGCAAGATCTCTTAGATGTGTATTTGTGGCAGTGAAGGAGGAAGTGTGTCTCTGTCTCGATCTCTACTGTATAGTGAACACCTTTTTGATCGCATGCATGTAGAGGGTTTACACATGGGTTACCAGTCTTTGTCTTCCAGTCTCGATGGCTAGACTGTGCTCACTGAGCCCGTATTTGGTCAGGATCTGTTTCTGCTTTTTGTCTTTTACACTTTGGAGATATTCTTCTAATTCATAATTTGATTTAAGAGTTAGTTTCCTGATCCCAGTGTTCCAGATATGTATTTTTAGATTGTTTGATAAATTGGTTTATTTTTATTTTATTTTGAGCAGTGCTGGTCTGAGACTGGTTAGTGTTAGTAGTCAGGTTAGTAAGTCTCAGAACCATTTCATGCTGTTTTTGATTTCATGCTGTTCTTGCATCAGATCCCCACAAACACATTTCAATGGCTAGAGTTGTATTCCCATTTTAGGTTTCATCCATTCTCTTAATCATACATTTAACATTAAGTTTTTGCTTTGGTTGTATTTTGAAAAGTTAATGAAAGATAATTCTCAGGATTCAAAAAATGAACTTTATTATTGATTATGTGAGGCCTGTCATTATCAATAAGTATAATACAGTGACAATGTAATCACTGTCATAATCCACTTTTCTGTTTCACACTGAAAATGCTTACATCTGAAAATAAATACAGTTTTACATTTGAAAGCTCATACACTTTCTTTAGTTTGCTAATGTGAAACATCAAACCCTTAAACACATCACATGGTTTTAATGTCAGCTTTTACTGATTGTGTTTTCCAGCTGTCTTTGGAGTTATAACAGCAGAAATAGAGGAACCACCTGTCACCCTACCCTCTAATGTACAAGAATATGAACAAATCAAGTGGATTTTTAAACCTCAGAACAGGAATGGAGAAGAGGAATGGTATATAGCTGGATGTAGAGTAAATAAGACCCCACTGTGTGAGATTAGACTGCAGACAGATGAACAGATCAACACATTCAGAGACAGACTGAAGATACACAATAATGGGTCTCTCACCATCAAGAACTTAAGCATTAAACAAGCTGGACTGTACACACTGCAGATCATCGACAAATCAAAAAAATCGTATGAGAGGGAGATCAATGTTAGCACCCCTGGTGAGTAAATTCTTCATGTTCATTTATTCAATTTACATGCATTCCCTTTAAGAGTTAAATGATCAAAATGAGTTGCTGTACATATATGGATAGCATAGCTGTCCATACAAATTAGTTAATTTATTGAAAACAAAGTACAACAACCTATATTAAAGTTACTTTGAAATGTAAATGTCACCTCAGTCCTGGTAGTGCTGGCTCCATTGGCCTGGTATAACACATCCCTGGTGGTACACAACTGCTGATATTCCAGTAACTGTTGCTACTTGGAGAAAAGAATTTGTCAAAATGTTTAACATCGTCCATGACTGATATAGTCCAGCTTTGTGTTTCCCATTCAACAATGCTTAACCACTATAGTGCTATTGGAGAAATGAACTAGCTAGTCATGTTTATTTCTCAAAACCGCATTAACTTTGTCACTCGTACGTTCAAACCACATTAGCTCAATAACTGATGTTCATGATGTCACGAAGGTATAACTTCTGATAATTAATCAGTTTGCGATTGAATTCATGTCAGATTATTACTAAACATCTGAGGACTACTTTGCTATTTTTGTTCACTGTTGTTTTGCTTATTTTCCAAATGTTTGATTCTGTTGTGGATTCCCTTTTACGTGATTCATGTAATTCCTGAGTGTGACGAGACACTTTTAAGTTTTTCGACATTTTAGGCATACAAATAAAAGTAGCCTACATGTGTGCATATTTTAATGCAAATTAATACTAATATTATTTGCAAATAGTTCAGAAATTATTTCCCAACTAGAATTAGTCCTAGAATTTCCTTCACTGTTTATGCTTTATAAAAATTGGTTCCCCCCAATGTTAAAGACATGTTTATGGCTTTGCTGCATATACTGTACATACCTGTCTGCCTTATTTCATTTTGATCCTCCTCTCTATAATATATTTTTTTTTTTTGGTATTTTCATCTTCAGCTCCCAAGACTGTCAACGAAAGCGACCAGACTATACAACCCTCTCAGCCATATTCAGATTCAGGTATGCAGCAACAACAAAAGCAAAAATTCAACCAACAATAAAATTATTATATAATGTTGTTAAATGAGAAGTTCTAACTATTAATATTAATTATTGAATAATAATAATAATAATACATTTACAACTAGCTTTGCTGTTTGTTCTAAATACTGTTTCTCTTGCTGTTTACAAAATCAGGTCTGAGCCCAGGCTATAAAGCACTGATAGGTGTGGTGGGTGGTGGTGTTGCAGTAGCAGCAGCAGCTGTGTTTTTTTACAAGAGGCGTAAAGCAAGACGTGATGTAAGACGAAATGGCAAGTATTACTGTACCTAGGCTACAGTTGATACAGATTGTGTAAAAGTAGTCTTTACATAATTTTTCTTATTCTTTATTTTTATTAATACCATTCTCTCATTTCATGTTTCAGAAACCCATGTTTTGTATTTCTATAATTTTAATATCAATATTTTTTGTAAAGGAATCAATAAGTGGCTTGCATCAATATATTAATAGAGCAGTATCAATGAGCCCATCCTGTGTTATTTGTGAAAAGATGACTAGAATCTTCAATCCATTTCACATTTTTATTTTCTTTGCATATACTGCATCATATATTCACCCACTGCCCCCTAGTGCCCTATGCAGCAACTACATAATACATCAGAATTACAAATATATATATATAACAACTTATATACAACTTAACAACAATATTGCACATCCCTACTTCACATTGTTCATTAAAATCGTTTAGTGCAGCTAGCCACCTTACTATATCCAGATATTTGATTACTATAATTGGAGATTTGTGGTGGAGAAATATGATTTTTACATTTTTTTTAAAAATTTAATTTAGTGCCAGAAGCAGAGCCAGGACTCAGTTGTATCATGCAAGTGACTGAACCTCTCCCTGTGGACACAGGTAAGCTGTTGTACAGTGTGTGAATAAGCAAACATAATCACATTAGTTCAAACATAACAACTTTATAGTGTTACTAGTTACCCATTATGTTTTTAATCAAAAGATAATAAATATACAAAGCCCACAACTGAAAGGGAATTGGATAAAAGTCACATGAAATAAGACTACATATTTTGCCATTTGGAAATTTTTAATTTGCTTTGGTTTAATTTAATTTGAACGTGCTACAGGTGTACTCGAGTCTAGGGATAAAGAGGGAAGTGTGAAAGGGAGAGGGTTTTCCACACTCATCTCTGAGCATTCCTCCAATCAGATTCATATTTGGTGTTATGCACATCTTTTGAATCTTGTACTGACAGACACAACAGGCAGTGGTTGTTTTTTGAAGTGTTTCTGACTTTAGACACTATTGTAGTACACAAAAGCCATCTGTGAGGGTCAAAGCAAAGGGATTCATAGAAGGCCTTTGAAGCATGAGACAGTGTTCACTGCTCAACTCTCTTCACATTCTTGACCTTACATCCCCCCTTCAAAATACTTACAAACAAGGGGAATGGATATCTCACAGCTCAACATCTGATTGAGAGGACAGAGGAGGGTCTCGGGAAGTGTGCTAGGGACTTTGAAGGAGTTAAGTTAAGTTCTCATATTTCTTTCTTTCAAGAGATGTATCTTAGGAGATGTATTGTTTTCTACAGGTGAAAAGTACCACATCAAACTATGTTTCCTATCTGCCATTCTCTCCATCTCTCTCAGTTTAATGTAGAAGTGGATGTGAGTGTGACACTGGCCAGATAAAAATGGATGTTTTGGCAAAAACATTAAACAAATGTACTGAAAACATTTGAAAGTTAAGCAGAATAATAAGTGGCTTGTATCAATATATCAATAGAGCAGTATCAATCTGCTCATCTACTTCACATTGTTCATTAAAATCATTCAGTGCAGCCATGGATTATCCCTTATAACTGACATCTGAATGTCATGACCAGACAATCAGAATCAGTTTCAGATTCTACTTTAAGAAAGCTGTGAACTAGACGAATAAAACTGAGTATTAACAGGTATCAGGTTTTTTTTTTTTTTTTTTTTTACAATACCTTACTTTTGAACCCCACTCTGGTCTAAAACGAGGAAGCTGATGGGATGATTATACTATATCCAGAGATTTGATTCCTATAATAGGAGATTTGTGGTGAGAAATATAATTTTTTACATTTTTTAAATTTAATTTAGTGCCAGAGACGGAGCCAGGAACCAGTTGTATCGTGCAAGTGACTGAACCTCTCCCTGTGGACACAGGTAAACTGTTGTACCGCAGTGTGTGAATAAGCAAACATGATCACATTAGTTCAAATATAACAACTTTCTAGTGTTACTAGTTACCCGTTATGTTTTTAATCAAAAAATAAATATACAAAGCCCACAACTGAAAGGGAATAGGATAAAATTCACATGAAATAAGACCTTTTGGAAATTTTAATTTGCTTTGATTTAATAGAATTTGAATGTGCTACAGGTGTACTCGAGTCTAGGGATAAAGAAGGAAGTGTGAAAGGGAGAGCAGAGTCTACTCAGTATCAATCTACTCATCCCTACTTCACATTGTTCATTAAAATTGTTTAGTGCAGCTAGCCATGGATTATCCCTTACATGACTGACATCTGAATGTCTTGACAGGACAATCAGAATCAGTTTCAGACTCTACTTTAAGAAACCTCTACTAGACGAATAAAACTTTCTATATTTAAGATACTAAAAGATACTTTCTGTATTTGCTCTAATAGTCTAACTGTATGTTTGCAGAGTGTGGTCATTGTTATGAGAAGGAGAACGGAACAGTCTCCAGCATCAAGAGCTGCCCAGATGAGAGGAGATCTTTGAGGATTAATGAAGAACCATGACCAACCTATGACATGTGTTAGAACATTGTGTCTGTGTCAGTGATTAACTCTTAAAGGTGCCCTAGAATTAAAAATTAAATTCAACAGTGTATGTCATTTCAGTATCTGCAGTTAAGTGTGTGTATAAAAGATGTTTTTTTACTTAGAAAGGTTATTATGTGAGTATCAGTGACCATAAGTCAGAGTGGACATCCATGACATGAGTCCCTCAAGTTGCAATTCTTGCACCGTTCCTGTTCAACCTATATATGCTCCCACTGATCCATATAAGGATAAAGAACCAAATTGCCCATCACAGCTATGCAGATGACACCCATATTTACATAGTCCTATCACCTAATGACTACAGCCCCATCTTATTTTGCCCACTGATCTCTATTCATATTTATATTGATCAATGACCTACCAGTTTTAGCTACTTTCAGTTGAAAGCAGTTGGCAACACTGATTGCTTGTTTGTTTGAATCAAATATTGTTTGTATCTGAGGAACTTTGTTATATTTGACCCATTTGCCTCTTCTTTTTTTTTCTCAAATTTACGCTGAATTTGGATTGCCCTTTCAATTTTGTTTGCCTGGTTGCATATATTGTAAAAACTGATTTTTTGGGAAAGTAGGGAGTCTGACGCCATTTTTGTTTATTGTAAACTGTTTGATCTTTGTTTTTTGGTTAGGGAGTTAGGTTTGTAAATTGTATTTTTATTTTATTTTATTTTACTTTAGGAAAGAGATTTAGAACAATGAAGTTGTGTTTGTTATTTTGGCCTAGTCAGCTCCTGAATCACATGTCCCAAATTTAAAGTCAATATATTTATCATTGTTCAAATTAACTACATTTCTCAGAGTCTTTCATGTTGCACCATTTCCCCTATACGGAGCGTAACAAGATGAAATTCTTAAGGTAAACGCATACCTTGAGGCTAAGGTCCAAAAACTGAAAATCACAGTTATCACAGTATTGTGCTGTTTGCAGTGTATCACGTTGAAGGAGACTGATCCGTTTTTGGTTTGACTATTTATGTGTGAAGTATTGTGGTTTTTTTTTGTTTGTTTTTTTTAACATGTATGGGTTTATTATTGCCTTGCCCATGTGTCTTCCATTATAATGTGTCCTGTTTGGAGTAAAACTCAGTATTAATTGATGTATATTGTGTAATAAGAAATAAAGTGCTATTTGTTACACCAGCAGAAACAGATCACTAAGGTTATCAGGATCAAGTCAATTAGAAATATCAAGGGTTCACTCAAAGTAAGGAGAGTCTGCTTTTAGCTGTTACGCCAGCTGCAGCTGGAACCAGCTTCCAGAAGAGATCAGGGGCCTCATTTATAAAATGTTGTTTAGAAACCATCCTAAATTTGATCTTACGATCATTTCTCAGATGTGCAGACATGTGGTTCATAGAATGAACGTACACACTGAAAACAAGCATTCGCCTTCAGATGTGAAATCTATAAATCGCAAATGATCTTGAACTTGCGCGCAGTTGAATGGTTTCAGTTCTCCACGTTGTAAACGACACTTAAATAATGTCATTTACTATGTGGTAAATGGGAATTCCCATCACGATTATCACAGTACTGTGCTGTTTGCAGTGTATCACGTTGAAGGAGACTGATCAGTTTCTGGTTTGACTTTTTAAGTGTGAAGTATTGTGTTTTTGTGTTTGTTTGTTTGTTTGTTTTACATGAATGGGGTTTATTATTGCCTTGCCCATGTGTCTTCCATTATGAAATTTTAATGTGTCCTGTTTGGAGTAAAACTCAGTATTAATTGATGTACATTGTGTAATAAGAAATAAATGCTATGCTAATGCTATTTATTACACCAGCACCCATCTCAGTCCTTTAATTAGGATATATCATAGAATTTCTGTATTGGCCTACAGTGCATCTAGATATTAATTTAATTGTTTGCTTGTCCAACTATTTGTAAACTGTTAGCAGTGTGGAGAAGGTGCACTGAAGGTCACAGATATAACAGATCAACAGTCATCGCCCAAATCCTTATCGCTCAGGGTGTAATTCAATGTAGAACCGCCACTGACACTGGAAGCCATCAGAGGCAGATGGCTGGTGATAACTCCACTACATTGAGGGGTCGGAGGGACACTGGAAGCCATTAGAGGCAGAAGGTGTTGGAAAAACTCCTCCCTATTGAAAGGTTACGAGGTCACTAGGAAGCTGGGCGTCACTACTAGTGTGTCTCGTGAACCGAAGCTCTCTTGCATTCAGACAGGGGAGGCCTGAATTTAGTGATTCAGGTAGTCAGGCATACTATTTTTATTTCTAATGCATATGCTGTGATAATTTTATGATTATTTTAATTCCTTTTCTATGTAAAGATGTAAAGCTCTTTGAATTACCATTGTGTATGACATGTGCTATATAAATAAACTTGGCTTGCCTATATATGTGTGTGTATATAATTATATATATATATATATATATATATATATATATATATATATATATATATATATATATATATATATATATATATATATATATATAAGTATAAAATATTTTTTAAGTATGTGTACAAAAACTGCATGCTTCTTTTCTACAAGCTCTTATTTTTTGTTTGTTTCTGCCCTCTAGTGGTCATGTGATGTGAAATCAAAATAATATCACATGAAATCATGTGATGTGAAATCATGTGAAATCAAATAATAATTAAAGATTCATATTTGTTGATAGATGGGCTGTAAGGAAAATCTTCACAGATAGAGACTGACGAAACATCAGGGTTCATACACATTTTACCAATACATTTCCATGACTTTCAAAGCAATATCCATGACCTATTGTTCCATTAAAGTCTAAGTATACAAATAAAATAAGAAAAACAAAAACAAGGTTCTAATTTATCATTGTATATCTTAAATAAAATTAATGACTATTAAAGCTATTTGTTTGCTCACTGTTTTTTGTTATAATTATTTAATATAATAAATAATAAGTTATGATAGTCTTTTCTTCCCTATTCTGTTCTAATGGAGTGTAAAAACTTCTCAAACAAGAAAAACATGGGGTGGGACTTGGTTTTGTCTGTGGGGAATTGATTGGATGGTTCTGGTTTTCTATTGGTGGATCTCATGTGAGTGACAGGTTGCCCCGCCCTTGTGCCAGTAAACATCATCAGAGAAGAGAAGTCACTGCAAGAAGAAGGGTAAGATATTTTGATTAAAGGACACATGAATGTAAAAAATAATATGCACAGATTATTTTCAGAGGTGTAAAGTATTTGAGTAAATGTAATTATTTACTATACTCAAGTAATATCAAAGATATTACTAAGTTTTACTCACTACTTGACTACATTTTTGAACAAGTAAATGTACTTTTTACTCCACTACATTTGAGTAATGCAATTTGACCTTACATTTTGCAGCTAACCTTTTCTGCAGCAGTTTGTTTCTGCTGTAAAGCAGCAATATCGCCATCTAAGGGCATTGAAGGTACTATATCTTGTTTTTTGCCTTTACTCACCCAAACTTGTCAGTAAGGCTACTTTACATGAATGCAAGTGTATTAGCAGGTAGTTGCTGAATCACAGGTGTTTGATTTAGGATATGAGGTCATGAATGCAGCCGATAATGAGGCCGAAACAAGCACATCCAGTGTAACTTTGACTATTTAATTTAACATTATTTTATTTATCCACTATATTGACAAGACCTTTTTGACATATATTGGTTTATGGCCTTTTTGAGCACTTGAGCTCAACTGAGAGAGTTTGTAGGTTTAAAGTTTAAAAGGTTGTTGTGTCGACCTTGATTTATTTCAACATTGAAGTGTTCAGTTTTATTTTGATTTTAGAAAATAAACTTGATTTCTCATCTTACAAATCAACTGTTTCTTATTTTCTCCGGCGTGTCTCTCAGGTGTTGAGGACTAGTGCATCTCTGAGCCTACATTCAGCATGAGTAAAATACTTCAGTACTGTTAAAATCAGATACTAAGACTTTTACTCAAGTCGTATTGGAATTGGTGACTTGTAACTTGTAATGGAGTCATTTTCACTCTAAGGTATCTGTACTTTTACTCGAGTGTGTTTTTCAGGTACTCTTAACATCTCTGGTTATTTTTTTCCGCTCAGGCAAGAACATTACGGCTACATAAATAAATTATTGTGAACCCCAATATTGTCCTATTTTGTCATTTTTATGAACATTTTTATTGTGTCATTGTAATTTCAGGGAATACTGAAATAGTCACTGTTCAGTCACTGTTTGCAGGTACAGTACCATACAGAATTTAAAGAGAAGAGCCATAAACTGATGACTTCCTGTCACAAAATTGCACAGCCATACATCCAGAGCGCATTGCATGTGTCCCACAATGCAGTGTGGTTCAGATAAATTAATCATACATATTTCATTAATTTAATAAAATATATATAACAACACTAAATTTCCTAAAGTATTATTAACACTTAACTGTTGCATTTCTTTTGGAATTTTACATATTATGTTATTAATATGTTATGTTATTAATATAATAGATATTTTATGTTATTTTATTCTGAACCAGAGACTCAAACAGAGGGCCTCGAGATTAATTCAGATGATTTCAATGAAACTATAGGCCTGTTAAAATAATCAATATTAATTAACAAAATGGAATAAAAAGGCTAAACCTAAGGCTAAACGTTTAAAATATTAAGATATCATGATTCTCATTGCATATGTACATTACACTGCACATTGCAATAAATATCACTTTTAAAATATATGAACTGCAGTGTAGTTTATGATGGTGTTGCTTTGGTAACACTAAATTTTCCATCAATAAGGAACACTTCTATTCTATTCTATGAATGATTATCTATCTATCTATCTATCTATCTATCTATCTATCTATCTATCTATCTATCTATCTATCTATCTATCTATCTATCTATCTATCTATCTATCTATCTATCTATCTATCTATCTATCTATCTATCATCTTTCTATATCCATCCATTCTTCAAACCACCTGTAGGGTCACGGGATGCTGGTGTCTATCCCACAGTCTCAGGACAAACCTGTTATTCATATTTATATTATTTTAAATTAAACACAATATTAATTGTCAATATATAATGCTCACATGTAATTCATTATGGATAGAATATAAATGTATAATTATTGTATCTAAAATTCTTTCACCAGTCCACCTTCTGAGTTTCTCAAATTAAACTCAGCAGACACTGAAACCACAGGATTCCTAAAAAACAGGATTATTATAGACACCTTGGTAAGGGAGAAAATGAGCTATTGTGCAAAATAATTTAATATATTCATGTTTCTAAAAGCTCAGTAATTAACACACACGTGACCAGTAGACACATGTAATATAACATTTCACAGAACAATGAATATATACAATTTACAAAATGTCGGCTTTGTACATATAGAGAAATAGTTTAAACATCTTAGTTTCAACAGTTAGTTTTGCATTTTCCACAGATTTTTTTTATTTTTTTATTTTTTTTTGCATTCAAATTCCAGGTATTATCATTCTTAGTCTTCACATGTCACAATTTTTTTTTGTGACACACTGAGGTAGAGAGAAAAACATTGCTCCATCTGACATGGATTATCTTCTCTTTTTTATGGAGAATCCCTGTGTAGGAGAACTAGGATTGACCAGCAGCAGATGAACCAGGATAAACTGGAGACTACAGGTGAGGCTACATCTGACTCAAGCTTGTTAATGATGAGAGAAAAATTATAAAATTAATAAAAAATTTGTTTTATTAATTCTGCCAAAATGTTCAGTGATTATAGGCAAAATGATGACTGAACATTATTCCCTTTCTAATGTTTCTAATTCCTTCCCAGTGAACACTAGTGAGATCAATTCATCACACTGTAACAAAAGCTTCTTGTTGGGATTCGGGAATAACTTTGCAGCTCAATGTCTATTACAATATACATCATAAATGAAATTCTGCCAAGAGTAAACATTAATACTGTACCGTAAATTGATCTTACAAAAAATAGCTGAAGTAGATGATCGAACAAAAAGTTCAAGCATAAGAACTGAATATTAACTGTGTAACACAATACAGTATAGGCCTACTGTTAATTACACAAACAAACAAACAAATAAATAAATAAAATAAATAAATAAATAAATCAGCGTTTGCACCTCCAGCCAAATTTCATGACAGAACACATTATCGTAGCAGTTTCTTGTTTTTCTGATAAAAAGAAGATGGTCTGTATATTCTGGTCTCGCAGTGACATCTAGTGATTACAACTGGAATAAACATTCATTTTGACATTCATGTTTGCGTCCTTAACTTTTGGATGAGACCAGAGCCGGCCCGTTATATAGGCAGTATAGGCAAATGCTAAGGGCGCGATCTCGCTAGGGGGCGCCAAAGAGGCTAGGGTCGGCACTGGATGAGACAATAATCAACAGTGCAAAAATTAAACAAATACTAGGGTATATTGCAGGTAAAGTGGGCCGTCAGGTAAACTGGGACATTTAAGTTTAATTTGTCTGTCGGAAGCTAGCTATTTTAATTTTTAAAGTTTTAAATATGAATATTTTTCTTTCACAAACCCATTGCTTCACTTCAGAAGGCCTGAATATCTTTTATGATGGATGGATCTGCTTTTATGGGCTTCAAAATCTCATTATCTATTTACAAAGCTTGGAAGAGCCAGAATAGTTTTAATATATCTCTGATTGTATTTGCCTGAAAGAAGAAAGTCATATACACCTAGGATGGCTTGAGGGTGAGTAAATCATGGGATAATTTTCATTTTTGGGCGAACTGATGAAGTGAACTGATGAATTATACAGCCTATAGCCTAGGTTATGCTTTTGGGTTTGTTAAATATGTTGTTGAATATATTTGCTTGATAAAATGTGTTAATAAAACATGCGTTTTCATTTTTGATAAATCAGGGATGGCCCAGTTTACCTGAAAAGAAATTTGTCTGGAGTGCATGACCTCAAAATGTTTGCAAATAACACATTATAGCAATGGTATTCACATTGATATATTATAACTGGACTTAAAGTTTACAAAAATAATAAAGGGAAGCCACATTAAATAAAAAGTGCATTTATCTGCTTTATAATCATGAGATAAAATAGTGTGTAAATCACTAAGTGTTCTATCATTTAACATCAAACAACAGGGAGTTTGTCTCTCTTCAGATCACAGTTTTCTCATTGAGCTCTAAAGTAGGCTATATCGTGAAATTAATGCTGGTGAAATACATGTGAAATAAGCAGTGCTCCCACATCGTGATTTGAATGATTAAGCTGTTAATGAGAAAATGCCAAGTGTGTTTGCAGACATTCTGAAAACAAGCATGTGTCAAACTAAAGAACGGACAAACAATAACAAACTATATAGCATGCGGGCGATTTAGCCAATTTTTCCTGCATGTAATGTACTCCGTACTAGAGAAATCGTTGCATAATTGAAAGTGATAAACACTATTTCTTATTTTAATATATTATAAACATCGGTGAAGGGTGCTGGTATAATTTGTCACCGGCGGAGGAGCGTCAGCAGTAGGATGCCAGGTTTTTACCATCAACCTGTTTTGAATCATATTAATAGTGTACATTTATTTTTCATTTAATACATTGTGTGTCTAAAGATTTGCATGATTTAAAAGTACCTACACTAAAATGATTTTAATCATTTTTTTTTGTTTGTTTATTAGTGGTGGGGAAAGAGAACTAAGTCTATAGAAAGTTAACTGGAAAATGAGTTTACAATAAATGTGTGTGATACTGTGCACTGGAAACCTGTGAGATGTTTTAAGACTATGTTTCAGCATAGTCATTGCTAAATGACTGCAGAAACACCTTGTCATTATGGGGAGACCGTTGCATGTACGGAAGTCCACCTCACCCTCCCTGCCGTCACTCTGTCACACTCTTTAAACTCACTAAACCTGCTCTCTTGGCTCTCAAGCAGCTGGTCGTGCTGTGCCTTTCCTTTGCCTCGTGCCATTAGAGCAGCTCATCGTAGCCGGTCACGTGTACAGTTATCCCGGTCTTCTGTCAATTTTTGTTTCTTAAGAGTAAAACTACTTTAGTGCAGTGGAGATTGTTACTTTATTAGCATTAATAAATAGGTCATATTTTCCACAGCTCATACAAGAATTTGTTCTAATATGTCAGGTGAGTGTTTTATTGGCATGAATTTACAAATAAATGTATATAGGCTTTGATATCCATTAATGTCAGGTTTTCTGGAAGGAAGGATCTAAAGCAGGCAGATGCTCAGTCAAATGTTATTTAAGCTCAAAGTCATACACTGGGGCGAGCTGAAGAAGATGCAGATCTGAGGCGTCAGACAGATGGGTGTGTGTCGAGCTGAGAATCAGAGGTAGAGACACACCCAATGCTTTTCACTTTCTCTAGTGACATTCCTCAGCCAAACGTTCTCAAATATGCTCACACTGGTCCTAAACAAAACAGACTGTGGATGGGTTGGTGTGTGTGGGAGTGTGGAGGAAGTCTGGGAGGCGGGGGGTCAGAAGACAGGTTTTAGGAGCAATGTCCGCCTTTTCTGAGTTTCTTGCAGCAGTATAGCCTACTCATCATTCTATTGGTCGAAATTAGTGGCGTGATTATGAATTTGGTTAGAAATGTAAGCTTTGCAGTCATCATTTCAAATCTCACGTCAGGAGCATGCACTTATCAGTTCAGATTGACACTATGCGAAGCAAACTGATCTTTTATTTCTGGATATTTCTCATTACCGGTAAGACATTCTTGTGTTGTGTGTGTTGTCACGTTCAGATTATTTTTAATTGTTTTAATGTTTACAGTACAGAGTTGATGAGGATGCCTGAGCAGGATCTGAATGTCAGAGATACAGTGAGAGGAACCTGATTCAAGTTGGTTAGTTCTTCTCCGATAGCGAGAATTTTTTGCTTTTGATTGTATTTTCAGTTTTAAAAAAGTTAATTAAAGATAATTCTCAGGATTCAAAAAACTAATTTTATTGATGCTTATGTGAGGCCTGTCAATATCATTCAGTATAATACAGTGACAGTGTAAGCACTGTCATAATCCACTCTTCTGTTTTACTCTGAAAATGCTTTCATCTGAAAATAAATACAGTTTTACATTTGAAAGCTCATAAACTTTCTTTAGTTTGCTAATGTGAAATATCAAACCCTTAAACACATCACATGGTTTTAATGTCAGCTTTTTTTTATTGTGTTTTCCAGGTGAGTTTAGTGTTGGAAAGGCAGGAATGGAGGGACCGTCTCTAATCCTACACTCTGGTCAAAAATGTGATCAAATCTTTTGGAAGTTCGAGAAGTGGATTATAGCCAGTTGTAGGGAAAATGAGACCCCATGGTGTAAGATTAAACTGCAGACAGACGAACAGATCAATACTTTCAAAGGCAGACTGAAGATAGACGACAATGGATCTCTCACCATCAACTTCACCATCAATAACTTCAGCAGTAAACAAGCAGGACTTTACACACTACAGACCATCAACAAATCGAATAAATCGGATGAGAAGAAATTCAATGTTAGCGTCTATCGTGAGTAAATTCTTCATGTTCATTTATTCACCTCTTCATTTGTTCATCTTTTTTTTCTAAATTGTTGTTTGCATGCATTCTCTTTAAGAGTTCATGTTGAAGTGAGCTGGTGTACATATATGGATAGCATAGCTATCCATAAAACTTATTTTATTAAAAAAAATTACAACAACCTACACCCTAAAAAATTTTATATACAGGACAAATGAGCTGTTCTATGTCCAAACCTGCACTTCAACAAATAAAGGCAGTAAAGTCCTGTCAGATGAGCTGCTCCAACCAGATGTTTCTGAAACCGCATTAACTTTGTCACACACACATCATTCAAAGTCAAACCACATTAGTTCAATAACATAAAACTGATGTTCATGATGTCATGAAGGTGTAATTTTTGTTAATTAATATCCGAGGACTGCTTTGCTATTTTTGTTCACCATTTTATTTGCTTTATTTCCCTTTTCCATCATACTCCATTGATGACTAGATTAGAGTTCATTCACACATGCACTCTTCAAAAACAGATCATACTGGATGTTAGCTGAGTTCACTCAAAAGCTTGATCAGTTTATGTCCACATGTCTGTCAGTTTAATGCTGAAAGAGGGTGAGGTAATATGTAATTAGCGAAACATTTAATGCATGTTTTGTGCTAGAAATGTTAAAAGACCAACAGTAACATCCAGTGATTCAAACTATAGAATTTTTTTTCTCAAATATGGCCATTTTTAAGTTGAAAATATGCATTTATGTGATTCATGTGATGAGACACTTTTACCTTTTCGACATTTTAGGCATACAAATTAAAGTAGCCTGCATGTCTGTATATTTTAATGCAAATTAATACAAATATTATTTGCAAATAGTACAGAAATTATTATTTCCTATACTAAAATTAGATCTAGAATTTCCTTCACTGTTTCTTTATGCTTTATAAAAATTGGTTCCCCCTAATGTTAAAGACACAGTTATGGCTTTGCTGCATATACTGTACATACCTGTCTGCCTTAATTCATTTGAAACCTCCTCTCAATAATACATCTTTTTGTTCTTTTCATCTCCAGCTCCCAAGACTGTCATCGACTCAGAAAGTTCATCATACTCAGAATGTGTCTGCCAGTGTTCAGTGATGAATGTGACACGGGTGACTCTCTCCTGGATCATCAGCAGCACTGCTCCATTTCTGGAGGTGGAATATCAGGATACCAGCGAAAACAGCTGTGTGGTGAACAATTCAATCACTGACCAGACTAAACAAGACTGTCAGTGCATGAGTCCAAGATCAGATTCAGGTATGCAGCAGCAGCAAAAATGACATGCTTAAATATAAGGATCAGAGAAACACTGAACATGTAAAACTAGTAGTGAAATATCTAAAATATGACTGTTGTTAGACAAAACTTTCTGTATTTTTATGTGCTGATAAGACTAAAACTGTATAAACAGTATGTTACTGTTTAGTGCAGCAGTGGCAGATTAAGACTCTTCACCTCCATCCCTTTTCAACCAGCAATAAAATGATTATTGTATAATGTTGTTAAATGAGAAGTTCTAACTATTAATATTAATTATGTAATAATAATACATTTATTTTATTAGCTTTGCTGTTTGTTCTAGTGACTGTTTCTTTTTTTTTTTTACAAAATCAGGTCTGGATCCAGGTTATATAGCGCTGATATGTGTGCTGGTGGGTGGTACAGCAGCAGCAGCTGTGATTTACAAGAGACGTAAAGAAGGACGAAATGGCAAGTATTGCAGTCAAAACAGATTGTGTAAAAGTAGTCTTTAAACAGTTTTTTCTTATTCTTAATAATACCCAGTTTTCTTTTACTGAAACTGCCTTTCATTTTATGTCTCTCATATCACACCATTTTTCATACAAACGCAACTGCTGCCAGTATGAATATAATGTAATATTATTGCAGTGTTCATCAATGCAATGTTTTTTTCATTAAATGCCTGAAATGAGGTCTGTGGTGAACACAAGCTCAAGATATTTTCACATCTTATTCTATGATTTAAAATACATCAATAATATCCTCTTGTGATTTTTTTTTAAAATCTTTGACTTGTCTTGAACAAGGCGGTTGCTAACAAGTTGGACAACAGAGGATGTTGAGGACATTAAACATCAGCAGCCTAAAGTCTAAAGACTAAAGTTGTCTGATGCTTAGTTGTGGTGACGTTGAAGTCATGTGACCATAGTGTTTGGTTATAGCCTTTGTTTAGCTTTTTATTACTGCCTATTGTATTTGTGCTTCAAAATTCATAAACATTGTGTGTATTTGTGAAGATTATCATGATGAACAAAATGTGTAAGTATCATAAACTTTTGTTATTCACAGACTTTATTTTCTGCAATAATTCAAAGGCCAATTAAAAAAATCTTATTGGGGTTTTTGTCGAGGGAACCAGGGTGATGCGAACACAGGTTGTTTATTTTGTTTAAAGTCCATAATTGTTCATTTAGTTCTGCCCTTCAGAAGCTACAGAAGATCCTTACAGTACATGTTTCCCAGAAGACAAAATAAGTCAAATTTACCCTGATCTTCAAATTTAAAAGTCCCCCTCCCTTAATGCATTGAGTTTCCTTTTGGAGCATTCTTTTCTTTTTAATGATCCCTCTTAATTCATTAAAATAATTAACATTTTGCAGATTCTGCAAGGTGTATAAAATCTGTACATCCAAGCATTTATGACAAAATAAACCTGGACTGAGAACACAAAGTAAATAATTAGACAGTGTAGCGATTCTGTACAGTTATTAATCAATTTATGGGTGGGATATATGAATATAATAAGTCATAAAGCTTTATGACTAATTATGATGCATATACCGAACCAAGGGGGAATTAAACATATATTGTGAATTAATTACAACGAATTATAATCAATTAACATATTTGATTAGTTCTGGTTTAATAATTATTTAGAGAAACTATTAGTTTGTCTAGCAAACAGTAAGCTCCTCACAGAATATCATCAAAAGGAAAGTTTTTTCTCTGGCCACGAGAAAGACTTCCTCTACTAGCATCCAAACGTAAAGCAAGGATAGGATCAAAACGTTAAGGGACCTGTTTTTTGTTGAATGAGCAAAAGAACAATCAAGCATGAATAATGTGTTTAATACAAGCAAACTACTACTACTACAGAGGTTATACAGCTATACATCGGATATACACATATATACAAGAGTGAAAGTAAAGAAAGGGAAAGAGAGAAGGCAAGTAGCAAAACTTACAAAACAGTCCTTGAGACCAGCACGGAAATCAGTTTCATTATCTAAGATTGAGAAACGGCTTAGTCTTGCGTGTCGAGTTTCGGTTTAGCGCTGGTGCAGTTCGTTGGCTTCTTCCGTTCCGTGGGAGGTTTGAACTGAGGACTTGAAAGTTAGTTTTGCTGGAAGATGGTGGTCCCGAAAGATGAGCGCGATGGCAGCACGGTCGCCGTGACGTCCGGGAGAGACGTGCGTAAGTGGGCGATGGATGATTCAGGGCAATCGGGAGAACACACAAGAAAGTTGTGTGTTGGTGCTTTTATGGAAAACCACGCTAACACACCTACTGGGTTGGAACGGCCAATAGATGCGTAGCACTGTTTGGCGGGCAAAGTTTTCTTTGTCTTGTCTCCTGGCTGAATTTGCATAATTTATGGCTATCAGATTGGATAGTACTTTCTTCACAGTACAATTAAACAAATAGAACAATGCATTTGACAGCTATGTGATATACATAGGTGAATGAGATGTGGAAATAGCTTTAAAACGAATCCAAACTTGACGGATAAGAAAAGCATGTAAAAGAAGTTATGGTTTACAGACAAATTTATCATTAGAAATTACACCAACGCACCTACAATCATTTACTAAGCCTAAACACTAGGAAACATAGGCTACATGCACTTGACATACATGACGGGTACATTTTGGCATAATTATATTTCACACATACAGTCTTTATCTTTGTGTGTGTGTGTCTGTGTGTGTGTGGTGTGTGTTGGAATGTGATCTGGCTCTTAGTCCACATGAGGGGCCCTTTGATGTCCCAAGAGCTAGAAAATGGGGCCCTCTGTTTTACCTCGGAGGGTAACAAAAGTGTCAGAGTGTCTGTTTTTTTCTGGACCGGCCGGTGCCGATCCGACACAGTTCAGCAGGCTAAAAGCTTTCTGAAAATTCCAAAGTTGATTGACTATGTCGGATCTATCCAGACGCTACAACAGAATATTAATTTGAGTTGAAATATTTTATTAGCTCATTGAATACAAAGCTTCAGTGCACTGCATTAATGAAACTGACTTGACCTGATCAGAAAGCATTGTAAAAATGGGAGATTTGTGGTGAGAAATATGATTTATTTATGTTTTTTTTTTTTTTTTTTTTTTGCCAGAAGCAGTGCCAGGAACCATGCAAGAGGCTGAACCTCTCCCTGTGGACACAGGTAAGCTGTTGTACCACAGTGTGTGAATAAGCAAACATGATCACATTAGTTCAAATATAACAACTTTCTATGCCCAAGTGTTACTAGTTATGATGTTTTTAATCAAAATATAGTAAATATACAAAGCCCACGACTGAAAGGGAATTGAATAAAAGTCACATGAAATAAGACCATTTGGAAATTTTAATTTGCTTTGATTTAATAGAATTTGAATGTGCTACAGGTGTACTCGAGTCTAGGGATAAAGAAGGAAGTGTGAAAGGGAGAGCAGAGTCTACTCAGTATTAATCTGCTCATCTCTACTTCACATTGTTCATTAAAATCTTTTAGTGCAGCTAGCCATGGATTATTCCTTACATGACTGACATCTGAATGTCGTGACAGGACAATCAGAATCAGTTTCAGATTCTACTTTAAGAAAGCTGTACTAGACGAATAAAACTCTCTATATTTAAGATACTAAAAGATACTTTCTGTATTTGCTCTAATAGTCTAACTGTATGTTTGCAGAGTGTGGTCATCGTTATGAGAAGAAGAACGGAACAGACTCCAGCATCAACAGCCACCCAGAAGAGAGGAGATCTTTCAGGATTAATGAAGAACCATGACCAACCTATGACATGTGTTAGAACATTGTGTCTGTGTCAGTGATTAACTCTTAATATATGCATTTATTTAGGTTTTGAGGATTTGCAAGGAAGAGGTGAGGATAGGGTTGCCAACTTCAGGAAATGAAAATAAGGGACAATGTCATTTCAGTATCTGCAGTTAAGTGTGTGTATAAAAAATGTTTTTTTACTTAGAAGGGAGAGGTTATTATGTGAGTATCAGTGACCATAAGTCTGAGTGGACATCCATGACATGCGGAGTCCCTCAAGGTTCAATATTTGGACTGCTCCTGTTCAATATATATGCTGCCAATGAGCCAAATAATGAGAAAGAACCAAATTGCCCATCACAGCTATGCAGATGACACCCAGATTTACCTAGTCCTATCACCTAATGACTACAGCCCCATCTTATTTTGCCCACTGATCTCTATTCATATTTATATAGATCAATGACCTACCAGTTTTAGCTACTTTTAATTGAAAGCAGTTGGCAACACTGATTGCTTGCTTGTTTGAATCAAATATTGTTTGTATCTGAGGAACTTTGTTATATTTGACCTATTTGCTTCTACTTTCTTTTTTTTTTTTCAAATTTACGCTTGTCGTGGAAATTCTCAATACAAATCTGACTTCACCACTGACAATTTAAACAACTCCTAGTTGTTAATAAAATTCTACAGTATCTCGAAGTAATTCCCTGAATTCCTGAATACTTACAATATAATCCAATACTTCCCTGAAGTATGGTGACGGCGTCCCGTCAAGAAGCTACTATCACTACCTCAATCACACCTGGCTGTTACATTTGTTGCCTTTTGAGTATAGAATCTTTAGTCCTTCTATTCTTCACTACCTCAATCACACATTCTTCTATTTCTTAGCTGCGCAGCATATACCTGACACGACTTCCAAGTTGCTGTTTGTAGAAATGAAGTTTTATTTACGGCCGGGAGGTCACAACAGAGTGAGTCTCAATGAATAGAAAGATACATGCACATTTAAGTCTTACAGTTGAGTAAGAATCAATGTCTTCTACATTGTGATTTGTTCTGGTGATTGGTTTGTAATGATCTAAGCTAATCATATGACTGGTCTTTGACCTAAGCATCCTTAGTCTGCATTTTCTGTATGACATTTCATGTTGACATAAAATATTTCCATCACACGCTGAATTTGGATCGCCCTTTCAATTTTGTTTGCCTGGTTGCATATATTGTAAATACTGTTTTTTTGGGGGGAAAGTAGGGAGTCTGACGCCATTTTTGTTTATTGTAAACTGTTTGATCTTTGTTTTTTGGTTAGGGAGTTAGGTTTTTATTTTATTTTATTTTATTTTACTTTAGGAAAGAGATTTAGAACAATGAAGTTGTGTTTGTTATTTTGGCCCAGTCAGCACCTGAATCACATGTCCCAAATTTAAAGTCAATATATTTATCATTGTTCAAATTAACTACATTTCTCAGAGTCTTTCATGTTGCACCATTTCCCTAGACGGAGTGTAACAAGATGAAATTCTTAAGGTAAACGCATACCTTGAGGCTAAGGTCCAAAAACTAAAAATCACAGTTATCACAGTATTGTGCTGTTTGCAGTGTATCACGTTGAAGGAGACTGATCCGTTTCTGGTTTGACTATTTATGTGTGTTGTTTTTTGTTTTTTTGTTTTTTTTTTGCATGTATGGGTTTATTATTGCCTTGCCCATGTGTCTTCCATTATGAAATTTTAATGTCTCCTGTTTAGAGTAAAACTCAGTATTAACTGATGTATATTGTGTAATAAGAAGAAATAAAGTGCTATTTATTACACCAGCACCCATCTCTGTCCTATAATTAGGATATATCGTAGAATTTCTGTATTGGCCTACAGTGCATCTAGATATTAAAGTTCTGTTACTTGTTTATAAATCACTAGGACCTCAATACATTGCAGATATGCTCATTGAATATAAACAGATCAGATCAGATCATCAGGATCAAGTCACTTAGAAATACTGAGAGTTCACTCAAAGCAAGGAGAGTCTGCTTTTAGCTGTTACACAGCCAAAGCTGGAACCAGCTTCCAGAAGAGATCAGGTGTGCTCCAACAGTAGCCACATTCAAATCCAGACTCTGTTTAGATGTGTATTTACTAAATGAGCACTGTGCCTCTGGCTGTCTGACTGATTTCACTTGTTCTTATCTATGCATCATCTTTTTATTATTTTAATCCTTTTTTATAACTGTTTTAAATATCGTTGTTTTTATTTTTGGTTAAGACTTTATTTATTTTTGGTTAGGACTGTCTGGTTGGAAGAGTTGAGAGAACTGGGAAGTGAGACGGTGAGTTTTACACACTCGTTCAGACACTGTGGGACACCAGGTCTTGGGATTCACTGAAAGCCATCAGAGGCAGACGGCTGGTGATAACTCCACTACATTGAGGGGTCGGAGGGACACTGGAAGCCATTAGAGGCAGAAGGTGTCAGAAAAACTCCTCCCTATTGAAAGGTTACGAGGTCACTAGGAAGCTGGGCGTCACTACTAGTGTGTCTCGTGAACCGAAGCTCTCTTGCATTCAGACAGGGGAGGCCTGAATTTAGTGATTCAGGTAGTCAGGCATACTAATTTTATTTCTAATGCATATGCTGTGATAATTTTATGATTATTTTAATTCCTTTTCTATGTAAAGCTCTTTGAATTACCATTGTGTATGACATGTGCTATATAAATAAAGGCTTGCCTATGTATATGTGTGTATATATGTATATATATATATATATATATATATATATATATATATATATATATATATATAGAATAAATAAAGTATAAATATTTTTCTAAGTATGTGGACAAAAACTGCATGCTTCTTTTCTATAAGCTCTTATTTTTTGTTTGTTTCTGCCCTCTAGTGAACATGTGATGTGATATTTTATTGTGAAATCAAATAATAATTAAAGATTCATATTTGTTGATATAAGGGAAATCTTCACAGACAGAGACTGAACAAACAGCAGGGTTCATACACATTTTTACAATTTCCATGACTTTTGAAGCAATATCCATGACCTAATGTTAAGGTCTAAGTATACAAATAAAATAATAAAAAAAAAAATCCTTGTTCTAATTTATCATTGTATATCTTAAATAAATGAATGACTATTAATGCTGTTTGTTTGCTCACTGTTTTTTTTTATAATTATTTAATATAATAAATAATAAGTTATGATAGTTTTTCTTCCCTATTCTGTTCTAATGGAGTGAAAAAACTTCTCAAACAAGAAAAACATGGGGTGGGACTTGATTTTGTCTGATGGGAATTGATTGGATGGTTCTGGTTTTCTATTGGTGGATCTCATGTGAGTGACAGGTTGCCCCGCCCTTGCGCCAGTAAACATCATCAGAGAAGAGAAGTCACTGCAAGAGGAAGGTTAAGTTATTTCGATTAAAGATTACAAAGGACACATGAATGTAAGAAATAATGTGCACAGATAGATTATTTTCAGAGGTGTAAAGTATTTGAGTAAATGTAATTAGTTCTTGTACTTAAGTATCTTTTTGGCCACTTTATAGTTGTACTGAGTATCAGAGATATTCGTTTTAATCAGTACTTGACTACATTTTTTAAGTAAATGTACTTTTTACTCCACTACATTTGAGTAATGCAATTTCACCTTACATTTTGCAGCTAACCTTTTCTGCAGCAGTTTGTTTCTGCTGTAAAGCAGCAATATCGCCATCTAAGGGCATTGGTTTTTTGCCTTTACTCACCCAAACTTGTCAGCAAGACTCTAAATGAATGCAAGTGCATTAGCAGGTAGTTGCTGAATCACAGGTGTTTGATTTAGGATATGAGGTCATGACTGCATCCAGTGTAAGCAGATATTGACTATTTAATTTAACCTAACATTTTATTTATCCACTATATTGACGAAACCTTTTTGATGTATATTGGTTTATGGCCTTTTTGAGCACTTGAGCTAAACTGAGAGTTGAGAGTTTGTAGACGTTTAAAAGGTTATTGTGTCGACCTTGATTTATTTCAACATTGAGGTGTTGATTTTAGAAAATAAACTTAATTTCTCATCATAAAGATCAACTGTTTCTCATTTTCTCCGGCGTGTCTCTCAGGTGTTGAGGACTAGTGCATCTCTGAGCCTACATTCAGCATGAGTAAAATACTTCAATACTGTTAAAATCAGATACTAAGACTTTGACTCAAGTCGTATTGGAATTGGTTACTTGTAACTTGTAATGGAGTCATTTTCACTCTAAGGTATCTGTACTTTTACTCAAGTATGGTTTTCAGGTACTCTTAACATCTCTGGTTATTTTTTCCGCTCAGGCAAGAACATTACGGCTACATAAATAAATTATTGTGAACCCCAATATTGTCCTATTTTGTCATTTTTATTAACTTTTTTATTGTGTTATTGTAATTTCAGAGAATGAAGTGACATGTGGCCAAGTATGGTGACCCATACTCGGAATTTGTGCTCTGCATTTAACCCATCCAGGTGCACACACACACTGTGAACACACACACCGTGAACACACACCCGGAGCAGTGGGCAGCCATTGCTGCGGCGCCCGGGGAGCAGTTGGGGGTACGGTGCCTTGCTCAAGGGTCTCACCTCAGTCGTGGTATTAAGCTGGACATTCACTCCCCTCACCGACAATCCCTGCCGGACCTGAGACTCGAACCCATGACCTTTGGATTACATTAAAATTGAACTGATGACCTTTGGATTACAAGTCCAACTCTCTATCCATTAGGCCACGACTGCCCCAATATACTGAAATAGTCACTGTTCATCACTGTTTGCAGGTACAGTACCATATAGAATTTAAAGAGAAGTGCCATAAACTGATAACTTCTTGTCACAAAATTGTGCCATAGCCAGAGCATGTGTCCCACCCGATGCAGTGTGGTTCAGATAAATTAATCATGCATATTTCATTAATTTAATAAAATATATATAACAATGCTACTAATTTCCGAATGTATTATTAACACTTAACTTATGCATTTCTTTTGGAATTTTACATAAAGACATTTTATGTTATTTTATTCTGGAGAAAAACATTTTCATGAATTGACCAGTAGATGGCTGCAGTGATCCACACATGGTGTTCAATGAGCCTATTTATTTATTTATTTATTTATTTATTTATTTTAAAAAGTGGAGTGTTCCTTTAAGTGTATTTAATCATGTTAGGGTGGCCATTTCCATAACACCAAAAAGGAGGACACTTTGTGGCATTTAGTGAGGCAATAATAATTGCATAGGACTCTGGTGTACTCGCAACTACAATGGATGCATTATTATATCGATGGTATCATGATACAGTGATTCTGAAAAAGCCTACTCTATTCATTGCCGGACAATTTGATGTAAACGTATGTGTAGGCCTAACAGAAGAGGCAAAAATGTGTTTGTTCACAGTACTTGTATTTATTCAAGACATTGTGATGTCCGTTTCAAAAAATCTTGCAAAGTGCACAGTGCCTGAAAACATAAAATTTCTGGACTTCTGGAAATAAAATAAAATAAATAATAAATAAATAAATAAATAAACAAATAAATAAATAAAATAAAATAATCTGGCAGACTGGCACAGTGCCAGAAAACATAACATTTCTCGACTTCTGGAAATAACAGAAATACATAAATAAATAATGAATGCGAAAATTAAATAAATAGCATGCATTTCAGTTCTTAACAAAGAAGTTCACCCTCTGTGCTGGCATGTCGGTAAATAGCGGCTTTCCCTTGACTAGCTACTAACGTCCACTTCACAGCGACACAGTGTGCAAAATCCATGAAAAGCGTCTGCTGCTTTTTGCTATAAGTTCGTGCTCTTTTGTCCATTCCTATTCTTGTTTACGTTTTTAACCAATGATATAGGCCTGTCAGATATTTATTTGACACCGCTTTCAGCCAATTGTTTGTTTGACTATTGATCTTACGGCATTAGACGCTATGCTGCAGCGTCCTTCTAGAGCGGGTTTTTTAGGCTGATTCAGCGCAACTCAAAAAATGAGGACAAATGAGTGTCCGGCTTGAGGCTGCGCCGGACGCCGGACAGGGGGCTTAAAATCTGGACTGTCCGGCCAAAATCCGGACGTATGGCCACCCTAAATCATGTACTGTATAAGAACAAACTTCAGGTAGGCTTACTTATACTTTAGGCTACTTGTATGATATAAGCGGTCAGACAGTCTTTAAAGGCAGAAAAGCAGTCACGCTTTTTAAATATTAAATTGTGTGAAGACTGAATATGTGTATCCATACTAGAGTCAAATTCAGTTAGCGGGTGACATAGACCTCTGGTGGTAAAATAGTATGCTGGTGCAGGTAGGCTATTGAAGTAACTATTATTAGGGGCCAAGCACCGAAGGTGCTTAGGCACCTATTGTTATTGTTGGCGTTCCGTACGCTTCTTCTTCTTCTTCTTCTTCTTCTTCTTCTTCTTCTTCCGCTCTTGAAGTCTATGGCTGCCCATAGAACCGCTTGCGGGAAAGTTGTGAAATTTGGCACACAGTTAGAGGACAGTCTGACCTTTGTCCATAGCAAATTTGGAATCTCTAACTCAATCCCTCTAGCGCCACCAGCTGTCCAAAGTTGCACTTATGTTTATGTTAATAACTTTTGAACCGTAAGGGCTAGAAACAAAATTCTTTTTTCCTCTGATTCCTTGGGTCAAGACGAATCGACTGCACCATATGACGTCATTTTCCGTCATGAAAATTTTTCCGCCATTTTGAGTTTTCTGAAAAACGTACTTTTTCGAACTCCTCCTAGGCCGTTACTCCGATTTTCATGAAAATTTAACCAGATCATCTTCAGAGCATGGCAAGAAAAAGTTATGGAATTCAAGTCAATTCCTCAAACTGTTTTCGTAAAACAAGCGAACGAATTGTACGTAGTGCTTGCGAAAATGGACATAAAGCTGTATCTCCGCAACGCTTTATCGTATTCAGACCAAACTTGGTACATGTCATCACAAGCATGACCTGAGGCATCATGCAGTGTTCCGGCGCAGCGCCACCTACTGGTGCAGAGATATGAAAAATGGTCATTTTTGCTTATAACTTCTGATGGGTTTGTCCAAAAATCATAAATTTTCGAATGATGTCCAATTTTTCCATATCGGCCGTTTTGGCCGTCGGCCATTTTGAATTTTGTGCTAATATGCTGTATTTTACGAACGCATTAGCGTATTTTTACGAAACTCGGTATGGGTCATCAGCACAATGCTCTGAAGGAGCCTGAGAAGTTACATACCAGCGCCACCTTGTGGTCAAAAGTTATAACAAAATTTACAAAAATGCTAATAACTTTTGACAATTTTAACTCATTGTAAAAATTGTCTTAATGGATTCCTTGGGTCATGCCGAGAACATAGATATCAAATTTGCCATAGTCAGCTAAACTTCCTGTCCGCCATATTGTTTTTCTTTAAAAACCTACTTTTTCGAACTCCTCCTAGACCGTTGCTCCGATTTTCACCAAAATTGAACCGTGTCATCTTCAGACCATGCCGACAAAAGTTATGGATTTCAAGTCGATATGTCAAACCATTTTCGTATACCAGAGCAAAGAATTTGAGGAATGATGCAAAAACGACTCTTGAAGCTGTATCTCTTCAGTGCTTTGACATATTGACACCAAACTTTGCAAGTGTCATTGTCACCTCACTCTGACCATACCACAACAATTTGGACACAGCGCCACCTATTGGTCGAATGTGATGAACCAGTAAATCCTCATTTTTGATCATTTTTCAGCTCTTTTGCCTAAAATGATCTTAATAGGTCTTTAATTGCTCCCTGTTGCAGTTAACCTGATGCTCCCAGCCATGTTGGCTGGCTTCTTGTGCCATTTTTGTGCTTGGCCCCGTAATTGCTGCTCGCAGCTATATTTGTGTTATTGTTATTGTGTTATTACAGCAACGTCCCGCTAGAGGGCAGTGTTACAGCGTTTATGTGAGCAAGTGGTTATCTTCGGCAGTGTGTGTTTGAGGGCTGCATAAAAGACGACTAAACAGACATGGTGATCTCGTCTCATGTTTTATGAGTAAACCCACGTAAAGAAAGTGATGACATAATCACTCACTACCTCTAAAACTTCATATAGATTCAAATACTCAATTTAAGAAAAGCCGAAATACACGTATCTTTTAAAGAAATATTAATATGTCCTGACAGAATTTTAAAAACAAATTTTATAAGGTTTCACGGCCTGTCAGTGTAATCAGATGTGAAATCATCTAATAAAGTCAGGCAATATAAAAGTCAGGTATAAAAAAGTCAATGCTAAATTTGTCAATAATCATAAGAAATATATAATACCCATTATTGAATGAAAAACAATGAAAAACACGTTGTATGAAAATATAAATAATTTTATTGGTCATTAATTTAAAAATGAATGACAAAGTTATTCATAATCTTCCATTAATTTTTTGTGATTTGGAAACAACTGGACAAAATATATAATTTCAGAATAAAATATCAGCCCATAATAATGTCGAGGTCAAGACACAGTCTGATTGTACAAGGTATTCAAGCAGATTCAACAACTCCCCTGAGTCTCCACAAAGACACAATCTGACATCAGTTTTACAGTGAGAGAAAGAGAGAGGTCAGAGTTTAACCTTTCACATGGAGTGTAAGAAGCTCTACAGCTATAATAACACAGCAAGTTGTTGCTATATAAACTATTTCCTAAACTAAACTAAATCTTCCTCTAGGTGGCGCTCATACAAAACTACTGTTGAGCCGCATTCAAATTTCTTTATCAAAACACAACAGAAGTCTGTGGTTTCTTCATTTGTGGCCTAAATCAGTTTTAAGGAGAGTTGTTATGGTTTCATTAAAGGATTAGTAGTAAGTGTTATGGATTAATTAAGTGTGTGAATAAAATGATGAACTGATTCAAAAATAATGTTAAGGTTTTTGAATTAATACTGATTATCAATACTTGACTCTCAATCCTCTCTTGACGTTCTTAATTATTCTTCTCGTATTAGCTCTTGCTTTCTTGTAATCCACCATATTACTTATATTCATATAAGTTATTAAACTCATAACTGAGTTGCAAAATGTTTCTACTGAATCTTCTACCACTATATCCTTATGTGTTTCACAACACTTGCTAAATGAATTCGCCCTGTATTATTTACATATATTTTACAAGCAATTGGAAAATGATCACTTCCAACTGTGTTCTCACTGTTTGCTTTCCATTCAGCCATTCCATTTGATATCAATGTTAAATCTATACATGATACCATATTCTCTGTTATATTAAACCTTCTCCTGTGTTCACTAATACTCTATCATCCATAAATTGTTCTACTTCCCTATTGTGATCTGTATTTTATTCCCCCATAACAAGTTATGAGTATTAAAATCACCACACCATAATTCCTTGTTTCTTTTTTCAATCTTACACAAATTATAAAAATTATATATTACAATTTGATTCTACTCTAAAATATATACTTTACCATGACACATTCAATGTACTTAACTTAAAGGTCCCCTAGAACATGTTTTTAAAAGATGTAATATAAGTATAAGTCTCCTGAATGTGTCTGTTAAGTTTCAGCTCAAAGTACCCCATAGATTTTTTTTAATACATTTTTTTAACTGCCTATTTTGGGGCATCATTAACAATGCACTGATTTACACTCGACGCCGCCCCTTTAAATCATGTGTTCCCTGCCACACGAGCTCTCGACTATATTACAGCACATTTACAAAGTTCACACAGCTAATATAACCCTCAAATGGATCTTTACAAGATGTTCGTCATGCATGCTGTATGCATGCTTCGAATTATGTGAGTAAAGTATTTATTTTGATGTTTATATTTGATTCTCTATGAGTTTGAGGCTGTGCTCTGTGGCTAACGGCTAATGCTACACTGTTGGAGAGATTTATAAAGAATGTGTTGTGTTTATGAATTATACAGACTGCAAGTGTTTAAAAATGATGGCATGCATATGCAAATATTGGGGCGTACACCCCGACTGTTACGTAACAGTCTGTGTTATGTTATGTCTTTTTTAAAAGTGCTACAGAGAATGTTTTGTTTTATACATTTTTACAATATTACTTGAAACTGTCTTTACTAACTGATAAAAGACTATTTATTAGGTGCACTGAAAGGAATAATATTATTATACATCATCTGTGCACGAGGTAGGGCCTTAAAAACTTCAGCCAATCGTTTACGCGATCATCTCGTAAACGATTGGCCCTCTGGCTTGTCAATCACTGCCGTGACGTTCCTTGTGAGAGACGAGCGCGGCTGCGCGCTCCAGTAACTTTCCACACTCCACAGGCGCCGCATGCAATAGTTTTTGTCAGGAGACAGGAGTAACAACTGCAGATTATGAGTTACCTGCGGTGAGTCCGACATAATGAATCCACTAAGTGTGTGCGCGGCTTTAAGTCGACGATTTTTACAAGTGTAAGGCCGGTTATGAATGTAAATTGATAACACAGCGAATGCCGGTGGTAAACAAACACTCATGTTCCAATACTCGTGCACGAGTTTTGGGAGGCGTTCCCTCGAAATGAGCTGTGAAGGAGGGGGGTTGTTCTTATGCATGCGATCATTTCAAAAACTCAGTCTACGAAAAGATCCTCTGTACCACCTTTAAGATGAGATTAGGTGCTGATAAGTTCAGCTGTTTTTTAGCACACTAATGTTTACATTCAAACTCCTATTTCTGTGTTCCTTGAGTCTTGTGTGATTTTGTCCCTTACCTCTTTATTTAAGCAGCAATGACACCTTTTTCTTTTAGAAATTATTTGCCGCAGTTATCACTGTAAAGCTGCTTTGACACAATCTGCATTGTAAAAAACTCTATATAAATAAAGGTGACTTGACATTACAACTTTACTTGACATTAACAACTCCTTTTATATTTTCATGAATTTTATCATTGGTTATATATGTTGGAATTAGATTGAATTCCATAGATTACCCCTTCTCAACCTTACTCCAGTCTCTGACCTGCGGCTCGTGACGACACATCGATGTCCTAAGACACGAAACGAGCCGTTGTCAGAGCACGATCAGACTTTACTAAGCGAGTGCTGAACGCAGTTGGACATAGTGGTGTTTTGGGGTAAAACATGATATAAATACTGTTCGGTTTCTCACACAAACCGATCGTTTTGTCTCTTAGGACATCAATGTGTCGTCACGAGCTGCAGGGTTTAATTTGGATTTGTCTGTGCATGTTTTTTTATTCTTATAGACAAAGTTCCCATTGACATGCATTATACGACTGACAGACCACAACTTTTGGAGTTAAATATCATCATTTGTGTTCTACTGAAGAAACAAAGTCATGCCCTGGGGGTAAGCAGATAAACATCACATTTTATTCATCTATATGCACGAGACATCTTTCAAAGGAAGTGTTTTAAGATGCATAAGAGATGCAACCAGAGCAAAAGCAAACTTTGGGGCAAAGACAAAAAAATTAGTTTTGCTTCCTGTTTTTTTTTAATTTATATTCCTGTTTTGTGATTCCCTGTTCCCCTGATCTTGTCTTATGATCTTTGTTTTAAGTTTTAACTGCTTTCAAGTGTGTCTTGTTTGGTTAGTCCATGTGTGTAAAGCCCTCTCGTTTCCACTGTCAGCTTGTCTGTCAGATGTGTTTGTGTAAACCTGCTGTAAGAGAGTTTCCTGTTTGTCAAGTCAAGTCTTGTGTATTTTTGTATATGATGTGATAGTTGTCAGGGTCATGGTCTGTTTCATCTTAGGTGTGTTCATTGTGTTTAGTTGCTGTTTTCCTTTGACCTATGCTGTGTTCAAAATCGCCCCTATACCCTCATTCACTACATCCTACATTAATCCACTAATATAGTTCACTTGAGGCAGTGAATGAAACGAGTGAGTGAATGCTGGAAGGGCTGCTGCTTTTACATAGTTTATGCTTGCAGAAGTTGCTGGTGGGACAAAAGGTAGAGACATTTCAACCGAGGGGGATAACTCCCCCCCATTCAACCTCAAACACCACCCCCAGACCGATATATATAGACACACACACACACACACACACACACACACACACACACACACACACACACACATATATATATATATATATTTATGTGTGTGGCTTAATGACCAAGGGAAAATGTGTGTCCCATGGCCAAACCAGTTGAGAACCACTGGTCTGGGGGGAAATAAGATTTAAAAATATATATATTTATTTATATAGACATGAACATAAAAATATTTGACTGGTAAATGTGACTGGCTGATTAGTAAAAGCTGGTCA
This sequence comes from Chanodichthys erythropterus, assembly GCF_024489055.1. Classification (NCBI taxonomy): domain Eukaryota; kingdom Metazoa; phylum Chordata; class Actinopteri; order Cypriniformes; family Xenocyprididae; genus Chanodichthys; species Chanodichthys erythropterus. The sequence continues at coordinate 42,163,952 of NC_090227.1, read as the reverse complement.
CTCACACAGATGAACTGAATGCATCTGAATTGCATTTTGAAGTCCTCTGAATAAAGGGATGTGGTTTGTGGGCAGCTATACAATTGCGGATACGTGACAGAGCTATGAAGGGTACTTCACATGCAGATCTCACCGACATGCAATCAAAATAAGGTTTTGCTTTAAACCTTGATGGACCATAAATGTTTTAAGTACTTAAGAATAATGTTTGTCAGTAAATGGTTTTCTTTGATTCTGCTCATTTTGTGTGGTAAGTCTTCTTGTTCAGTTTGTGTCGTTGTTCGTTATAAAAGACACTTTATTCCACTCTTGCTCTCCAGGTGCTCTTACTGGTGCTGAGAAAGATGAAATCAAGACAATATCAGTGATGAAGGGAGATTCTGTAACTTTACTTACTGGTGTTAGTGAAATTAACAGAGATATACAGATACTGTGGCTATATGGACTTGAGGATGCAGACACTCTCATTGCTGAAATCTATAAGATGAGCATCTCTATATATGACAGTTATGAGGGGATTGACGGATTGCAGATGGATCAGCAGACTGGATCTCTCACCATCAGGAACATCACAATCACTCACTCAGGACTCTATACGGCACAGATTATGACCGCAATGGCCACATATAAAAGATTCAAGGTTATTGTCTATGGTGAGTTTCAGTCTTTATTCTTATGTAGGCCTACTGCAATTTTTGAACAAAATTTATTAAAATGACAAAAATATATTGGTAAATGATAAAAAAAATAGATTTATATAAATGTATTTTTAAACTATTTATTTGTTGTGATATATGGTTATTTTGAAGCACCGGTCACATTGCCTGTCATTGAAAGCAGTGAGTGTCAGATATCTGGTGAGTAATGCAAGTATTTTTGCAATAGTTTATTTCCATACAATTCCAATTTTTGCTGAATATATGGCATGTGTTTCTGTGAATATTATCAAATCGTGACAATGGTGTAGCGTACTACTGATTGTTAATTAATCAATTCTGTTTACTTAATTTTTTTTAAATATTAGGCAGTATTTTTAGCTTTTAATGTTTAATTGCTAAATAATTATTTTGTTTAATCAGAGCATCTGAACTCTTTGTCATTTGCTGTTTAGACAGTACAGAACTTACAAACTCCTGTAGGGTTGTGTTAAAGTTAAGAATGTGGGTTTGTAATAAGGCTGTATCATGTGAGATCTGTTCAAACACCAAACAATGTCTTCTTGGCAATTCCTCTTTGAGCACTCTGGTATGTTGCCTGTTGACTGAAAGTTATTTTGAGACTCAAAAGCAACCTCATTGTTCCACTAGTGTTGCAGAAATGTGCCACCGCTTGTTTTGGGATTTCCTGTGAGGTCTGTACACTAAAGTGTTCATCTGAAAATGGACCAGGAGTCTCTCTGTCATGGTATAAAGGGAGCAAAAGACTGAATCAGACCATCAGCCCTGAGCTTAACGTCAATCTCTCTCTCACACTGGAGATAAAAGAGAGAAACAGTGACGTGTATCATTGTGTGGCTGCTAATCCAGTCAGCAACCAGACAACACAATTCAGCTTCCAGGAACACTGCCCACCATATACAGGTTAAGTTCTCTATTATATAGTAATATTTTGTCTTTACTAACAAAAATAATGTTTCCCTTAATTGCTCTGATATAAATGCATCTAAATCAACATTAAATGTACTTCATTGTGGTTTCATTGTGTGCTGTATTTAGCAAATAACCCAGGTGGGAAAAAAGTACATTTCTATAATGTACTTAAAGTGCTCTATTTTCGTGCACTACTTTTGTACTTAATATACTAAGATCTTAAGAACATCTAAGTGTACTCAACTGTGCTATTTTGAGACAGCATGAAATATGAACTAAAATGTGCTTTTAATATAATCTCTGTATTTAAAAAATGTACTTAGATACTACTTATAGAACATTTGAACCCATAGTGTACTACAAGTGGTAGTACGGTTGAGTACATTGAGATGTTCTTAAGATGAAGTAGTACTAAAGAAGAATTTTTAGTATATTAAGTACAGAATTAGTGCATGAAAATAGAGCACTTTAAGTACATTATTGAAATGTACTTTTTTCACCTGGGAAATATTAAAAAATAATGATGATAGTGAAATTTTTAGTTTGGAGGATAACATTATTTTTAAAAGTTTTTTTTAAACTAGTTATTTGTAACCAACATACAATCTGCTAGAGAACATTTGACCAATTATGCTTAAGTCGACAACGAATGTGGTCATGTTAACATGGAAACTCATTTTCTTTTATCAGATTAAAGTCATAAATTAAGCTTAAACTCTTACCCCGATTTCATGCAGTATGTAAACACATTAACTTGCTTTCTATCAGCTTATTGAAGTGCACGTGTCATAGGCCTATGTAACAGAAACACATCCTTAGTGCAGATTTAAACGCGTCCACATAGCGAGCGTTTTGCAGGAAAGGAAGAAGGAAATATCACAAACTCACACTTTTTCATGACCCAGAAAATGATAAACATTTGTTCTCATCTTGTGAAGCAGATGTAGAAGTGGTTCAGTCAAAACGCTGCATCTGTATGAGAGAATAATGAGCCGTAAGTTTCCGGCTGACATGTTGCAAACTTTATTTATCATCCATCCCAACTGACATAACATGGAATCAGATGAGTCTGCTCCATATCTTGGAGTCAGATATGCAAATGAGTTTGCTTGTTAGGATACTGGTTTGCATGTAAACGGGGAAAACTGGTTATTTCAATAAGCTGATATTTGTGAGTTATCAGCTTACTGGGGTGCATGTAAACATACTCAAATGAGATAGGCAACTGACCCTTTGACAACTAACTGCTTCTTTGATAATCATTAATGAGGGCATGTTTTCAGGACAACAGTGTACCAAAAAACTGTTTTTTCTTTGTACAGATGACAACATTATCAAAACTTCACACGGATCCGCAAAATTGACTGTATTACACATGCCAGACAAGTAGATAATGATGTCACTTGGTAAAGAAAGACTACGCACCTCCGCATATGCATTCTTTTACAGATCCTCGCACATGCCTATCCACCTTATTTTTACAGTTTACTGCACTTTGATTTTCTTCTCGTTATTTCCCTATAGCGGCTAATAAGTCAGAAGTCTCACACATTCACAGAAAACGCCGTACTTCCAGGTTGAAAAATGAAGTGGATAGACTTAACAGGAAATATGCATGCACATGCCGTCACCTTTTTCACAGATTCACGTTTTTGCAGTTTTCACGGATATGACAACTTGCACTTTGTATTCAAAAGTTTCCTTTTTCAGGCCACCAAAATGCCATTGTCCTGTAAAATGAACAGCCAAACGCATAAAAAGTTTTTTGTTGAAAATGGTGCTGCATAAACAGCCACTCAGAAAATACACTGATCAGCCACAACACTAAAACCACTGACAGATGAAGTGAATATCACTGATTATATCACTACAATGACACCTGTGAAGGGGTAAGATATATTAGGCAGCAAATGAATGGTCAATTTAATTTTCATGTTGGAAGAAGGGAAAATGCTAAAAGTGATTCTGTCAAGTGTCAAATAGTGGCTTGATGACTGGGTCAGAGCATTTCAGCAGCTCTTGTGGGGTGTTCCTGGTATGCAATGGTTAGTTACCAAAGGTGGTGCAAGGAAGGATGACTGGTGAACTGGCGTTAGGGTCATGGATGCCCAAAACTCATTGATGCATTGATGGGGGAGATAAGGCTCAGATCACACAGAAGAGACAGTGTAGCTGAAATTGCTGAATTCCTGATAGAAAGGTGTCACAACACACAGTGCATCGCACCCTGCAAGCATGCCCCTGCAGGCTTTTTGCAGGCACAGTGGGCAAGGGCCAGCCCACACCAAACCTAAACAGGCCCAGTGCAGGGTTACCCAGGTGGGATCCACATTAAGCCTATTTGGGCCCAGAGCAAAAATCATGAAAGCAAAAGTGCCCTTTTCGGTCACATCAAGGTGCCCGGAAGGCGATTTCAGAACACGATTTCTACGGAGGTTTGTGAACACCACTGTTCCTGTTGACAGTCCTCATGCATTAAAATGCTGTCGTATTTGCAATGCTTTGACCGTTCTCTGTAGATCCCGCCTTCCCGCAAGCCACGATTGGTCGATTATGTACAATCCCTGCATGCTATTGGTCAAGTTACATTTAGTTAATACCTTCAACAAGTATGAAAACAAAGCCAAAACTGGGACATTTTAGGTAATTTAGAAATATTGGCCAGGACATGTCTGGGGGGAAAAAAGGACATACGGTCACCCTAGTACAGGTTCCCCTGGTCTGATGAGTCCTGCTTTCCTTTACATCATGTGGACAGTAGTGTTTGTGTGTGCTGTTTACCTGGGGAAGTGATGGCACCAGGATCACTGTGGGATGACGACAAGATGGTGGAGGGAGTGTGATGCTCTGGGCAATGTTCTGCTGGGAAACCCTGGGTCCAGCCTTTCATTTGGACATAAATTTGACACCTAAGCATTGTTGCAAACCAGGTCCACCCCTTCATGACAATGGTTTTCCCTGATGGAAGTGGCCTCTTTCAGCAGGATAATGCCACACTGTTCAGGAATGGTTTGAAGAACATGAAAAAATGGCCTCCAAATTCCCCAGATCTCAGTCTGATTGAGCAGACTTGAGCAAACACACATCATTCAGCTGATTAAGATCATTAGGAGCACTTGATAATTACAGACAGGATCAGGGTTGGAGATGAACTCTGCAGGCAAGTAAATCTCCAAGAGCGGGAGTGGGCACCCCTGATCTGTGGGAATTGCTGGATCAACAAGTTCGATCCACAGTTGCTCCACCTCTTGCTGGTCTTAAAGGATCTGCAAATGCCTTTGTGCCAGATAGCACAACACACCTTCAGAGGTTTTGTGAATCCTGTGTCTTGGCACATCAGAGCTGTTTTTGCAGCATGACCTACATGATATTATTAGGCAGGTGGTTTTAATGATGTGGCTGATCAGTGGAAATTGTAGTCAAATGCTGTTATTTGAGGTCAGAAATATTTAACATCTCAAATAGAAATCTATTTGTACTATTTAGGTTTTTAATCCCTTCATTCAACAGAGCAGGTAACCTTCTTACACGTTATTGTAGTTTACACAGAGATGATAACAATATCATTTTCAAAAACTTGCACTTTGAAACATTTTCTAAAGTTTTCTTTTTCAGGCCCCCAAAATACAGTTGTCGTTTAAATAAATGGTCAAATGCATAAAAAAATTCTGTTGTTAGTTGAAAACGCTATCTTGTAAACACCCACTTTGTTTCCACAGATTCCAGTCACTCTTGTGGTTTTACTGAAGCTGTGATCCGATTGGTTATCTCTGCTCTGGTGGGCGTGGCTACTGTTGCTGTGCTGGTTTATGACTTCAGATCTTGAAGAGGAGTTGATGCCAGTCCCCAATGAATGTCTGAGTGAAATGTGTAACATTAAATAAACTGCTCACAATAATAATGTAGTGTAGCATTACTGTGTTTTTCTGCAGATATGTGGATGTAAATAAATTGTATATTTTCCATACATTTCACAGCTCTAAAGATCAATGTGTGTGTGTTTTTGCTACTGGAGAGTATAAACATGATCAAACCTAATACTGTGGCCTGAACAATAACCACAGTGAATCATGTGAGCAGTCAGTCAAGAATATTTTTTGCCTTGGAAATCAGGTTTTTTTTACACATCCTCTTTCACTAACTCAACAAAAATGAAACTATGGCAAAGGATGAAACAATTTTTCTTGAGATACAGTGCAGAAACATTTAACATGTCAATTACATTGACTTTAAGAAATCATTATGGAAAATCTAGATTTAAATATTCCCACACACTCGCATGGTTAAGCGTAAAAGGCCTTTAATGAAATGGGCTAAATAATTTAAAAAATGTTGATCAACCTGTTTCAGCTTGACAGACTTCCTCAGAATACATTTCTATATTTTAACATATTTACAGAGCAAGAAACATGACTGCTGCCACCAAAGTTTGAGAAGCTCAGAGAAAATATCTGATTATATTAATGCAAGTGAATCAACTGACTAACATTTTAGTATTTTATTACCACAAGCTTTCTATCCCACAGTCTCTGGACAGAGCTGTTATTCATATTTATATTATTTTAAATTAAACAAATAATATTTCATTATCAATATATAATTGCTTGCATGTAATTCATTAAGGATGTAATATAAATATAGAATTATTGTATCTGAAATTCTTTCACTAGTCCACTTTCTGAGTTTCTCAAATTAAACGTAGCCACTGAAACCACCTTGAAAAACAGGATTATGATAGACACCTTGGTAAGGGAGAAAACTACTATAAGCTACTGCACAGAACAATTTAATATATTCATGTTTCTAAAAGCTCAGTAATTAAAACACACATGACCAGCAGACACAGGTAATAAATACAACATTTCACAGAACAATGAATATAGACAATTTACAAAATGTCGGCTTTGTACATATAGAGAAATGGTTTTAAACATCTGCATATGTTGACAGGATTTGGGAGTTAGTGTTTCATTTTTCACAGATTTTGCATTCAAATTCCAGGTATTTCCATACTTGGCCTTCACATGTCACTTTCACTTTCACATTTTTTTTTTTTTTTTTTTGCAAAGCACAAGCTGGTCACACCTTAACTTCAGTTGCGTTTTTAGGAAAACATTGCTCCAACTGACATGGATTATCTTCTCTTTTTTATGGAGAATCCCTGTGTAGAAGAACTAGGATTGACCAGCAGCAGAGATGAACCAGGATAAACTACAGGTGAGGCTTCATTTGACTCAAGTTTATTAATGATAATCAGAGAAAAATGTTGGATTTTACTATAAGTTTTGCCAAAATATTCAGTAATTAGAGGGTATTGATTAATGAATGTTATTCGCCTTCAAACTCAGTCAGACTGAATAAGATTTATTCATTGTTTATAGTCTCTTTAAAGTGGCTCTATTATGAATTTTTTGAAAAATACCTTTCAGGTAGTGTGTAACATAGCAGGATGTTTTCATTCAGTTAAAGCTAAGTTTTAAATCTAAAAGTGCACCATATATAAAGTTATTGGCTGCGTCCGAAAACTGTAAAATGCTGCCTTTGGAGGACAAATTTCAAGGTAGGAAGGCATCAAGGCACGTCTGAATCCAATGTTAGCTTCACTTCATGTTTCCTGAGATACCTTCATCTGATCGATTTTTGAAGGCAGCATAGATGTATCCTTCACTGCCTTTCATATCCCATAATCCTGTGCTTTCCATTCTGTGACAGTTGAGCTAGAAAACTAAAGATGGCGTCCGAAGGTTAAGTTGGCTGGTCAGTTAATGTACATAACATTTTCCACTTTTGATGTTTTCTAGCGAGAAATTCCTACTGTAGTAATTAAATATTTGTTTAGTTCTCACCAAAGCTTGCACTATATTGCGGTAGATCATTGAACTGTTACGCTGCCTCAGAAGCCTGTCTGAAATCTGTTTCATAAAGTGCCTTCCTGCACAAACGCTGCCTTACAAGTCATTGCCTGATAGGGCAGCGAGGCAGCAAGTCAGCTACCTAGGTTTTCGGATGCAGCCTCTGTCTCTCAAAAGTAAGAGTCGACTCTGAGTCAATAAAACAAGTCGTTTGTAAAAACGAATCCCAAGCCGTTTCATTGTGACGTCACAACAGAACATTAGCATATTGTCCGCCCACTTATTGTGCATGCATTAATTTTTTCAACAATACCACAGCAGTATAATCTTTTGTCATGTTCCCGTAATTTACTGACGACTGCTTCTCAAACCTCTGGGAGTTTAATGCAGGATTCACAAAATGCTTGGTCTTAAAATATGGATCAATGCCCAGTTTATTTGGACCAGCTTGCTCCTCTGAATCTCAACCTGTAAGTATGATTAATAATCAATGTTTATATTATTTAGCGATCGTTCAAAATTCGTAATTTTATATGTTATGTTGTGTAACGTAGTCTGTTCCTGCTAACCTGCTAACTCACGTTTCTTTAGTTCTGCTATTCAGATGTGGGTCCAATATTGTCTAAAAATGTGTCGATTAATGCAGCTTGTCTGTCTTATTACTTGGAGTAATGATCAAGGATGGAGCACAACTTTTGTTTACAAAATCGAAGGCATTATCGGCTATCACTATTGTGCTTGGCTAATGTGGAGATAGCTGTAGGCTCGGTTCACTTACATAACTGTAAAACAAACTATTTTTTTCCTCTGCTATCTAATTATTACAGTAGAGTGGAGCTCTATCTGTATTGTAATAGGATGTTAAGATGCTAGTCCGCACTAACTAGGCTACTTTAAGTATTCTCTCTGTAAACAGTAATCAATAAAAACAGTATAATGTCAAACAATGATATAGCCATTTTTATTTGTTAATAATTATGATGAAAGTGTCTGTCTACGCATCTGGCCTATATGTTTATCTTATGTTAGAGGTTTTCAGCTTCGCTTGGCATTCTGATACAGATTCTGTTCCCACAGATGCACCTACATAAAGTATAACAGTGACGCTGCTATCACGTCTTATAAATAACACAAACTAACACTTACCAGAAACATCCTACTCCAGTCTTGATTGTGAATCAGTTTATAGTTGATCGACCACTTCAGACATTTCATTTGATATGGTAAAATCAATGCTATCTTTTCAGTCCATACATTGTATACAATGTCTTGCGAATTGACAGCTGTCATTCAGTTATGGCAATGGGCGCACGGTGCGCGCAGTAGACCAATCAAAAAATATTAGGCCATCTGACCAATCAGAGCAGTGTAAGCTCACGGAAAGGATGGGTTTAGAGAGACTGATTATTTGAACTGCTTCTAACAAATCGTTTACGAGGTGAAATTCATTAAGGTGAAATTATGAGAAAACGAAAGTGTTTTTTGATCTTGCATGCATGTAAACCTGTTGTAGGAGACTCCCAAAACAATATTAGGAACCTTAAAAAAGGCATAATAGGGGCACTTTAAAAAGTTAGAAAAGTGAACTAGTTCTGCTATCAGTGTCACTATTGTTTTGGCTTCAGTCTTTGATTTTGTATTGGAGTTTTTGTCCAGTGTTTTCTTACTCATTGTCTGAGCTTCAAGCTGAAAGGTGACTGTATAAGCAGCTTTGAACCTTGAGGTTGTGTAAAGCAATTATTCAGTTGCAGTGGATGTCTCATGATTTTCTTTCCTGAAAAACTGGTTAAGCTGTATTTGACACAATGAAAGTCAACGGTGTACAAATGTTTCAGTCTCCAAAAAGAACATAAAAGTAGCATAAACGAAATCCATACAACTAGTTTAAACCAATGAATGGTGAATAGACTGACATTTAATTCAGTTTTCAATCTAAAAGGTGATCTAGAAAACTAGAAATCACTTTTCAACTTGTCGGACGCAGCCCTGCCACAGCTTTCGAAATGTTTTACAAAATGATTTAAGTAAGCGTCACATACCAGCCTGCGCAGTGCATGGGCTGATGGGATTTGTAGTAAAGTCAAGGAGGCTGGATGTTAAGAAGGCTGTCTAGTCTGTTTATTCTGGTCTGGCAGTGACATCTAGTGGTCACAACTGGAATATATAGATACATATTTTATTTGTGCCTCTGAGGAGGCAATGGAATGTTTGCGTCCTTAACTTGTGGATGAGAAAATAATCAACAGTGCAAAAATTAAACAAATACTATAGGGTGATTGCAGGTAAAGTGGGCCATCAGGTAAAGTAAGACGTTTAAGTTTAATTTTGTGTTCAATGGGTTTACACTTTCAGAGAATTACAATGGTCTTTAATTAAATAGACACTATTTCTTTAAATAGTAAAATAGTTTTGGTTGATGCAATTTGAGATTGATGGGTGTAGCCACACCTAAAAGGAGGACTGTCTCACTGATAAGGGTAGAAAACCCTCAGACATAAGATTTACAAGGTTGCTCTCATATAAACATGCTATTGTGACAGTTCCTGTTTTGATTGTTACTACAGTTAACAGGGAATAATATGCAAAGAACATGTCTAAAAATTTGTTAATTTTCTTGTAAGGTATTTAAATATTGCTGACCCACTTTGGCACAATGTGTTAGAAAAAGTGGGCAACCTTTCACCTTCAGTAATTATACTCAAATGCATTAAATAAATTGACATTCATTGATTATTTTATAATTGACATGTATTATCTACTTTTTAGAAAACAGAAGTGAGTGTGCCTGTGCCATTAGGAAATAGTCAGGGATAGAAGAAAGGAAAGAAAAAGCAGAAAATAAGACGAGGCATTAAATTCAATCTGTGGTCTGTGGTCAATTCAAAGTGTTTAGAAAACATAAACAGAAAAAGTTTTTACAGTAGGGTTACTATTTTAAATGTTCCTTTTGTTAAATTTTTGATATTCTATTTCTTGTTACACATATTATAGTCCCATTTTTAATATGTTGTAGAGTTCATTTTCATCCATATTTTGATTTTTTAATATTCTGATATTCAGATTTCATCAAATTTAATGTCAGCACAACAATATCTATCAGTTGTTTTAAATTTTGCACATGCATTAAGTGAACTGAAGAATTTTACTCATAGGGGATAGTTGTTTTTAATAACAGTTTATTAAAAATGTTACAACCAACCCCTGATGATTCTGATGAGTCCAGTTATCAATTACAGCCTCTGTTGAGGCAAAGTCACATGAGGTTTTTGCTGCGTATGGAGGGACTTATTCAGTAAATGTGTTTCCATCATAGTTTATGCACATGTCTTCTTACCAGACTTATATGTATATGACTTCTTTCTGATAAACAATCTGTGAGCTTTTTTAATAAATATGTATTAATAATAAATATTAATAAATAATTTTAATAATAAATATTTGTGTAAATACATCAATATTTAACAAGTTATGAAGTAAAATATCTAGTTTCCACTAGACCGCCTTCCTTATTCAAGTTACGAAGAAAGTGTAAACTGGTGTCGCGTCAGTTACAATTTTCTGAAAGTGGAATATGGAAAACGGAAGCGTAAGTCTTTTGAACTAGTACAGTTTTACTCTTATCTATTCCTATTAACAGAACTGTATATATTTAATGAGTGTTGTTTGTGTACATGCAAAATATTCAAACTTAACTGTTAAGATATACATGAATGCATAGGTAAAAGTTCAGACTTTATGTTTTCAGCATGATGCCTAGGTTAATCTGAAATTGGTTTGGAAAGTGAATTATAGGAAAAACCCTAAAGACATTGTTCCAAACATGAACTTTAAGCTATGCAAATTAATCTCATGCAAAAGAGGGTCACTGGATCTGAAAGGTATACCAATTTGCATTTCCCTTGTTCTTGGGACAGATTAAAAGGTTTGTCTCCGAGACAGAGAATTGTTCCAGTTTCTGACTTTCCAATTCTGGTTCCAGGCTCCAGTCCTTGTTCCAGTCCCGGTTCAAGGTTTTGTTCCAAAGATGTTCTAAGCTAAGTCCAACTTTAAAGACAATCCATGGGTTTCATGTGACGTCACTGTGCTTTATCGCCACTGTGATTTTTGTGCCCAGTCGCAGCGTCGTGTTCAAGTCTATGGTCACAACAGCTACAGCTAGAGGAAGATCAATGAAACACTCCCAGAAGGTTCACAATAAGGTTACAATATGCCTGGGATATGTTGTGCTGTTCTGATTCTGAAGAGCACAACTTAGTTCAAGCTTCACTTGTGCATTCATGTCATTTTGTGCAGATAAAAATCGTAATAAATTTATGTAGTATAAATATCTGATTAATCTCATATAGGATGCGTTTCGTTGAGGTAAATAGCCTGCAGAGCTTCTAATGATGTTAATCAAAGTGACATAGCGGAAGTAACGTCTTTGGTACCCATGGATTCAATAGGGTCTGGCTGCAGACTTAAGGGGCAATTGGAGCTCCACTCTCAAACAGGAAATGCATCACTTCCAAAGTTATTAACATAAACACAAGTGCAAATTTGGACAGCTGCTGGTGCTAGAGGGACTGAGTTAGAGACTCCAAATTTGGACACAGATCAGATGTCCTCTAACTGTGTGCCAAATTTTATAACTTTACCGCACACGGTTCTATGGGCTGCCATAGACTTCCAGAGTGGAAGAAGAAGAAGAAAGAACGCCAACAGATACAATAGGTGCCTACGCACCTTCGGTGCTTGGCCTCTAATAATGAAACCTTTATAAAGCGGCCCTGAGTATAAATAGGCACTGTAAAAAGCATTAAAAATGTGCAATGGAGTATGAAATGTAATATATATATATATATATATAGCGCTACATTATCATCTTACTGACAGACTCTCATCAGCCAGTGAGCAACAGCCAAACCTGAAATTACTTGTGAAAACAATGCAGACATTTTTTTTAACTAATAAGCACTTTTTCATCAGTTCTTGTTAAGTTTATTTGCACAAGAATGTTTTTCTTTATGTATTTTTTTCATTGTTTTTTCATACTCTGAGTATGAATGCATTAAGAATACAGCATTACAAACTATTACAACTTTTTTTTAAATGGCTTTTTTTCATGTTCAGTAATACTTTAAATAGGACAACCATTATAAGACTAGTAAGACTTAGCTAGATAATAAACTTGTAAATACCCAGTAAAGAGAGAAAGAGAGATTATTCACCACTTGCTCCAGAGTACAGATTTGGAACCAATGTGGTTGATTATTCAAAACTTCTCCACTAGTAACTATTTCCTTTGAAACCTATAAACTCAAATGGTACCAATCCAGCTCTGAACAATTCAAAGAAAACACTTGATGTTGGTGACTTGATGTTCACTGATTTCACCTTAATGGGATAAATTTAGCAACAAAAAAATTAAATTACATATTCAAAACACTTGCGATTTTATCTCACATTAAACAGCAGAACAAACATAAAAAAAATCAACAGAAAATAAGAAAGGATGTTTAGTTTGATGATGAATGTGCAATTCTCAGAAAAGAACTGAGACGACTTTTTTTTTTAACAAAAAGCACAAAGATCCATCCAGCCAGACATTACGGCTTACTTATTCTGATTGTCTGAAAAATTTCAAGACACTATTGTGGAACAAAAGAGAAAAATATTTTAAAAACAAAATTGATGAAATCAGTAGATCAAAATACTTTCTGGAATCTATATAAAAAACTTGAAAAACCCAAATTAGAGATATCACTCCAGAATGGCAAAATTTGGAAACCAGCCTTAACCAGCCTCAGAGTAAAATAAAGAAAACACTTGTAGACTTGGAGCAATCAATTAAAATGATCAAAGTCCATTAAATTTATAACAATGTCTGAAAATAACAGAGCATATTAACCTTCAACTCCACCAACCCACATACGGGTTTGAAAACTACATTATAATGTTTACACATAAATTTTAAAGGGTATATGGTATCACCCCATATTTGATATCATTTGTAAGCTTAGAATCTACACTTAACATAGAATACACTAATACTAATACAAATACTAATACATCTTTTGTTTTTATGATACATAAAGCAGTAAAATTAAGCTTACAATTGCAAGGGTCGCATTTATGAATTTACGAAAAACGATTGCAAAGGAAATTTTCTATGCAAATGTATTTTTTATATTTTTCACAAAACAGTCAAGTCATATATCACAAAAAAGCTCTCATTCTAAGGAACTTGGGTTATTTTATTGTGTGACAATCATAGTTCAAAGAATCGCACAGTGAAATATGACCACTCTGAGGAAAAAAGACAAGCGTCACATTCCAACTCCGATGACTGTTTCAATCAGCCACAAACAGCTACAAATAGACAACATATTCTATAATATTTGCCACTTTCAGCAGTGTTTATGTAATTTCAAAGGGTTTTCTGTAAAATGACACTGGGATATTGCATTTATACCACTGTATATGGGTATAGAAAGACCTTATATTTGTGTAGGCAGAAATTACATGAAGCAAAAATTACATAAAAAAAGTAATATTCTTTCCTTCAGGTGCATTTGAATAACTCTTGCATATAACATGATAGAGACATAATTCTTTTTTCCAGAGTTTGCTGACATCTAGTGGAAACCAGAACTGTCTGCCTGGTGCTACTGCACTCAGGGACTGAGTTATACACTTTCAAATAAGAATTTATAACAATAGAAATCAAAAAGCGCCTCTTTTTTAGGGGCTTTATTACAGCATAGATAACATATACTACCATTTTTATCACTTCCAGCAGTGTTTTATGTAACTTCAAAGGGTTTCCTATAAAAGGACACCAGAATTTTGAATTTAGATCACTATATGTGGGTATGGGACGCTTTTCAATTTGGGTAGGCCAAATCCAGATGAAAAATCCCCAAAATGGTCCCGGATCTTAAGGGGTTAAAAGTCTTAAATTAAAGAAAGCATTTGGGAAAGATGACATTAGTAATGAAATGCTTAAACTCAGCAGCCCCAGCATGATTAAAGCTCTAGTCAAATTATTTAATCTGGTTATATGGTCCAGTAACTTCCCTGAGATCTGGTCTGAGGGACTGATCATTCCCATATTTAAAAAAAGGTGATTGATTTAACCCCAATAATTATCGCGACATCTGTGTGGGCAGTGTGTTAGGAAAACTGTTCTGCAGTTTCTGTTCATCACAAACAGCCGTATTGTCACACACATCTCCACGTCGCACAACATTTCAAATAAAGCACAAATTGGATTTTTATCAAAACAACGCACATCTGACCACATCTATTCTCTTCACACTCTAATTAACAAAAACATCAAGAACAAACAAAGGAAAATATTTGCATGTTTTATAGATTTAAAAAAAAAAACATTTGACTCAATTTGGCATGACAGTTTACTGTACAAACTCCTACAAATTAGCATTGGCAGGAAAACTTTTGATATCAGTGGTGTAACTTTGTCTTACAAAGTGGGTGGGACAGGAGGAATGTGTGTGGTTGGGGGGGGGGGGGGTGTATTGTAATTGTATTATTACAATAATAAATGCACAAAATTCATTGACGTAGACCTCATGTTTAATATGATAGTTTCATCCTTATATACTATACTAATATATTGTTAGTCTCGTACATAGTGGATCTGCACTTAATGTTGGCTTGTCCTAATGGACTAGTGGTAGAACTTTTGTTCAGCGTGCCAAAGGTTCTGGGTTCTAATCTGCCCTTGTATAATTTATTTTATTTTTTTCTCTTTAAAACCAAAGATGTTCATCAGTGATTGTTTATCAAGAGCAGGGACACAATTATGTGCATTTTGTTTTGTGATTACACCAGAACAAACAGAGAGTCTCCGCAACAGCGTAGACTGAAGTGCTCGTCCATGTGAAGACTGCGCAGTGTGCACAAGCGCCAAGAGAACACTGTTGTGCCACTGATAACAGCGGAAACGAACACTGTGTTTTTGAATTATTTAAAAAACACATCCCAGCGCCAGATCACCTATTATTTAACACAAACTAACTAATTGCTAATCAACTAGAGATGTTTCTTTTGTATTAGTGTACATCTGTGCAGTGACATGTTTCAAAAAGTGGTGGGGACAATATCGACCCTGGCAAAAAGTGATATATCCCTCCTGTCCCACTCGCAAATTATGCCTATGGATACTATATAATCCCTTTACACTAACAGTAAATGTGTGGTGAAAATCAATAATCATAGAACAGCATCTTTCTGGCAGGGACTACAGCTTTTATTAAAGAAACTGAAAAAAATCTAAAAGATACTCATGGTAAATTAGTAAAAGCACATGTTGACCTCCAAAATAAACTCCAGTGTTACTCAAGCCTAAATAGAACCACTAAAATTGGCAAATTATCTATTAATTAAACAACTTAAAGATAGACAAATCCTCTCTAAATACAGATTAAATGACAATGATATAAAAATAGAGAGCGAAAGATGTAGACAAACATGGACAGTGAGAGAGCAGAGGATCTGTTGACACTGTGATCTACAGCAAATAGAGGATGAGAAACACTTTCTACTCATCTGTCCTAAATATCATGATCTAAGAGAAACATTTTCCCCATATTTGAAACATTGATTCCATCATTCATTGAACTGAGAGATACTTAGAAAATGACCTTCATACTTGGTGAAGATGCTAGCAGCACTGCACAGCTGCAAAATATGTGTTAGCCATTCACGGATAACTCTCTAGAGTCCTGCTTTATTTATTAATTTACTTATTTATTTACTATGCTATATATGACATGACCTATATGTTTTGTTAATGTTTGTTTTATTATTTTACGTAATATGTTAATGCTTTGGCAACATTGTGATTCACATTCATGCTAATAAAGCTCAACTGAATTAGCTCAATCATAAAACCGCTTTTGTGCAGAGATCGTTACTTGATAGAAACACTATGGGAAGCAAATTGATCTTTTGTCTCAGGATACTGCTCCTCAGTAACAGTAAGTTATAAGTGTTTCTCTTTTGGGCATCGGTTCGTGTGTTGTTATCACCTCACGTTCAAATGTCTAATGTTTCACAGACAAGGCTTAAGATAGTCCCAGACTAAAATGCATGTTTGAGCTTTTTTAACTGAAATCAACTTGCAGTGGCATCTCTTAAAATATGTCAGTTCCATTATTTTGTCTCAAGATGCACCATAATGTGTTTTCTAATGCACGTTTTAAAAAGCCATGTAATGATTTACTACTCCTGTCTTATCTAAACCCTGTTTGTGAAACCAGGTATATGAGAAGTCTTTAAAAGTCTTTTCCAAGGGTTGAATGGTGGCATGAACAGCTTTTTACATTATAAAAACTAGTCATTAAAATGTGTGATTTTGATTTGTAGTAGCTTTAATAAATATGTCATATTTTCCACAGTTCATACAAGAAGTACATTTGTTCCAATTGTTTGTCAGATGAGTGTTTTACTGGCATGAAAAAAAGTCTTACAGTCATGAATTTACAAATAATTGGATATAGGCTTTAATAATGTCAGGTTTTCTGGAAGGAAGGATCTAAAGCAGGCAGATGCTCAGTCAAACGTTATTTAAACTCAAACTCATACTGGGGTGAGCTGAAGAGATGCAGATCTGTAGAGGGGTAAGAAGACAGGTGTGGGTCAATTCTGAGAATCAGTGCCACACCCAGACAGCGGGCGTTGTATCCAAATTCCGGCGAAAACAACGGAAACAAGACTCTTTTAATTTAACTATATGCAAATATGGGGGGTTGAAGAATTTGATGTTAATGTTGTCCACTAGACGGAACCACAGGAATGTTTGACTAATTAAACCTGACAGCAGCTCAGAAGAACCGACAGCCCAAGAGTTATTCACTTTTCTAACATGATGTCTTGAGTAATAAGACAGCTTCTGTAGTTTTTCTGCATTCCAGTATTAAACAATATTATAAATTCTGCAAAAAATTACATGATGTGAAGTAGAGAGGATGAGCTGAGCAAATATGCAGAATATAAAGCTTTAAAATATGGACCTTGTGTTATAGTCCCATTTGTAATGTTTCATTTTCTAACATTCAGATTTCATCAAATTTAATGTCAGCACAACATGTTGTTTTGAATATTTCACATGCATTAAGTGAACTGATGAATTTTACTTATTTGGGTTTGTTAAATATGTTGAATATTTTTGTTTGATAATATTAATAAATCATGTGTTTTTAATTAAGATACAGGATCATTTTGATAAATCAGGGATGGCCCACTTTACCTGAAAATATATGTGTCTGGAGTCTCAAAATATTTATTTGTAGCCTATAGGCCTACGTTGCAAATAACACATTATAGCAAAGGTATTCATACTGAAATATTATAGCTGGACGCCTGGACCTCAAAGTTTACAAAAGTAAGAAAAGAAAAGAAAAGAAAAGAAAAGAAAAGAAAAGAAAAGAAAAGAAAAGAAAGGAAAAGAAAAGAAAAGAATCTAAATTACATGTTTAAAAAGTGGCCCATACCTGCATATATAATCATGAGATCAAGTGTGTAAATCACTAATTGTTCTATAACATCAAACAACAGGGAGTTTGTCTCTCTTCAGATCACAGCTATAAAGCATATCGTGAGATTAATGCTGGTGAAATTCA
Source organism: Chanodichthys erythropterus (assembly GCF_024489055.1). Classification (NCBI taxonomy): domain Eukaryota; kingdom Metazoa; phylum Chordata; class Actinopteri; order Cypriniformes; family Xenocyprididae; genus Chanodichthys; species Chanodichthys erythropterus. The sequence continues at coordinate 42,145,883 of NC_090227.1, read as the reverse complement.
TGTGAAATAAGCAGTTCTTCCACATCCCTGATTTGGCTGCTGCATGAGAAAATGCAAAACTGTGTGTTTATAGACATTCTGAAAACAAGCATGTGTCGACTAAAAACGGACAAACAATAACAAACTAAAGAACTCGAAATTAACCCAACATTTTTTTTTAACAGCTGTTAGTTACAAGTGACATAATGCTTTCAGTTCCAGTATTGGGGCTGGAGCTCCTGTCTAAACAAACAAACTGTAGCAAATTTATTCACATGATCCAATTAGGAGTGGCTGTAGGTACCAGTCAAGTAGCCCAACAGACATTGGGCTCATCTGACTGCAGTTCACCTTCACGAATTTGCATATTTAAAGTCTTGCTAGTTTACACTTTTACTGTTCTGACACGGTTTTCTGATGCACAGAAAGACCTGAATGACCGTTTTAATTCTTTGCTCCCAACAGAAAAGAACAAAATAATTTGATATCAATTCATAATTTTAGCTGTAGACATGAGAGATTTATTTTGAAGAATTAAGGAAAAAATATATGCTATCGTTGAGTTTCCGGGAGAAGTATATCTAAAACAAGTAATGTATGCTTCTGTAAATACAACAGTGTAAAAATAGTTCAATTCAGGACATGCTCCATTCACTTGTGGAAATAAAGGTCAGTAATATATCAACATTTATCTCATATGAAATATTTTAATAATATTTTTCTAATCAAATACATGAATCGTCATCTTAGCATAGGCTAAATTGAAATTTAACTCTAAAAAGTTTAAAACATACCGGGAATGTAATTAAAGCCTATAAATAGATATAAATAAAACTAAATTCATAACGAAAAGTCAATGATATTTTTGTTTTCGTTAATATAATGTACTTAGAATGTTAAATAAAATTGCTAAACAATCATTTAATGCTTGGACTTGCTTGCGATTTAAATGTTTTAATAAAACAAGTTCTATAAAAAATAAAAAAGGCTGCATAATTGAAAGTGAAAAACAATATATATTTCTTATTTTAATATATTATTAATATAGGCCTATATAAACACCGGTGAAGGATGCTGGTAATTCGACACCGGAGGAGCGTCAGTAATGCAAAGCAGGTTTTACCATCAACCTGTTTTGAATCATTAATATATTGTCCATTTATTTTTCATTTAATACATTGTGTATCTAAAGATTGACAAAAAATAAATAAATCATACATGTTATAAGATGGTGAATATATTTCAATGCCTATTACAAGACAACTTATTTAGGTCTATATAATCTGTAAAAAGTTTCAAATCAGTGCTTAGAAACATTAGACGTGAAGGTTTTGAGTGTTTAAGATGTGATGACGTCCACAGGATCTCTTCCATGGCGCCAAAATATCAGAAACGGCACCGCCCGATTAATCAAAACGTGATATTTTATTGTAACTGAAAAATAACTAGGCTTGAAAACAACGTTTTACATGAAGGAGGTTAAAACGCCTTCCCCTTGCCACATCATTGAATGACAATATTATATTCTTTCTTAGTGACGTATAGAATTCTGATTCCGATCCAGAACATTGAATGCGGCCGCATTTCATGATTTGTTATCGCATCATTTTTTCTTTTGTCAAATCAACTTTAATTAATGTGCTTCAGATAACATAATATTTTGAGTTTCTTTTGATTAAACCAATCGCCTTAATTGTACTAACTCAATTTCAAGAACTCAAAATTTTAAGGCAACCAGGTCACTTGCACGTGCCTTTGACGTAAGCACAGGTGTCCCTCTGTAACCAAAAAAACCGGCTCTTCTGCTCAGCTTTGCCTTTCAACTCTCTTGACTCATTCCGTTACAGCGCGCCTAGTACCCGGTCAGTTTTAGTGCAGTCGAGATCATTACTTGTTATAAACACCATGGGGATCAAATCAAACTTCTGTCTTTGGATAGTCCTCACTATCGGTAAGTGTTTGCATCAGTTCCTGTGTGCGTTTTATTGACAATTATCCCAACACGATCACAAGAGAATGCGTATCAATCGTGTGTAATCTCGTCAGAATTTTTCAGATTTAACCGATTTACACTATGAAAAAATAGTTTTTGTCGCTTTGAGCTCATTTTGATCTCTTAATGATGACACGTACCTCTGAGTGACCGATGGTAGAGCAATAGCACACTAAAACTAGATAAACTAGTTATTATGGTGTCATTTTTTTCATGTAATATTTCTTTAGAATAGGTCTGTTTATGCATTTAATGTATTTATTTGATGTATTCATTAAAATCCCCCGGTGCAAGAGTTTTTAGGCTTATCTATTTTTTTTTTCTTCTTCTTTTTTTTTGACACACGCGGTCTCTGCTCTCTCTCTCTCTTCAATGGCATTCCCCTTCAGGAAACAGCACCACAGACACACATTATATTTGTGTGGAGTGTGGTGATCTTCGAATCGCGCCGCAGCCGTTCAGTGAGATCAGACAATAGAGCCCGATCACACGAAAATGCGTATCAATAGTACGAGTTTGTAATCTCGTAGAATATATACGCCAAAATGAGTTTTGGCGTACTTATGGTACGCAGTTTTTCGCGTGCATATGATACGCACTTTATGGCGTATTATACATACATTTTTTTTTTTTAGTTAAAAGAATTTTGATATTTAGTAGCTTTAATAAATAGGTAATATTTTTCTACAAGAAGTATATTTGTTCTAATTGACCAGATTTTTCATATTATGAAATGCAGTTCTGCTTTTCTCTGACAGAGATTGTTAGGGGTGGTTGTGTTGAGACAGAGACGGGCTCGCTGCGAACAGGAAGTTGCCTCCTGTTGTGGTGTGTTACTCTGAATTTTTAGACCAGCTCTGCAGGATAGGCTACCATAGATCGCAAGAAGCTCGTGTGAGACCAAGGGCTGATGTTTAATGAATGTTCTTGCATCAGATCCCCACAAACAAACACATTTCCAAGGCCAGAGTTGCATTCCCATTTTAGGTTTCATTCATTCTCTTGAACATATATACATTTAAAATATAGTTTTTGAAAAATTAATGAAAAATAATTCTCATGATTCAAAAAATTAATTTTATTATTGATTATGTGAGGCCTGTCAATATCAATAAGTGACAAATCACTGTCATAATCCACTCTTCTGTTTCACACTGAAAATGCTTACATCTGAAATTAAATAGTTTTACATTTGAAAGTTCATTCACTTTCTTTAGATTGCTAATGTGAAACATCAAACCCTTAAACACATTGCATGGTTTTAATGTCAGCTTTATTGCTTTTGTTTTCTAGTAGGTCTTGGGACAGGAATGGAGGGACCGTCTCTAACCCTACACACTGATGGACAAGAATATCAACAAATAACGTGGACGTTTGGACCTGAGAAGTGGATTATAGCCAGATGTAATATACGTGACACCCCACTGTGTGAGATTACTGATGAGACATCTCTCACCCGTATGAACCTCATCCCTGAACAAGCTGAACTTTATAAACGGATCATCAACTCATTCAGAGACAGACTGAAGATAGACAATGATGGATCTCTCACCATCAAGAACATCAGCGATGAACATGCTGGACTGTACACACCACAGATCTTCAACAAATCTGGTAAAGAGGATAAGAAGGAATTCAGTGTTAATGTCTCTGGTGAGTAAATTCTTCATATTGTTCATTTTTTTTCTAAATTGTTGTTTGCATGCATTCCCTTTAAGAGTTCAGATCAAAGTGAGTTGCTGTACATATGTGGATAGCATAGCTGTCCATAAAAATTAGTTAATTTATTTAAAAAAATACAACAACCTCTATTAAAGTAACATTGAAATGTGCGGTAAACTCCACCCTGGGTCAGTCGTGGTAGTGCTGGTCCCATTGGCCTGGTATAACACATCCCTACACTGTAAAAAATTTACCCGTAAATTTACTGTAAAATACTGGCAGCTGTGGTTCCAGCCATTTACCGTAATTTTACGGTTTCAAAATTGTTTTTCCATTTTACGGTTTCAACGCCATTTTTCCATGTTACGGTTTCAACACCGTTTTTTCGTTTTACGGATTTAATACCGTTTTTCCATTTTACAGCTGTGCTGTAATTTCACAGTAAAATACTGGCAGCTGTGGTTCCAGCCATTTACCGTAATTTTACTGTTTCAACACTTTTACATTGTACTTGCAGCAATGGTTACAGCTATAATTCTACAATATAGAAAAATTAAAACAATACATAAACAATACATAATTAACACATCTCTAGTATATAATGCAAACAGACATGTCAAACTATTTTTCACTAGATGGAGAGAAAATAAATACAGAAGAAATAGATTATGGTGCATCATTTGCTATTTATTAAAACAGGCAAAAAATAGGCATTGACAAATTGGCTGAAACTGACCCAAACTGATTATCAGCATAAATACAAACAATAAGTTAAAGGGTTAGTTCACTCCAAAATTAAAATTCTGTCATTAAGTACTCACCCTCATGTTGTTCCAAACCCGTAAGGCTTTCGTTCATCTTCCAAACACAAATTAAGATCTTTTTGATAACAGAAGCTGTCAGATTTCCATCCATTGACTGCCTTTGTAACTACCAATTTGATGCTTCAAAACCTTTATAAAGAGATCGGACAACTAATCCATATGAATCGAGCGGTTTAGACCAAATTTTCTGAAGAGACTTGATTGCTTGTTATGATAAAAAGATTTAATTTAGGCTTTTACTCGCATGTAAACATTGACCAGCAAACATAAGCAGAAGATCAACATAACTTGAATAACGCACAAGAACAGCCCCTGCTGAGAACAAACCTCTTCCAGAAGCTCAAACATGCTGAGTAACCAATGAGGTTCATTCTCGAAGCAGGTTAGGTTGAGCTTCTGCTTATATGTTCTCTGATCAATGTTTACGTGCAAGTAAAAGCCTAAATTAAATCTTTTCATCATAACAAGTGATTGGTATGCTCATATGGATTAGTTTTCCGATCTCTTTATAAAGTTTTTGAAGCGTCAAAGTGGTAGTTACAAAGGCAGTCAATGGATGGAAATCTGACAGCATTCTATCATTAAAAAGATTATAATTTGTGTTCTGAAGATAAACAAAGTTCTTACGGGTGTGGAACGACATGAGGGTGTGTAATTAATGACAGAAATTTTATTTTGGGGTGAACTAACCCTTTAAGAAAAGGGAAAATAGCACTTGCTTTAACCAACACAAATATTTTTGAATCTGTTAAATTAAATTATCATTTTATCCCGCAATTGCCTTTCTTCAGCAGAACACAAACATTTTTAGAATCAGTATGAGCCCTGGTGAGAAGCACTAGTTTAAAGTAGAGAATGTTTTACTTATTGATTTGTTTCCATTTTCTTGCATTGTATGCATCCTACAAAGCTTGCATTTCCTCCAGATTAAAAATATGCTTTTGTGTTCTGATAAAGAAAGTCATATACACCATTGGATGGAATCAGGGTAAGTAAATAATGAGAATATTTATTTTTGAAACCAAACTGTAAAAAAACAATGAAAATCAATGTCAAAGAGAAAAGTGTAAATTGTACAGTCCAATGAGAAAAAGTGCAAGTTAAAGGATTAGTTCACTTTCAAGTAAAATTTTCCTGATAATTTACTCACCCCCAAGTCATCCAAGATGTCCATGTTGTTCTGTGTATATATATATATATATATATAAACACAAATGATTGCTCTCCAAGTGGTTCCGCCAAAAGCACACTTTCTTATTCTCCAAAAAGCTTACGCTGTATGTCCTACGCCTTCCCTATTTAACTTACAGAACGAATGCAGCGCCAGTTCAATTTTTTCCCATAAGTCCATAAACTGCCATAGAGGGTTATAGTCCAGGGGCGGCCATAACAGTTCAAAGGCCGTTGATGGCAGTGGCCGGGCAGGGTCCCCACCCACAAACTCCCCACCCTCAGGTATATGCCCCCCCCAAAAAAAAATTCTTGGGGAAATCAACGGAGGCCGTGGCGGGTTCGTGGGCAAGGCGCACGGGTGGCACCGGCAGGGCAAGGCACTTGGGCGGTGCCGGCAGGGCAAGGAGCTCGGGTGGCGCCAGCAGGGCAAGCAGCTTGGGCTCTGGAGCGGACTTGATGGCTGGAACGACCCCTATGTTCAGAGACTCCATAGGGGCGGCCATCTTGCCCGTGGGCAACGGGCGGACTTGAGCGCATTGCAACCGGAGAACTTGAGCGCGTTGCAACCGGATAACTTGAGTGCGAAGCGGCCGGCTGGCGGGCGTGCGAAGCGTCTGGCGAGCTTGCGGGCAAAGTGGCCGGCGGGCTTGAGGGCGAAGCGGCCGGCAGAGGCTTAGGAATGCCAGCCGCTCGAGCTGAAGTCAGCAGAGGATCAGCCACACTGGAACGCAACCCTCTCCGCTCCCGGAGAGACCCAGAAACGTGACGTGATTCTAGACGATCAACGGGGACTTGACTTGGCTCTGGCCGTTCAGCGGAGATGTGACGTGGCTCACAGAGATTGACTGTGACTTGACTTGATTCAGGATAAGCAGTACTGACTTGACTTGGTGTTGTGGTGATGGTGGCCGCCATTTTGTGAGTGTCCTTTGGCATGGCGGCCATTACGGGATTCAGCGAGATGTCGTATTTCTCCACGACACCCACAGTAAACAGAGAACCAACAGACAACAAAGCATAGGTCCCTCTCATCTTATTCTGGAGAGGTTGGTTGACGGCATCACAAAAAAAGTCAATCAGTGCACAGTCAGGCAAATCAGAAAGGTAAGCAATGTCCAAATATTCCTTCACATATTCCTCTAACGATCGTGTGCCCTGCGTACTCCACAATAACAATTGTGTAATGTGCATACCGGAACAATGCACTCCGGGAAAGCTGCTGGATCGTGGTGGTGGCGAGGTCTTCTGTAACAAGGCGGGACTCAGACAGAGATCCATTTGCAAGCTTTATTGAAATTAGAGTGGTCGTACAGGCAGGGTCAATCAGGAGCAAACATGAACAGCAAGGGACAGGCAGAATCGTGGTCGAGATACAGGCAATGAGCAGGACAGGCAGCAACGGGTCAATAACGGGTAACAGGCAGGATCAACAACAGATAGGCAGACAGGATATAAACGCTCAGAAATGTCACACTGGGTAAACAAGACCTCGCAATGAAGTGGTGTGTATGTGAGTCTTTTATAGTCCAGGTAGTGTGCTAAGCTGTATGTGGTGTTGGGGATAAACAGTTTAGGACCCTTGAAACCAGATATGTTGCATAAAAGACACGGAGTCAAAGTTTAAAAAAAATAAATAAATTGAAGAAAAATTTAATGAAGAATAGTTTGCAGTTTCATCAGCAGAAGCCAGCTTCAAGTCTCCCAAGGAGTTCGTAGGCCGCTCTGCGTACATTCACATTTCCACAACAATTATACTCTAACAGAGTCTACTAACTACGTCATTACTTCAGGTTGGATGATTCTGATTGGCTAAGGAAAATAAACAAGATTAGAAAATTTCCACACGTGGACAGATAGTCAGAAGCATATCTCCCTTCATCACGGTGATGACGAGGGGGACCCTGGATTTAGGTACCGGATGTCCTTTTGGACTCATGATGTGGCGTCTGCTGGTCTCAAGCAGAATGCCAGTTGTCCAGTACAAAGGGACCTGCACAAAACACTTAGCGCACATACACAGATACACATGATTCACAGCTTCTTCAAGGCTGAAGTTGATCTGAGCTCTGCTCTGAGCAGGAAACTTTCCCAAAACATACTGATAACATGTTCTTTTCTCTCAGTGAGAGGTACAGAGGAAAATAGATCCTTTAACATACATTGAAGAAGTCATTCAATTAATTTAACAGAAATATAAATGTTGATTAATAACTTAAAAGATATATATTGAAGCGGCAGTGGATTCCAGAATCCACCCCTTCAGTCCCCCCTTAAAAGGCCGATGTAAAGTCTTAAACACCACATCTGGTCTTAACAATTTAGGCCGCTTCAAAATTTAACATTGCTCACCCATGCTCCCCTGGCATGTTACAATTGTATAAAATAGACAATAGGTTTTCCCTCGAAGGGCTTAACTAGAACAGAATATTCTACAGAGCACATAGTGCGTTATTGACCTTCAGTCCTTACACATAGTCTTTACATCAATCTTTGTGATTTGGTTTATCATCAAATTCCTTGACTACAAAGCAAATACATATTTATTCTCTGGAAGCCGGGCTAAATGAGCAAGCACTGTTACTGCATTCCTGGCATGGGCCAGACCCTCAGTCACTCCTCAGATACTAAATACAGACATTGCCTGTAATCAAACACCAGGATCGATACACTGGTTTTTAGAAAAATATAATTCCCAATTCATTATATATTACAAGGTGATGGATCGTAAATCCACTCCTTTCACTATACCCTTATAGATCATTTTTAAGATTAAAAACAAAATTGTGGTCTAATTCAAAATAAACAACAACAAAAAAATAAATAAATAAGACCCATCATAATCCAAGTATTTTAAGTTTCTTAAATCATTGTTCAGTTTACAGTCTATAGACATAGCATGTACCACCTTAATTGTAGAACATCTTTTAAATCTCTTTTTTAAACACCTTAATAGAAATAAAAGAAACGTCTCGGGTTACGAGTGTAACCCTTGTTCCCTGAGTAAGGGAACGAGACGCTACGTCGGATGACGTGATGGGAACCCTCTGTATTTTGTGTTCGTGAAGCACCTCTGTATCCAACCAATGAAAAGACGTGACATCAGAGGCGGGTGACGTCACGGATCAGGAAGCTATAAAGCACACCTGAACACAAAGCACGCCAGCTTCTGTAAAATGTCTGAAGCAAGCGCACCAGGTATGCAGGAGATACGGCCACATGACGTAGCGTCTCGTTCCCTTACTCAGGGAACAAGGGTTACACTCGTAACCCAAGACGTTCCCTTTCGTGGGAACTATCGACGCTACGTCGGATGACGTGATGGGAACGCAATCCCAACTACGCCGTCTCTCCGAGTGCCTGGATGCTATCTTGTAGCACCCTGGCCCCCGGAGTGATGTTAAGGTGAAGATTGTAAAATCTGATAAAGGTGTGCTGGGATGACCATCCAGCCGCACCACAAATGTCGTCCATAGAGACACCAGATAGGAGAGCTCTGGACGCGGCCATACCTCTCGTGGAGTGAGCCCGCACCATCAAAGGACACGGGCGCCCCACCGTCTCATACGCAAGTGAGATGGCCTCGACCACCCACTTGCTCATCCGCTGTTTAGATGCTGGGCCCCCCTTCTTAGGGGACCCATAACATACAAACAATTGTTCTGGTTTTCTCCACAGGGCAGCTCTGTGAAGCCTCAAGTACAATGGGGCCTGGGACCCTCGTCGGAACCTTTGGAACATAGCCCGGCCTGGTATGCAGAAAGGCTTTCACCATACCAGGTGCAAACTCAAGACAAGATGGAGCGACTGACAGCGCTTGTAAATCACCAATTCTCTTCAAAGAAGAGACGGCCAAGAGAAAGATAGTTTTAAGTGTCAAGAACTTGTCTGACACCTCCTTTATTGGCTCGAAGGGAGCCTCAGCCAGCCCTTGGAGCACAATATTGAGGTCCCAGGTCGGGGTCTTTGTGCGCACCACAGGTCTCAACCTGAGTGCACCATGGAGGAAGCGTACTACTAGGGGGTCTCGACCCAGCGAGGAGCCCCCTACAGGGATATGATGAGCCGAAATAGCGGCCACATATACTTTCAGCGTGGAAGGGGTTAAACCTTCCGAGAACTTTTCCTGAAGGAACTGAAGCACGTCAAAGACAGAAGAATGGACCGGGTCCAAATTATGCTGTTCACACCACACAGAGAACAATTTCCATTTATATAAGTACAACTTCCTCGTGGAGGGAGCTCTGGAGTGAAGGATGGTCTCCACAACCTCGGTTGAGAGACCAGTTCCTATGAGCCTTGCCCCCTCAGGGGCCAGGCCCACAGTTTCCACATTTCTGGGCGGGGATGGAGAATCGTGCCGCCCGCTTGAGACAGGAGATCCTGCCTGAGAGGAAGCTCTAAGGGAGAGCCGTGAAGTAGAGACATTATGTCCGAAAACCATATTCTGGTCGGCCAGTAAGGGGCCACCAATATTAGGTCGACCTTCTCCTGGCGAACCTTCTCCAGAACTCCCGGGAGCATTGAGACTGGGGGGAACGCATACAGACGCAGCCTCGGCCACGTCTGTAGCATGGCATCCAGCCCTAGAGGTGCTGGGTGCTGAAGTGAGTACCACAGAGGGCACTGAGCTGACTCCTCTGTGGCAAATAGATCGACTTGAGCTCGACCGAAAGTTTTCCATATCAACTCCATCACCTCGGTGTGGAGTTTCCATTCCCCCGGTCTCGCGCCCTGCCTCGACAGGGCGTCCGCTCCCACATTCAACCGCCCGGGGATGTAAGCTGCTCTCAGCAAGAGGAGCTTTCCCTGGGACCAGAGGAGGATGCGACTGGCCAACTTGGATAATGTTTCCCCCTCGGGGAAAACCCCTTGGTCCTGAGCCACCACTATAAGGGTCTCATGTGCAGGAGGCCAAAAGTAATAACGTTGGACGCAGCTGCCATCAGACCCAACAGTCTCTGAAACTGTTTTACAGTGAGTGACTGGCCTAACTTCACCCCTTTCACGGCCCCGAGAATGGAACTCACACGAGCAGGGGACAACTGCGCCTGCATCGTGGTGGAATCCCAGATTACACCTAAGTAGTTTGCAACCTGACAAACCTTGGGACCAGCACACTCTTTTTGGCGTTGAGCCTCAGCCCAAGCCTCTTCATGTGCGACAGAACAACATCTCGATGTTGAACTGCCAATCGTTCTGTTTGAGCTAGTATCAACCAATCGTCGATATAGTTCAGCACGCGGATACCCTTGAGTCTCAGCGGAACCAGTGCTGCATCCACGCACTTCGTGAACGTGCGGGGTGAGAGGGATAGGCCGAACGGAAGAACCCTGTATTGGTAAGCTTCGCCCCCGAAAGCAAACCTGAAGAACTTCCTGTGTGAAGGATGGATGGATACATGAAAGTATGCGTCTATCAGATCTATCGCTACAAACCAGTCCTCGGACCTGATCTGAGGGATGATCTGTCTGAGTGTAAGCATTTTGAACTTCAATTTCCTTACACCCACATGGAAAAAACCTATATAAACATATATGTTTCAATATAGGTTTTGATATAGGTTTTACATATATGTGACATATATAAAATTGGCCGTTTTCCTATATTATATGTACATATATGTACACATATATGCACACATATATGTACACATACAGTACAGACCAAAAGTTTGGAACCACTAAGATTTTTAATGTTTTTAAAAGAAGTTTTGTCTGCTCACCAAGGCTACATTTATTTAATTAAAAATACAGTAAAAAAAACAGTAATATTGTGAAATATTATTACAATTTAAAATAACTGTGTACTATTTAAATATATTTGACAAAGTAATTTATTCCTGTGATGGCAAAGCTGAATTTTCAGCATCGTTACTCCAGTCTTCAGTGTCACATGATCCTTCAGAAATCATTCTAATATGCTGATCTGCTGCTCAGTAAACATTTATGATTATTTTCAATGTTGAAAACAGTTGTGTACTTTTTTTTTCAGGATTCCTTGATGAATAGAAAGTTCAAAAGAACAGCATTTATCTGAAATACAAAGCTTCTGTAGCATTATACACTACCGTTCAAAAGTTTGGGGTCAGTAAGAATTTTTATTTTTATTTTTTTTTAAAAGAAATTAAAGAAATGAATACTTTTATTCAGCAAGGATGCATTAAATCAATCAAAAGTGGCAGTAAAGACATTTATAATGTTACAAAAGATTAGATTTCAGATAAACACTGTTCTTTTGAACTTTCTATTCATCAAATAATCCTGAAAAAAAATATTGTACACAAATATTTTGTACAATTGTACACATTAAATGTTTCTTGAGCAGCAGATCAGCATATTAGAATGATTTCTGAAGGATCATGTGACACTGAAGACTGGAGTAATGATGCTGAAAATTCAGCTTTGCATCACAGGAATAAATTACTTTGTGAAATATATTCAAATAGAAAACAGTTATTTTAAATTGTAATAATATTTCACAATATTACTGTTTTTACTGTATTTTTAATTAAATAAATGTAGCCTTGGTGAGCAGACGAAACTTCTTTTAAAAACATTAAAAATCTTAGTGGTTCCAAACTTTTGGTCTGTACTGTATATGCACACATATGTACACATATATATATATACACATATATGTACATATATGTACACATAATATAGGAAAACGGCCAATTTTATATATGTCACATATATTAAAAACCTATATCAAACCTATATTGAAACATATATGTTTATATAGGTTTTTTCCATGTGGGACCAATTTCACGTGTTCGTGTAGTGGTGTGTTTTCTGCGTTGTGTCGTAATCAAAGACAGACTGCGAAAAATCTTGCCACCAGGTCCTCACTTTATTCTGTATAACACAAATGGCAATATATGAGGACTTGTGCAGCATACAAACAGCATGCGGCAGCAACGCACAACGCTGAGAAAGAGAGATATTAAAAGTAACTTAAGTAAAGAAAAATAATCAACGAAACATCTGAATGTACATCACAGAGGGGTTTTGGATTACAATCATACAAATATATCATGTGAATTCAGCTGTTACATGAAACATGGCCTTAATTGAATCACCGCAAAAACTTTGTGCGACCTACCGCTGTGATGTCTCATGCAGACTGGGAAGCAGCAAAGTGCGTCAACACCCCAAGTCAGCATGGCGGCAGGAAACCCCAAATATGGTCATGGCAAGTGGAATCACAAAATAATTGTCTAAATACATAACTGCTACATTCGCACATACATAAGTTCTTGCATAATTTTTTTCGTTAATTCTTAGTTTTTGCCTTGATAATAGAAAATATGAGCTAGGCATCATGTATGACAGTCAAAAATGAGATATGAGCTACAAAATGACCAGATCCTGCCATTAGCTATATAGAAGACATATCTTGTATGTATAGGGCATATATATGGATATGAAGAAGCAATACAGGAGACCTATATTTCCTGTATATGCACATATATGCACCTCAATTTTGCCTATATGTGGCATATATACACATATATGCAGTATATATACGCATATATGCAGCATATATATAGCATATATGCAGTATATATGCGCATATATGCAGCATATATATAGCATATATGCAGTATATATGCGCATATATGCAGCATATATATTATCATATATGTGCATATATGCAGCATATATGTACATATACACTGCATATAGGTTTCATATATGCGCATATATCCACATATAGGTTCTTTCCATGTGGGCAGATCGATTTAACACACGTAAATCTATGATCGGACGCAACCCTCCATCCTTCTTCGGAACAATGAAGTAGCGGCTGTAAAAGCCCGACATTTTGCTGGGAGGGGAAACCCTTTCTATAGCCCCTTTTTGCAAAAGCATCGTTACTTCTTGCTCCATCACCAGAGACTGCTCTGGGGTTACCACCGTAGGAAGCACCCCATTGAACTTGGGCGGTCGTGAACCGAACTGAATTCTGTAGCCCTGTTCTATCATGAGCAGCACCCACTTCGAAACATTCGGGAGATTTTTCCACTCTTCCAAATATTCTACTAAGGGAATCAGTCTCTCGAGACTGGTCTCTGGTGTTTTTTGAGCACTTGGCTCATCCATCTGACGCGGCGCACCGGCAGACAGGCGAATCACGTGCTGGCCGACCCTCCTCGGAGGATCGGTGGAAACCGCTGCGCCCTGACTCACACTTGGTGGCAGGGTTGACAGAACGGTCCCGAGGGCACCGAGAAGGACCCGATATCCGAATCCCCCCGGAGGGGGCTGCCCTCGAGAGATCCTGCACTATGTCAGGACCTCTTCTTTGAAGCCTTCCGAGAGATAATGACGGTCCACAGATACGTCCTATCCTCCGGACTTTTAAATTCCTCAGAATTCAATATTTCATTTAATCCTCAAATTAAATGCAGCCAGTTCTTATATAAATATATATTTTTTGAACAGACTGAATATATTTAGAATACACAAAAAAGAATTATAGCTCGTAATAATTCGCAAGGTATTTTAGGGAAAGAGAGAAAAGGAACTCCCGTCTACTCAGATCCCTTAATATATAATATATATATACACACACATGCATAATTACGGACACGTGATATATGCGCAGTCTCGGCAAACGCAAGACCCGAGCCGTATATTCATTCTTGCAGACTTAATCTACGCGCTGCCTCGGCAACGCGAGATCCGAGCCATATTCTTTAATGAAAACTCAGTCTACGCACTGCCTCGGCAACGCGAGATCCGAGCCATATATTCTTTAATGAAAACTCAATCCACGTGCTGCCTCGGCAACGCGAGATCCGAGCTTTGCGTTAGACTTTTATTCCCTCGAGAATAAAGCCAACAGGAGTGGAGTTACAAAACTCCCGTGTGAGGTGGCGATCCTCAGATCGATATCACAATATCCACCTCCTCAGAGCTGGACATGTGAGTATCGGTGCCTCAACCCGGGGGAAGAAACCGCAGAGCGTGCTTCCACCTGGGAGACGGCGCTGAACCTGGCTGGTGAGGGCAGAGAAAAGGCGCGCCCGTCTCTAATCCCTCTGTCAGATCCATTTGTGAACCCCACGAACGGAGCCTCCGCCCTGCCTCAGCAGAAGCGGGACCCGATCCGCGGGGAACACTGGAGCAGTGTCCTGAGAGTGAGTTTTTACAGTGCACACAGACGCTCCCTCGAGAGCTGCCTGGGCTCACTCCCATTTCACTGCTGTTTCTCGCCATAATACGTGTCTTTTTTATATATAAATATATGGATTGGTGTGAGATACTCTTGTCCTCAGACGAAGAGATCTTGACTTGTTTATATGTAATAAGACAAACAACACCAAATAAGACACACAAGATACAGAGAGCGCTTGCTGAAGACAACAGAAGCTGGCGTGCTTTGTGTTCAGGTGTGCTTTATAGCTTCCTGATCCGTGACGTCACCCGCCTCTGACGTCACGTCTTTTCATTGGTTGGATACAGAGGTGCTTCACGAACACAAAATACAGAGGGTTCCCATCACGTCATCCGACGTAGCGTCGATAGTTCCCACGAAAGGGAAACAAATTTACATGACCATAACCATTTCAATTATCCTTTCCAATAAAACATAGAATTGTTACTTTTACTTAATAATCCTTTTCTTAAGATTTCTTTTCACAACAGATCCATTATAGCCCACAAAAAAATAAACAATATAAATAAAAATAAACATAAACATAAACCTAAACCTTTGAATTTTAAAACATTTTGTTAAAAACCTTTCATCAAAATGAAATAATCATCAAAACATATAAATTTAGTTAGAGTAACAATTTCTTTGTCTTGACTGATATCTTTATCATGACATTCACTGTTAATAATACTCAATACCTAATTATTATTATTCTGAAACTCAGTTTTCACAACATTTCACAGTATTGAGACTGTCAAAAGTACAGCATTCAAAATCAAATAATTAAGACTTCCTTAAAAGTCAGTTTTAAACTCAAGTTTCTTGTCAATTATAACTGTATAGGCTGACCAAAATCTTAATGACCAAAATCTTAATCCTCTTCTTTGGCAGTAATCTTTTTCATCTCATTAATCTTGCCACTGCACCAAAATTGTCAAACAAAAACACAAACGGACAGATTTTCTTCCATAACACTTATAAATTATACAAATTTGTACTATAAGACATTATCAATTTCTTTAAAGCTGTTTTTGAAACAGTTTCTCTCTTTTTTTTTTCATCACAATAATTTCAACTGCTTATAATTTTGTCACATCCTATCAAATTGTTAGTCTGCAGATCTAAAAATATATTATCGTTACTGTCTCAGTCCCACTTATCTCTATTGTTTTGCAGAAACCAAATTATTGTTTTTCTCAAATCCCTAGGTTACACGGACAGCCTTATAGCTTCTTTCACCTTCAACCCTTATTACATAAATTATATTTCTCTAGGCATCTAATGACATGCATCCATTTAATGGATAAAAAAACAAAACAAAAAAACAATAATAAATAAAACTTTTATCAATTATATTCACTCCTCCTTTGTTTGCCCACCGGCCTTCCATAAATTTGAGGGGTTTCTCTGGATAATTTACTAGTGACTTAGCCAATGTGTCACTTTGTCTCTGCCGTCAAATCTTATAACATTTACGTTTATCATTCTGATCAAACAAATAAGACAGTGTTTAAATTTAGACCCTCAGTTGAATTTAGACAACGGTTTTTAACCCATGGACGGCAATCTTCCAATTCCACAATTCCAATTTATATAAATGTTCTTAAAAATACTAATCCAGAGAATAATTAAAATCAACATCATAAATGACAAAAGTCATAATTACCATTAGCAGACAGAGCTGGATATGCAATCCACTTAAAGCTCGTCCCATGTTCTGTATCGTCTGTTCATAAGATTCAATCCGAAATATCGGCTTGTCATAATTTGACGTTTCACTTAACCCATCTGTAATGATAAAATACTCATTCCAGAGGTTAATGACATATACACATTGAGGACAGATTATTTCCCCAAGCTAACACATACAAAACACAAAGTTCAGTCACCCTCACACACACTAGACACATGAATATGAACCTGCTCATTGTCAATGTTTGCTTTTGGATTTAAATCTAAAAACATATTTGAACTTAACAGTTTTCCTGTAGGTTTTACTCTTATTCAGTCTCAAAGAATGTCTTTTCACTATAATTTGTTTTCAGAAAGGTCAGCTGGGTTGTTTTGGTTCTAATCTCATTGCTTTGTTTAAAGGAAGTGTATGTAAGATTGTGGCGAAAACTGGTACTGCAATCACTTTCAAATGACTAGAGCGGTGTATCCCCTCCCCCTCCCCCTGACTCGAGGTTGCCAGATAGGCTGCAGGATCCAGCAGGAACGTTTGTAGCCACAGCTGTGGTAACTAGAGCAGAGCTGGCAACCCGGATGCCGAAACACTACTGACTTCGTGATTGGTAGATAGGTGGAGGGTGGAGCATCAGGCCAAAACACAACATGACAACATCAACATCAGTTGAGGGCTGCAACTTCACTTTTAAATGACAATATCCTGGCCGGACTACTGTTGTCAGTGATATAAGTATTTGAAATGAACATGATTTCTTAATGTCTAGTGACATATCAGGGCCATTTTATGATTAATTGAAATACATTTCTTACATACAGCTCCTTTAAGCTTTAGCAGGCTGATAACAGACAGACAGAGCACCATCCGTTTCCTCCACTCAAGCAGTCTCTCTCTCTTACTGCACTAATAATCTTTTCAACAGAATCAAAAGTCTGTAACTTAGACAGAATTTAATATTAAATTATTATATAGAACCCTTTGTTTTTCTCAAAGGTTAAAATGTAAATGTTTAACTTTCAAATAAAAACCATTACCACCATCTAAAATATGTTATGCTAGTAGCCATTTTTGAGGTTATCTTACTTTAAATGCTGAATGCACTTATCTGTCACTTGAATCTTCAAAATCAGTCTTTATCTTTAACCACCACCATGTCTACGAATTATCCTCTGCCATGTCCAATGACCTGCAGGAGTAAAAACTATAATACAGACACATTAGTTCAAAATCAACACAGCCTCATTGATTTAGTGATTCATACTGTTGAATCCTAAACTTCTATACAGTTCTTGCCAATAGGGCAACCAACATTATGTTACTAAACTTTACTCTGGTCTCCCCAGAAATTACGAACAATCACCTCATGGTCTCAGTCGGCTCTTGAAAGCTCATTCCCATCAGCTCTTTATCAATAATCTTCTTCTCCTCAGGGTCTTGTCCCCTGGAATAGTTGCATCAAGTTGTGGGCTTGTCACAATGAAAAACAAGCCACCTTAGGAATGCGGTTTCTGGTGAGTGGTATAGAGGAGCATTTTTGGGGCAGACTGCTGTACCTTTCACAGCTCCCCCCTTAATGATGCTGCTGGCCTCACAGACATCCTGTTCAACTCTCATACCCATCTCACATAAACACCTCCCTCCAGGGTAGATGCCCAGTGGCGGCGGCAACCCCCTGCCTTAGGTTGTCCTCGTCTGGCCAAAGAGGATCTTACCCGTCATTGAGAAATCACCTCGTGCACACTGGTACCCGCTCTTTCCCATTCCAGATCTTTGACAGTTTTCTTCACCAGAATCAGGTGTTTTCTGGAGCTTAGGGAAGTTGCATTCAAGAGCCACCAGAGCCATTGGACTGCCTAATAGTGTTAAAACATGGAGACAGGTTAATAACAGCAGTATTTAATCACTAGAATCATTAGACTGTGCATTCTTTGAGCAGCAACATATTAGTGCTGAAACTATTCTCAGTGAATTTAATTCTCACTGTCCATTCAGTGTAATGTTCTGCCACATCTATAACTGGAGCCATCGGCCCTGCACATGGTGGTGACAAAGATCAGACAAAAAGTTACTGGTCATCAAAATAGTCACTTCTATCATTCAAGGTCTGTATTACCATTTTAAAGACATCTTTACTCTCATTAAGTTTTACTTTGACACATTTAACAACAAATGGCCCTCTTTATGGCAATCATTTCTTTTAACATCTCTGTGTCCATGATTTTCAACTTAGACACTGTGCTTCACTATAAATAGCTTGTTATCACTTATGACACAAGCTCAGATAGCAGCTTTTAGCTGACTTTGAGTGAGAGAGACTGAGGGTTTCAGGACTGGTCCTCTGCCATTTATAACTTTTAACATCAAACTTTATTTACTGGCCCAGCTTAAGACTTTGCCAGAAATTAACATGTGTTTTCAAATAAACATTTTTTTTTTTTATATATTTGTCTTTCACCCATATATCAGGGAACTTAGACATTACAAACTTCCGATCAGGTTGAGTCTCTGTGACACTGGCAGTCTCATTTTTGCCATTTAAACCTATTGTCACTTTGACCATCAAAAATCAAATATTTAGAACTTAGCATCATTTAGTTATTCACATTCACAGTAGTGATGTGCTCATCACAAGAAAACATACTTGAGACTGTTCAAATATTTTTGAAACTTTCAGAACATCCAATCATCCCTATTTTCATCCTCTACTTACTTTTTATATATTTTTGTAAATCACGTTTTAGATTTATTTTCAGTAATTTTACATTAACCATTTGTCCATTCAATATAAAACGTATTATTATAGATTTCCCTTCAAAAGGAATTCCTTAAGACTACAATCTTTTGACCGTATTGTTATCTCTTGTTATTTCTCAATTTCACAAGCTCATTCTCAGACAGAGTGGAAGTCTCTCTTTTTGTTTGTTTCTTTCTTTTCTTTTTTTTTTTTTGTTTACAATATTTTGCAATATGGCCAATATTACCACACTGTCTACACTTTTTAGGTGGGTTTTTACAATTACGGACGAGATGGCCCTTCACACCACAATTAAAACACTCCTTGTCATCTTTATCACATTGGGTAATCAAATTGAACCATCCCTCAGTTACTTCTGGGATTTTTCCATCAGGGGTTAATGGCACCCCACCCATTTTACAAATCCATGAATTAGCACAAACAGCTGAAAATGTGAATTTTTCTGGTTCTTTCTTTGTTTGTAGCCAGTCAAGTTGTTGTTTAACTTTCCAGTCAGAATCAAAACCCTGACTAACCATTTTCTCAATAATCTCTGCCAATGTCTTTGAAGTGAGGGCTTCAGAGCAGAGCTGCTTACAGCGTTTACTCTCTTCTACCTCATTATCTGTATCGGGACTGATCAAGTTACTCAATTTGTCGGCCATATTTTAGTCAAAGTTAATACTCACCTGAAATAGATGGAGGCGGCGATCTTTAAACAACACAGCTTTGGCTTCTGCTTGATGAAACTGCAAAGTATACTCCAAAATCACAGTTACATATACTGGTCCAAGCCAATTAGGGTCACAATTTTATTTTCGTCGGGATCGTTCCTGATGCATCCTTGACCAACCAACCCTATCTCTATTTCATCGTATTTAACTAAAAGCTTAGTCTCTAACCTGAATCACTAAATTTGGGGCGCCCCTGTCTGAATGGAAGAGTCAGAGAACTTTGGTTCATGAGACACTAGTAGCAAACTGGCTTACTAGTGACCTCCTACCCTTCACTAGGAAGGAGTTATTTCAACACCTTCTGCCTCTGGCCTCCAGTGTTCCTCCGACCACCTCAATGGAGTGGAGTCCTCCAACCCCTCAGTGGAGTGGAGTTATCACCCACCATCTCCCTCAGATGGCGTGACACCAGCCTGTATCAATAATCTGGTGCACCACACTCACGTCTGAGTGTGTACGTAAACTCACTGTCTCACTTCCCAGTTCTCTCAACCCTTCCAACCAGACAACCCTAACAAAATAATAAAACAGCTTCCTACCTTGTTTTTTGTTTAGCCAGGGATGTCACCAAAGAATGATTGCCCGCATCCTCCACCATAAACTGTTGGGGATAAACAGTTTAGGACCCTTGAAACCAGATATGTTGCATAAAAGACACGGAGTCAAAGTTTTAAAAAAAAAAAAAAATTGAAGAAAAATTTAATGAAGAATAGTTTGCAGTTTCATCAGCAGAAGCCAGCTTCAAGTCTCCCAAGGAGTTTGTAGGCCGCTCTCCGTACATTCACATTTCCACAACAATTATACTCTAACAGAGTCTACTAACTACGTCATTACTTCAAGTTGGGTGATTCTGATTGGCTAAGGAAAATAGACAAGATTAGAAAATTTCCACACGTGGACAGATAGTCAGAAGCATATCTCCCTTCATCACGGTGATGACGAGGGGGACCCTGGATTTAGGTACCGGATGTCCTTTTGGACTCATGATGTGGCGTCTGCTGGTCTCAAGCAGAATGCCAGTTGTCCAGTACAAAGGGACCTGCACAAAACACTTAGCGCACATACACAGATACACATGATTCACAGCTTCTTCAAGGCTGAAGTTGATCTGAGCTCTGCTCTGAGCAGGAAACTTTCCCAAAACATACTGATAACATGTTCTTTTCTCTCAGTGAGAGGTACAGAGGAAAATAGATCCTTTAACATACATTGAAGAAGTCATTCAATTAATTTAACAGAAATATAAATGTTGATTAATAACTTAAAAGATATATATTGAAGCGGCAGTGGATTCCAGAATCCACCCCTTCAGTGGCAACAGGTGATTGGTGTGGAGTGTGCATGTGACTGGCAGGGAGGATTATGGAAAATGTAGTCCGGGAACTGACAGGAACTGATGGTGATCGTGACAATATATATTGCACATGGAAAAGATAGTTATTATTAACACTGCACACAATTTTAAACTGAACAGAAACTGAACTGTTTAGTTGTATCTTTTTTTTAACAATTAGAAACTTGTAAACTACATAAAAGAGGGTGTATGTTTATTACAGTAGAAAAAAAAAACAAGACAAAATATCATCTTAACAAAAACAAGGGGTGTGTAAAAGATTGTGTGATTGTGTGTTTTCCAGGTAGCCACAGAAGAGTGAATAATTAAGTGATTGACTGATTGAGTGTTTGTCTGTAAGCTATGGGTGTATTCTGCATGCTACTGGAAACATGCATGTGAATTTGCATGTGCCTCACAAATGCACAGATAGGCTGCATGTGTTACATGTGCATAAAGTTTGCAAAAGTACATAACTCTGATCTTACTAAATCAGAAATACATTTAAATCAATTTAAAGGCTCCTATAAAAGAAAAGCGAACCACTTCTGCAATATTACCTGTTTATACCACAGCTGTTCAAGGCAGGTCCAAATAGTTCCAGGCATCTTGAGGATTTGACCGCATTACAATTCCATATCACTTCGCCAAACAATTTCAGTTCTCTCAAAGGTCCTTAGAGCCTAAAAACCGCAAAAAAAAAAAAAAAACCTCAAAGAAATTGATCAAATAAATGTAACAAACAAGAGGATAAAAATTAAAAACCTTTTCCATGTTTTATTGTCTATGGAACGCATACTCTAATTCTCCCGCTCTTTATCATACAAACGCACACACATATAGTGCAGACGCACATAGACTTAAACATACACTAAAACTTTATCAATAAAATAATTTCGCAATTAAAAAGCACTGTGACATTTCTCAGTTGTGATGTAATAACGTTCTAAAATGACGATTTGAATTAGCAACGAAGGAGTGGGATGAGATGTGTAATAAATAATTACACACAATATCGGTTTAAGGACAAAAACCTGAAAAATATCTTGCAATACAACATCTGAACAATATCTTGAGGTGTGGTGACTGAGGAGGAATAACCGACAGGCCGCTTCGAGTCGTGGCTGCATTACAATCTCGGATAGGCCTACGCATTGTTTTTGTAATAATTCAGCGGCCCATCGTCAGTTATTCAAAAACCTAACATTAAAATCAGAGTTTGGTGAACACTGACTAGTGAAATGCCTCACCGTTGATAACTGTCTGTTTGTCTTTCAGTAACACGCGATCCGCGCCAAGAACAGCCAAAAATATCTCACGAGCCACGAAAAGGGCGATTTTACAAGTTGAGTGCAACATAATAAAAGAACAACAGAGAAATAATCTTACCTTGAACAGTTTCCTCCTTTAGCACACGCAGATGAAGAGATTCCGTTCGTTGACCGCAGCGCTTTCTGCAGGAGTTTGAATGAGGGCTCGTTGAAGATGCTCCGCCCCCATGTGCTGTTTTTTTACAGTACGAGACCGTTTTTCTCAGGAACAAACATTTTTACTGTTAAATGCTGTAAATTTACTGCAAGTAATTAATTTACCAACCATTAGCTGTAAATTTACAGGATCTGTTTATTGAAATAACGGTATTTTACTGTTGGAAATTGGCTGTAAATTTACAGCCATTTTTTACAGTGTAGTGGTACACAACTGCTGATATTCCCGTAAATGTAGCTACTTTCTAGGCTACATGACAAGTGAAAATCACAAACATGACACTTATAAATGAAATAATTTTATAAGTGCTATTTATTTATATAGATTTTTATCTCAAGTAAAGTGGTTTACTACAAAACCTCTAATATAATTTGATGGGTTTGATGTTATTGAACTCTGAAACCAGAACGAATAACTCTTCTGCTTTGAATGCGTTCCCGGCCGCGTCAAACCGCGACTGGCCTGACTACCTGTTCAAGACATTAATGATTGTTGCATTATGCAAAGACTGAATATTTCACTGTACCAGTCTTTTTATGGACCCTAAAAAAATATTTTATACAGGACAAACCAAACCTGCACTTCAACAAATAAAGGCAGTAAAGTCCTGCTCCACTTCACCTTGTCTTCTTATATTTCCTATTTGATATCATTATATGTTAAAAAAAAAAAAAAAAAAAAATAGCTTGTAGGCTACTGGTGAATTTCTTATTACACTCATTACTCTGTACATGGGATCCAAACGATAAGAATGAGAGATATACGCAAAAATATGTATGGAAACGGCTCATGGGCAGAATTTTTTTTAGCGATATAGCAAAACTTATGCGACAATGCAATTGTTTAGGGATGACGTCATCTCACACACACAATTTTATCGGTAAAAGGCCAACTGGATGGAAACAGCCTCGAGACAGCAAATTTCACAAATATTTTTTTGCGCATATTTGCTTTGTCGATAACAAAACAGCATAAAAACTGTATGGAAACTTAGACCAGCTTTGTGTTTCCCATTCAACAGTGTAACTCTCTGCTTAACCACAATAGTATCATTGGAGAAATTAAAGGGATAGTTCACCCAATAATGAAAACACTGTCATCATTTATTTAGAAGAATGTCCGTAACCAAACAGATCTCATCTCCCATTAGTATTTATTTTTCCTACTATGGTAGTCAATGGGGCGTGAGATCTGTTTGGTTACTGACATTCCTCCAAATATCTTCCTTTGCGTTCAGCAGAACAAATACAAATCATACAGGTTTGGAACAACTTGAGTAAATGATGACAGAATTTTCATTTTTGGGTGAAATATTTCTTTAACCAGATAGTCATGACTGTTTCTGAAACCACATTAACTTTCACACACACACGTCATTCAAAGTCAAACCACATTAGTTCAATAATATAGAACTGACCTTCATGACATCATGTAGGTGTAACTTTTAATAATTAATTGGTTGAGACTGAATTCATGTCAGATTATTGCTGTAAATAATAAACATGGTATCTGAGGATTACTTTGATATTTTTGTTCACCGCTGTTTTGATTTATTTCCCTTTTACATCATACTCCATTGTTGACTAGATTAGAGTTCATTCACACATGCGCTCTTCAAAAACAGATCGTACTGGATGTTAGCTTGCTTATTTCACTCAAAAGCTTGATCAGTTTAAGTCCACATGTCTGTCAGTTTGATGTTGAAAGAGAGTGAGGTAAGATGTAATTAGTGAAACATTTAATACATGTTTTGTGTTATAAATATTAAAAGATCAACAGTAACATCCAGTGATTCAAACTACTAGACTTTTTTCTCAAATATGGCCATTTTAGTTGAAATATATGTGTTTGTGTGATTCATGTGACGAGACACTTTTACATTTTTTACATTTTATGCATACAAATAAAAGCAGCCTACATGTTCAGAAATTATTATTTCCCAACTATAATTAGATCTAGAATTTCCTTCACTGTTTCTTTATGCTTTACAAAAATTGGCTCCCTCCAACGTTAAAGACATGGTTATGGCCTTGCTACATAAATATATCTGTCTGCTTTATTTCATTTTGATCCTCCTCTCAATAATATATCTTTATGTTCTTTTCATCTCCAGCTCCCAAGACTGTCAACGACTCAAAATGCTCAGAATGTGTCCGGCAGTGTTCAGTGATGAATGCAACACGGGTGACTCTCTCCTGGATCATCAGCAGCACTGCTCCACTTCTGGAGGTGGAATATCAGGATACCAATGGAAACAGCTGTGTGGTGAACAATTCAGTCACTGACCTGACTAAACAAGACTGTCAGTGCATGAGTCCAAGATCAGATTCAGGTATGCAGCAACAACAGCAGCAAAAATTACCTGCTTAAATAAGGATCAGAGAAACATTGGAAAGTGCAAAACTGGTTGTGAAATAAAAAATTTCAGACATAACTGTCTGTATTTTTATGTGCTGATAAGACTAACACTGTATTCAATCCAAACAATATGTTACTGTTTAGTGCAGCAGTGGCAGATTAAGACTCTTCACCTCCATCCCTTTTCAACCAGCAATAAAATGATTATTGTATAATGTTGTTAAATGAGAAGTTCTAACTATTTATATTAATTATGTAATAATAATACATTTATTTTCTTAGCTTTGCTGTTTGTTCTAATGACTATTTCTCTTTGTTCTTTACAAAATCAGGTCTGGACCCAGGTTATATAGCGCTGATATGTGTGCTGGTGGTGCTGGTGGGTGGTGCAGCAGCAGCAGCTGTGATTTACAAGAGACATAAAGCAGGAAAAAATGGCAAGTATTACAGTCAAAACAGATTGTGTAAAAGTAGTCTTTAAACAGTTTTTTGACCCAGTTCTTTTTTTAATTGAAACTGCCTTTCATTTTATGTCTCTCATATCACACCATTTTTCATACAAACACAACTGCTGCCAGTATGAATATAATGTAATATTATTGCAGTGTTCGTCAATGCAGGGTTTTTTCATTAAATGCTGAAATGAGGTCTATGGTGAACACAAGCTCAAGATATTTTCACATCTTATTCTATGATATAAAATACATCAATAATATACTTTTCTGATTTTTTAAAATAATCTTTGACTTGTTTTATAAAATACAGTTGCTAACAAGTGTCTAAGTGGGACAACAGAGGATGTTGAGGATGTTAAACATCATCAGCCTAAAGTCTAAAGACTAAAGTTGTCTGATGCTTAGTTGTGGTGACGTTGAAGTCATGTGACCGTGGTTTGGTTATAGCCTATATTTAGCTTTTTACTACTGCATATTGTATTTGGGCTTCAAAATTCATAAACATTGTGTGTATTTGTGAAGATTATCATGAAGAACAAAATGTGTAAGTATCATAAGCTTTTGTTATTCACAGACCTTATTTTCTGCAGTAATTCGAAGGCCAATTAAAAAATCCATATTGGGTTTTTGTCGAGGGAATCAGGGTGATGCGAACACAGGTTGTTTATTTTGTTTAAAGTCCATAATTGTTCATTTAGTTCTGCCCTTCAGAAGCTACAGAAGATCCTTACAGTACATTTTTTCCAGAAGACAAAATAAGTAAAATTTACCCTGATCTTCAAATTTAAAGTTCCCCCCTCCCTTAAAGGTGCTAAAGAGGATCTTTTCGTCGACTGAGAATCCAAAGACTGTTAGTGAGTTTTTTAAATGAGCGCATGCGTAAGAACAGCCCCCCTCCTTCACAGCTCATTTCGAGGGAACGCCTCCCAAAACTCGTGCACGAGTATTGGAACACGAGTGTTTACCACCGGCATTCGCTGTGTCGTGTTAGTGGATTCATTATGTCGGACTCACCACAGGTAACTCATAATCTGCAGTTGTTACTCCTGTCTCCTGACAAAAACATTGCATGCGGCGCCTGTGGAGTGTGGAAAGTTACTGGAGCGCACAGCCGCGCTCGTCTCTCACAAGGAACGTCACGGCAGTGATTGACAAGCCAGAGGGCCAATCGTTTACGCGATGATCGAGTAAACGATTGGCTGATGTTTTTAAGGCCCTACCTCGTGCACAGATGATGTATATTAATATTATTCCTTTCAGTGCACCTAATAAATAGTCTTTTATCAGTTAGTAAAGACAGTTTCAAGTAATATTGCAAAAATGTATAAAACAAAACATCCTCTGGAGCACCTTTACTGCATCGTGTTTCCTTCTGGAGCATTCTTCTCTTTAATGATCCCTCTTAATTCATTAAAATAATTAACAGTTTGCAGATTCTGCAAGGTGTATAAAACTTTTGACCTCAACTGTACATCCAGGCAGTTATTATGACAAAATAAACCTGGACTGAGACAAAAAGTAAACAATTTGACAGAATATTAATTTGAGTTGAAATATTTTATTAGCTCATTGAACACAAAGCTTCAGTGAATAAAAATAGTTAGCAAGCACTACATTAATTAAACTGACTCGACTTGATCAGAAAGCTTTGTAAAAATAGGAGATTTGTGGCGTGATATGTGATTTTTACTTTTTTTTGTTGTTGTTGTTGCCAGAAGCAGAGCCAGGAACCATGCAAGAGACTAAACCTCTCAAAGGTAAGCTGTTGTACCACAGTGTGTGAATAAGCAAACATGATCACATTAGTTCAAATATAACAACTTTCTATGCTCAAGACAAGTGTTACTAGTTATTATGTTTTTAATCAAAAGATAAATATACAAAGTCCACAACTGAAAGGGAATTGGATAAAAGTCACATGAAAAAAGCCTGCATATTTTGCCATTTGGAAAATTTTAATTTGCTTTGGTTTATTTAATTTGAACGTGCTACAGGTGCACTCGAGTCTAGAGATAAAGAGGGAAGTGTGAAAGGGAAAGGGTTTTCCACACTCATCTCTGAGCATTCCTCCAATCCGGTTCATATTTGGTGTTATGCACATCTTTTGAATCTAAAGTGTTGTGGAAAGTGCATCTCTGTTTTCACTGCTTAATGATATAGTAGTTTTTTAAGAGAGTCATTCAAGCACATGCAGAAGTGGGAAGAGAGTCAGGACAATCACAGATGACTGTGCCCAATAGCGCCACCTAGGTGGTGGGCTAATTATCAGGCACTAAATAAAGCGTTTGGGTGCTTCAGGAATCATCAGAGAGGTTGTTTTTTGAAGTGCTTCTGACTTTAGACACTATTGTAGATGACATAGATTCATAGAAGGCCTTTGAAGCAGTGCTCTCTTCACATTTTTGACCTTACATCCCTCCTTTCAAAATACTTACAAACAAGCGGAATGGATATCATCACAGCTTAACGTCTGGTTGAGAGGACAGAGGAGGGTCTCAGGAAGTGTGCTAGGGACTTTGAAGGAGTTAAGTTCTCACATTTCTTTCTTTCAAGAGATATATATCTATATTTTTTTCTACAGATGAAAAAAAGAATGTAGAAGTGGATGTGTGTGTAACACAGGCCTGCAAAAAATGTCATGGGTGTTTTGGCACAAACATTAAAGGTCCCGTTTTTTGTGGTTTTTTGAAGCTTTGATTGTGTTTATAGTGTGCAATATAACATGTGTTCATGTTTCGCGTGTAAAAAAACACAGTATTTTTCACATAATTTACTTATCTGTATACCGCTGTTTCCACTGTCATAAAAACGGGCTGATGACTTCCTTGTTCTATGAAGTCCCTCCTTCAGAAATACGTAACGAGTTCTGATTGTGCCAGCGGTTCCTGTGTTGTGATTCGACAGCAGATTAGCGCATCTTGCCCGGAAAGGTCACGCCTCTTACCATAACGTGGAGATGCATGCGCTCAGTGTTATTGTAAACATGTGTTTAATTTTACCCTATCAATTTGAGCCGGAATCAGACCCGGTGATTGAACTGCGGGATGAAAATAACAGCGTTTCGACGACATGGCGACAAACACACTCTACAAACGCAACTCTTGTGTATTCCTGTGGGCGGAGGTTAGTCAAAAAACTGTTTTAGTGACGTCATTAAAGAAGGAAGTAGAGGGATGTAGTCCAAACTGGCCGTTCGATGTAGGCGACTTCTGTTAAATAAAATATCTCGCTTGGCATTGAACTTTGAGCTTTAAAATTTTACAGATTTTATTTATACTCTAACAACAACATTACACACTAACTAAAGTTTGAAACATGGGATCACAAAGAACAGGACCTTTAAACAAATGTACTGAAAACATTTGAAAGTGATGCAGAATAATAAGTGGCTTGTATCAATATCAATAGAGCAGTATTAATCTGCTCATCTCTACTATTAAAATCATTTAGTGCAGTTAGCCATGGATTATCCCTTACATGACTGACATCTGAATGTCATGACCAGACAATCAGAATCAGTTTCAGATTCTACTTTAAGAAAGCTGTCTACTAGACGCATACATCTGAGTATTATTAGATATCAGTTTTTTTGAACCCCACTCTGATCTAAAATAAGGAAGTTAATGGGATGATTATACTATATCCACCTAACAGTGTAGGGAAAAGATACTTTCCATATTTGTTCTAATAGTGTATTTGTATGATTGCAGAGGTTTAAGAGAGGGAGAGTGAAAAAGTCTCCAGGATAATCAACAGCCGTCCAGATGAGAGGAGATCTTCCAGCATTAATGAAGAACTATGAACACACTTGGATCATTCCATTTCAAATCAACCAAATTTTTTGATTTTGTTAGTATTTAGTTTTAGTAAACTTTACTAAACATACAAGAATTTGTGAACTTACTTAAAGGGATAGTTCACCCAAAAATGAAAAGTCTGTCATCATTTACTCTCCCTCAAGTTGTTTCAAACCTGTGTAAATTTCTTTGTTCTGCTGAACACAAAGGAAAATATTTTAAAGAAAGTTTGCAACCAAGCTGCTTTGGGGCACCATTGACTTCCATAGAAAACAAACAAACTATGGAATTAATGGTGCCCCAGAACTGTTCAGTTTCCCACATTCTTCAAAATATCTTCCTTTGTGTTCAACAGAACAAAGAAATTTATACAGGTTTGAAACAACCTGAGGGTTACAGTGTATCTATGTACAGTGTATGTACAATATATGTATTTGTGTGTGTAAGTATATTTATATTGTATATACAAAGTATAAAAAAAATTTCTAAGTCTGGGCACAAATGTGCTCTTTCCATTTGTTTCTGCCCTCTAGTGGACATATTGTGAAATCAAATAATTAAATATTTGTTGATAGGTATAAGGGCAATCTTCAGAGAGCAGACCTAGACTGAACAAACAGCAGGGTTCATTCACATTTTTACCAATACATTTCCATGACTTTTGAGGCTTTTTCAATATTCATGACCTAATGTTCCATTAAAGTCTATGTATATATAAAAAAAGATTTATCATTGCATATCTTAAATAAAATTAATGACTATTAATTCTATTTGTTTGTTTGCTGTTTGTTTTACTAGCATGTACAAGCTTGTGGGGGGATTTTTTACATTTAGATGAATATGGAAATAAATGAAAAAAAAAAAACTTTGCCATGAATATATCAGAACCTTAAGGGGCCATTCATCACACAGAATATATATTTTTATTTTTATTTTTATTTTATATTTGCATTGCATTACACAGAATTCTAAAAACACAAGTAAGTCTTATTACTGGGAGACGCCTATCCTGCTCTACCATTGGAGGAACTGTAACGATCAACAACACAATGTCGGAAACTCAGAACTCTTTAAAGTCGGCATGAAACTAAGTTATGATAGTCTTTTCTTCCCTATTCTGTTCTGATGTATATCCCATGAAAAAAAAAAACTTCTCAAACAAAGAAAAACGTGGGGTGGGACTTGATTTTGTCCATGTGGAACTGATTGGATGGTTCTGTTTTTCTATTGGTGGATCTCGTGTGACTGACAGGTTGCCCCGCCTTTGCGCCAGAAAACATCATCAGAGAAGAGAAGTCACTGCAAGAGGAAGGTTAAATTATATTAATTAAAGAATTCAAAGGACACATGAATGTAAAATAATAATAAGCACAGATATAAAAAAATGTAAACTTTGATTTCATGGTGACTTTAAGCAGTGACAAAGTTATGCTACTTTATTAGACAAAGATTTCATCTGTTTTTACCTGATTCAGTGTAACTTGAACTAAGCAGAGCCTTTTCATCCAGTATGAATTCTGGCAGGTGAAAACTGTTAACTTTCACCAGTTCACCTTTGATGAGGTCCACTGGATCAGTTCCTTTGCTCAGTCCACTCAGCCTTCAGCAAAAACACTCTCTCTGAATGACTGGGTTGGTTATTTTTTCCGCTCAGGCCAGAACATTATGGCTGCTGATGGAGTATTTTATCCATCCTATAGAAAACAATTGTAGAATTAGTTTGCTTACTATGAAAGCTAGAAGTGTTGTGAGGCCTCTTGGCCTATATGTGACTATAAGGGTCAGATAGGTTTACTTGGCCACTGATTGGCCACTTGGCCACTACCACTACCATTTTGTTGGTAATTTTCCACCAGACAACAGGTGGCTGTGAAATGAACAAGACCATTGTTAAGGCTTCTTGCCTCTGGGGAGTATTGACTGGTTTGATACTATGTTTAATTTGGCCCTGGGCCCAGGGTTGACCATCAAATTGGCAGAAGGCCCATGGGAAATGAAGTCAAAAGATGTACAGTAGCTAGAAGCTGGTCACCCTTACTAAGAAAATTCTCATACACAAGCAACAAATTTCCCTACCAGGGACAATAAAGTATATAAACATAAACATAAACAAACAACACCTGCAATTATATTAGTGAAATGACTATGGTAAAAAGGTTGGCGAATATATGGGAAAGATGTGTGGGGGGAGAGCACCTGTAAGTGAGAATATGGGAAAATGTAAGAGCGAATATTATCAGCCAATGATATTACTTTGGTGTGTTTTTTAAGAGGTGACAAAATGCATGATTAACTCTATTACACTATTAATTAAAACTCACAGTAAACAACATTAAATATATAAACGCATGCCTTACCAAAATGCGAAAGTGTTGGTTATACAGCATCTAGCATGCCACTGTTGTGTCGTTCAGACAGCATGGATCATAATAATGCATTGACAGTACAGAAATCTTGTTTTTGAGATGGAGAGAGCTTCGCGACGTGACAGCAGATTTACTTGAAAAACTATCAAGTGTTCATAATTACAGAATTCTGTGGATTATGCTGATGAAATTATACATACAGTTATATTGCACTTTGTTTGTATTTTAAGTTATGCTTTTCATTAAGTCTGGTGACCACGTCTATAGCCATGAAATTAAATACAGTGTGTTGTAAAAAATTATTTAGCCATTACTTGCAAATACTGTAGGTTTGTTCAAATGTACTTTTAGTATGATTGTTTTAAACACATAAAACTGTGCAGCATTAACCCACCAAATCATCTGACAAACAGTCACATATCAGTAAAAGGCTAATATAGCATTAAATTCCACCTTCCTTGCAGCAAATTCATTGTGATGACATAAAATAGTATGATCAAACATACAGATAATACAAAAACAAATTCATTACCTCATCCGTGAACATGATTTGTGAATTTCAAACGTCTCTGCATGGTGAAAACAACATCTCCCATAGTTCCACTCTCCTTCAGCATCATCAAGCTTCTGTCATGGACTACTGCACAAAACATGTTAATAAAAACATATAAAATGTAAACCCTTGTGTTTTAGGTATATGTTAATGCAACGCTGAAACTATAGTTCTCAGTTGAGCATGTCTGGGAAAAGTATGCGCCACCCATGCACGTAAACAGAAAATCTCGTAATTTAGGTTTAGGAACTTGAGCAATAACTTTTGGTCCTCTGAAATTAGCAGTCTGTCAAATACCTATAATTACTACATTGTTCAGTGAAATATCTGGAAATACCCACAAAATTAGGCTGAGAGTTAGCACTTGAAGTCCATAATCATTATTGGGACCCCTGTGGAAGGGACCCCTTGCATTTGGAGTCCCTCAAGGCTCAATTCTGGCCTAATGCTGCTTTCCCTGTATATGCTCCCATTAGTGACTATTCTCAGGAAATATGACATTTCATTTCACTGTTATGCAGATGACACACATTTCTGCTACTGAAACAAAAGTCAAAGTCAAAGTCAAAGTCAAGTTTATTTCTAGAGCACATTTAAAACAACAGAAGTTGACCAAAGTGCTGTACATCCCACATAATAAATCAACAACAACAAAAATAAAATGACATCAAAACGACAAAAAACACACAGCTCTCAAACTGAACTAAAAGCCAAAGAGAATAAATATGAAGATGCCAGTCCTTTAAAACTTCTGTTTGACTGCCTCAAAGACATTAAAGATTGGATGGTCCTACATTTTTTACATTTTAATGAGAGTAAGACAGTGGTGTAACTTTGTTTTAAAAAGTGGGTGGGAAAAGAATGTGTATGTGGAGGGGGTGGAGGGGGGTATTGTAATTGTATTATTACAATAATAATAAAATGATATTAAAATTATAAATGTGTTAAAATATGATAGTTTCCCTACATCTGCTATAATACAATATGTCGTTAGTCTCGAGAGTATGTACATTAGTTAATAAATACGACGATCCGCCTTTGATAATTGAATGTCCTGATAGACTAGTGGCAGTATCCGTTTAGGGAGCAAGAGGTTCTCGGTTCTAATCCAACCATGTATGATATATTTTTTTTTCATTAAATCCAAAGATGTTCATCAGTGATTGTATATCAAGAGCAGGGACACGTTTATGTGTATTTTGTTTTGTGATTTCAACGTAACGAATAGAGAGTCTCCGCAACAGCGATTCACATCCGTGTGAAGACTGCGCAGTGCACGAGCGCCGAGAACCCTGTTGCACGCACGCGCCTCTAATAACAGTGACAACGAGCACTCAACATGATTTCAAAAACAACACATCCCAGCGCCAAATCGCCTATTAACACAAATTGATAATCAACTAGAGGTGTTTATTTTGTATTAGATATCCGCGAGATGTTTCAAAAAGTGGTGGGGACAATATCGACCCTTTCAAAAAGTGGTGGGGACATGCCCCACCCGCAAATTACGCCTATGGAGTAAGACTGAAATCATGATATCTGGTCCAAACTGTACTAATAAGGCCTCTGTTGTGTTCTATGAATAATTGTGATACTAAGTATGGCCGCTAGAGGGCAGTAAAACCTAATAAGAAACCTAGAAGAGGGGATGAAGAAATTGAGTTGTAGATTTGCTATGGCAATGTTACCGATCCTTCCTACATTAAAGATGAGCGTTCGGAGTTAGCTTTTGTTATCATTTTTTTTATATACACCTTACAACATCACAAATTGGCGACGAGGATACCCCGCACTGCAGTTTTGTTTTACTGTTGCTCTCAGAATGTCTGTTAATGTTCCTGCACCAGCAATGTTTTTATCCTGTCCGGGGGAACCAGCAATGCCTTTTGACATGTGGCTGCGTATTTTTAACAACTACTTGCTAGTGATTAATGCGACAGGGGATGCTTGGCCGGATGTCCGCAAAAGAGCCACATTACTCCACTGTTTGGGAACGGAGGGACAGCGGATATTTTACGCTCTACCAGAAACAGGTGACACTTATGCTTCTGCTGTCAGTGCACTAGAGAAACATTTTACTCCAAAAGTCAACGTTGTTGTTGAACGTTATGCATTCAGAAAGCGAGCTCAATTTCCACATGAGACTATTGCACAATATGTAGCTGCCTTGCGTGCTCTTGCAGCTACCTGTGGTTTTGAGGACAAATCTGATGACATGATTCGTGATCAACTACTGGAACGCTTGTTGAGTGACAGTATTAGAGAAAGGCTGTTACTGGAGTCAGACCTAACACTGGACACAGCCGTAACTCTTGCAACACAGATGGAAGCTGCTGCTGATCAAGCCAAAAAAATGATTTCAGACAGAGGTGTTTCGGACAAGGGACTTCCAGTGCAGACTGTGCACTCTAGATCACACAAAACTGCGAACAAACAGTACCACCGCTCATCTAAGCCACATGCTGCAGCCACTTCTTCTCCACGTAGATCTTGCTTTAGGTGTGGCTCTGACAAGCATTTAGCCAACTCCACTCAATGCCCTGCTGCAAATGCCCAATGCAAGTCCTGTAATAAAAGGGGTCATTTTGCTCGCGTATGTCGTTCTGTTCCGACCAGTAAAGTACACGAGGTGCAGTTACCTGACGTGACTATATTGTATACGGGCAACACTGATGAATATGCTCCAAAGAGACTGTTTTGCAATGCCACCATTCATACACCTGCCTCTGCCGCCCAGGAGATACGACTTACTGTAGATACAGGCTCTGCTGTCTCTATACTACCACACCATGTCTATAAACAATATTTCAGCTCCACCCCCTTGTCTCCACCTTCTGCTAGACTGGTGACCTACACACAGACATACATTCCAGTACTTGGATGTCTCCATGCCCAAGTATGTGTAGCGGATTCGAGCACTCCAGGCACATTCTTCGTGGTAGAGGAAGGTACTGCATTGTTAGGTATGGACTTAATTAGCAGCTTGCATCTCTGCATAAATGCTGATATGATTACAACCTCAGATGCGACGCCAGCTACTCCTGTTCTGTCCACAACCACTACTGAACCTCTCATTACTCCTCCACCTGAGATTGGGTGTGTGAAACAGTTCGTACACAAGGTCAAAGTTGATCCTACAGTCCAACCTGTGCGCCAGAAACTGCGGCGTTTGCCATTCGCAGTTAGGGATGCTGTCTCGACTGAACTCGACCGTCTACTGCAGGCTGGCATTATAGAAGAAATTGATGCCTCTCCTTGGGTTTCTCCCATTGTAGTTACAAGAAAAAAGAATGGAGGCATACGAATGTGCACAGACCTTCGTGAACCAAACAAGGCTGTGGTCACAGACTGTTATCCTCTTCCACATATCGATGAGCTTCTCTCCAGCCTGCGAGGTGCTACTCTTTTCTCTACTATCGACCTGGCCAACGCGTACTACCAGGTGCCACTTCACAAGGACAGTAGAGACATTACGGCCTTCATTACACACAAGGGCCTATTTAGATTTTGCCGGGTTCCATATGGCCTGGCATCGGCTCCGTCAGCTTTTCAAAAGATGATGGCAACCATTCTGGAAGGAGTACCTGGTGTCCAGAACTATCTGGACGATCTAATAGTTTACGGTGCCACTGCTGATGAACACGATCAGACTCTCCATACTGTCCTGCTAAAACTCAAAGAGGCTGGACTGGTTCTGAATGATGAAAAGTGCCATTTCAGAAAGACCACACTCCGCTTCCTTGGCCACGTCATTACCGCAGATGGTATTTTGCCTGACCAAGAGCACATTAATGCAATACTTCAAGCTCCTGCACCATCTGATGCCGCTGCCTTACGATCCTTCTTGGGCCTTGCTTCGTGGTACTCCAAGTTTATTCCGAATTTTGCAACGGTGGTGGCTCCCATGCGTGAATGTGTCAAAGATAAAGAGAATTTCACATGGTCTGCAGCTGCCCAGACCAGTTTTGATGAGGTTAAGCAGCTCTTGGTGTCCAGCTCTGCCCTAGCTCTGTTCGACCCCTCCCTACGCTCAGTGATTTCGACCGATGCCTGTGATTATGGACTGGGTGCTGTGTTCGCCCAAATTCAGCCTGATGGTACAGAGAAACCAGTAGCTTTTGCTTCACGTACGCTTATAATGACAGAGCGTAAATACTCAATCGTGGAAAAAGAGGCACTTGCTTGCGTGTGGGCTACAGAAAAGTGGCGCACGTATTTGTGGGGCAGGCGTTTTACTTTGCGCACGGACCACCAGGCACTCACAACCTTACTCACTACCAAAGGAATGAACAGGGCTGGATTGCGCATTGCCCGCTGGTCGGCGCGTCTGCTTTGTTTTGCCTATGATGTCATTTACAAACCAGGTTCACAAAACCATACTGCAGACTGCCTTTCACGTCTCCCTCTGCATGTGCCAGCGGATCCTTCTACAGATGTGGAACCTGAACTTGTGGCTCTGATTTCTTCCACACTGAGTTCCCTTCCGGTCTCTGACTTTGACAGTGCTTGTTCCTCATGCTTAGAAATGGTGGCTCTTCGTGAACAGATTAGCCGTGGCTGGCCTCCATCTATACGGGCTGTTGCCCAGAATCTAACACCCTACTACAAAATTAGGGATGAACTCTCAGTGCAGGGTCATTACATCTTCCGTGGTTCCAGATTAGTGGTGCCTGTCTCATTGCGTCACACACTGATCACCCTGGCCCATGAAAGCCACCAGGGGATTGTACGCACTAAACAGCGGCTGCGTGACCTTTACTGGTGGCCTTGTATGGACTCTCAGGTTCAGACCTGTATATCTGCCTGTGCCCCTTGTCAGTCTAATGACAAAACAGCTCTCACTCATCCAGCGCCTCTACAACCTATTTCACTCCCTGATGGTCCCTGGAAGAAATTAGGCCTCGATATTGTTGGGCCATTCGAGACTGCCATTTCTTCTTGTCGGTATGCTGTGACGTTGACCGACTACTATTCAAAGTGGCCTGAACTTGCCTTTTGCCCATCCGCCACAACTGACGGTGTCATAGATTTTCTGACCACCGTTTTCAGTCGTCATGGAAATCCGGAAAGCATTGTCACTGATAACGGGACGCAGTTCACATCAGCTGCCTTTGCTGAATTTCTTAAGACCAGGGGTATACACCATAATAGAACATCTGTGTACTACCCTGCAGCCAATGGAGCTATTGAGAGGTTCCACCGTTCTCTGAAGGGCTGCATACAGACAGCCATCCTGCAGTCACAGCCTTGGAAGGAAGCTGTGACCAACTGGCTTCAAGTGTATCGTGCGACACCTCATGCCACTACCTCAACCTCACCTTATGAACTGCTCTATGGACGTAAAATGCGAACCAGACTGGACATTTTGCCCATTGCTCCTATGTCGAATTCATCTGACATCCATGACACTGTGGAAAGGAAACAAGCCAAGATGAAACAGTACACTGACATTAAGCGGCATGCACGTACCCCGTCTTTTGCTCAAGGGGAGAGAGTGAGGGTCAGAATTCCTCGCTTAGTCCCTAAAGCACACTCCAGATTCTCTGCTCCGTTAACAGTGGAAAAAAGAGTGAGTCCAAACACCTTTCTGCTAAGTGATGGGAAGAGATGGAATGTTACACACTTGGCTCGTTCTCACTCTGCACCCATAAGTGGAGGTCAAGTTGATACACCAACTTGCACACAACCCATTCAGGGTACTTCTCCGAAACAGCCACGTATTAGATTCAAACCTAAGTGGCACAAAGACTACGTAATGTAACTGATTGAGATTTGAAGGGTTAAGAACAGTTTTTTAGTTGAACCAAGCTATAAAAGAAATGTACTTAAAAGTGTTCTGAGTTTCATGAATGTGAAGACTTTTGACTGCCATATGTTAGTTATGTAAAAGCAGATGTCACCTTCTTTATTGCAATAATTTCATAATACGAAACGTGTTCAGTTACTGAAATAGTGTTCTTAACAGAGAGGGAAGATGTTGTGTTCTATGAATAATTGTGATACTAAGTATGGCCGCTAGAGGGCAGTAAAACCTAATAAGAAACCTAGAAGAGGGGATGAAGAAATTGAGTTGTAGATTTGCTATGGCAATGTTACCGATCCTTCCTACATTAAAGATGAGCGTTCGGAGTTAGCTTTTGTTATCATTTTTTTTATATACACCTTACAACATCACAGCCTCTAACATTGATTTAGGGCCTTTGCTTCCCTGTGTTAAATCCACTGTTAAAAATCTGAGTGTAATAATGGATATGGATTTTAAACTTAACAGATAAACTTACATTTTACATTTACATTTAGTCATTTAGCAGACGCTTTTCTCCAAAGCGACTTACAAATGAGAGTAGTAGAAGCAATAAGTATGTAAGTGCTGTGTCAAGTCACAGTTTTGTCAGTAAAGTGTTCGTAGTAAGGAGTTTTTTTTTCTGTAAATACACAAATAGATGGAAAAAGAATAGAAATCGAAAAAAAGAAGATTAAGATAAAAAAGTAAGTGTTATTACTGGGTCAAGTGTTGACAAACGAAGGCTTTTATCTAAAGTTAAGCCTTTTTTGTCATTTAATGATTTCGAAAGGCTTATACATGTTTTTATTTCATCTTGTTCAGAGTCTAGACTATTGTAATGCCCTCGATGTTGGTGTCAACTAGGCCTCTCTCTCTCTTCTTCCCACATATCTAGATGCAGATGACTCATGATGAGAACCTAATAATAGCATATTGTTTAAAAGAGGTACATGTCCTCCAACTTGGTTTGATTTAGATATTTCTCCAGGTTAGTTCTGGTTCTTCAAGTCCCCATGATTTTCAAATGGTTAGAAACATTTGGGATATTGTAAGTACTCAAGTGAACAAAATATATAACACTGGCCTAGTGTAATGAATCGTCACTAAGGCTGGGATCCATTTGCATGCTTTTATTAAAGAAAGTAGTCGTACAGGCAGGGTCAAAACAGGAGCAGACAGGAATGACAGGGACTGGCTGAATCGTAGTCAAACAACAGGCAATAGGTCAGGACCGGCAGATATCACTCACAGATCAGTATACCAGGCAAGGGTCAAAAGGCAGGCAGTGGAGGATCAGTAACGAGTAATAACAGGTTCTGCAACAGACAGGGTAATAACGCTCAGAAATGTTCACCAAGGCAAAACAAGACTTTGCGAAGAACAGAGGTGTATGGCGGTCTTATATAGTCCGGGTAATGGGTTACAGCTGGTGGTGCAATCAAGCCAAGGTACGGGCTTATGGGAAATGTAGTGCAAGTGTAAAGCGAGTGATGTCAGTATTCAGGCGATTGTCAGAAGAGGGAACCACGGAGTTCGACTCTGTGACACCTAGTGGTTTTTGGATATTTTACTGCAAAAATATTACATATTGCACCTTTAATCAACTAGAATAATCTTTGGACACATTGCATCTGAAATGATGCTATGATCATTCTGAAATACCAAAGCTAGAGTCGAATCGTTCGTCCTGGGCCCCGCAAAGGCTTAACGTGGCTCTGACCATCTCGATTAACTATAGACCCTTTGTGTAACCCACTTTTAGCCAAAATAATCTTTAATTTGGTTACATGTCATTTTTGCCAAAATAACTTGTGAGATGTATGGAATTCCATCATGTAAGCGAAGTCAACAGTGATTACAAGGTGTTTGGTTTCATATCTTTGACATGTTCTATGCGTAAGGCTGTGCGTAGCCATGATTTAGCTCAGTCAGACCGGCTATTTGTAGCCCACCTATAGTCAATCCTGATTTATTGTAGTTTCTGGACAGGAAATGCATGAGATGGTTGATATCCCATCATGTTTGCAATGTCAATGATATATCTATGCAAGTGTCATTTCATGACATGGTCTATGTAGTCACAATTTAGCTCTGAATTAGATACGGATGTCCACCTCACCATCCCTGGAATGTGTTTTGGCAGAAGATTGATGTGCCTTCTGTCACGCCTCACTAAACCAGCTCTCTCGGTTACTGTGCCTGACCTTTGCCTCATTCCGTTAGAGCCAGCGCATCGTAGCCGTTCACGTGTACAGTTATCCCGATCTTCTGTCAGTTTTTGTTTCTTAAGAGTAAAACTACTTTAGTGCAGTGGTGATCATTACTTTAAAGGTGCCCTAGATTATGTTTTTAAAAGATATAATATAAGTCTAAGGTGTCCCCTGAATGTGTCTGTGAAGTTTCAGCTCAAAATACCCCATAGATTTGTTTTTTATTAATTTTTTTAACTGCCTATTTTGGGGCCCCTTTAAATCCCGTGCTCTCCGCCAACAGAGCTCGTGCTTGCCTTAAACAGTGCCTAAACAAAGTTTACACAGCTAATATAACCCTCAAATGGATCTTTACAAAGTGTTCGTCATGCATGCGTCGGATCATGTGAGTATTGTATACTGTTATATTGTTTACATCGTTTCTGAATGAGTTTGAGGCTATGCTGCGTGGCTAAAGCTAACATTGTTGGAGAGATTTATAAAGAATGAAGTTGTGTTTATGCATTATACAGACTGCAAGTGTTTAAAAAAGAAAATAGCGACGGCTCTTGTCTCCGTGAATACAGTAAAGGTGCCCTAGAACCAGTTTTTACAAGATGTAATATAAGTCTAAGGTGTCCCCTGAATGTGTCTGTGAAGTTTCAGCTCAAAATACCCAATATATTTCTTTTAATTAATTTTTTTAACTGCCTATTTTGAAGCATTATTATATGCACCGATTAAGCATGTGCAGCCCCTTTAAATCCTTGCTCTCCCTGCCCCCCCGAGCTCTCGACTATTATAGTGCATTTACAAAGTTTACACAGCTAATATAACCCTCAAATGGATCTTTACAAAGTGTCCGTCATACATACTGCATGCATGCATCAGATCATGTGAGTATTGCATTTATTTGGATGTTTACATTTGATTCTGAATGAGTTTGATGGTGCTCCGTGGCTAAAGCTAACATTACACACTGTTGGAGAGATTTATAAAGAATGAAGTTGTGTTTATGAATTATACAGACTGCAAGTGTTTAAAAATGAAAATAACGACCACTCTTGTCTCCGTGAATACAGTAAGAAACGATGGTAACTTTAACCACATTTAACAGTACATTAGCAACATGCTAACAAAACATTTAGAAAGACAGTTTACAAATATCACTAAAAATATCATGATATCATGGATCATGTCAGTTATTATCGCTCCATCTGCCATTTTTCGCTGTTGTTCTTGCTTGCTTACCTAGTCTGATGATTCAGCTGTGCACAGATCCAGACGTTAATACTGGCTGCCCTTGTGTAATGCCTTGAACATGCAAATATTGGGGTCGTACATATTAATGATCCCGACTGTTACGTAACAGTCGGTGTTATGTTGAGATTCGCCTGTTTTTCGGAGGTCTTTTAAACAAATGAGATTTATATAAGAAGGAGGAAACAATGGAGTTTGAGACTCACTGTATGTCATTTCCATGTACTGAACTCTTATTCAACTATGCCAAGGTAAATTCAATTTTTCATTCAATTTTTCATTTCATTTTCATTTAATTCAAAGTCATATACTGGGGCGAGCTGAAGAGATGCAGATCTGTAAATAAGGTGTGGGTCAAGTCTGAGAATCAGTGGTAGATACAAAGATGTATTATCCTGAATTCTGGCGAAAACAAGATTCTTTTATCTGTACAAACACAGCAATGGGCAGAGGAGAGCACAGACAGCGTCCTCTCACTTTATACTTCACACAATAACTATTTCCACTACAAAATTATACTAAATAATCAGAATCCCCTTATAATGAAGAGGAATATTTGAACAACCTCCACACAGATATGCATTTCCATGCCCAGGGAAATGTGTTGCTGTTTGGAGACTTCAATGCAAGAACAGAGTTTGAACCTGAAAACATAGATCTGACAGGCATGTCTTTGGCCAAAACCCCATGAGTTTTACAAAAATCTCCCACCAAGAAACAACCTTGACCAAAAATCTTGGCAAAAGACAATACATCATACCCAACACAGCAAGTTTTCTACACTCCAAATGTCTTCAAAATTTTCCACCTTCTTCATAGATAGATAAAAATCTTGCTTTTATAAGCCCTTTAAAACACAATCTTCTACTAATAGGGAGAGTGGGGTGATTTGTGCCGGGGGGGGGGAAGTAGTTCCACCCATTGTTTCTGGAAAACCATAGAAGACATTGGTCATGTGACCACATAATTTGGAAAAGCCATCCATTTAACTCATCCTCCAAAGAGACACATGGCATGAGAGGAAAGCACATTTTAGCTCAAAAAACAGTTTTTTTCCTTTCAAAGTAAAATTTCTATGATCAAGGTTTTTTGATTGTAGTGTCTGAACAATTATAGACAAGTTTGAAAACATTTCACACATGTTTTAGTGCTTTAGCAGGCTACACAATGAGTCTATACAGTTAGCATGATGTTAGCTCTTAACTGCTGGATCATGCTAGTTTTTCAAACTTGTGGGTCCAGGGTGATTTGTGCCAGAGGGCCTGGGTTAAGTTGTGCCAGTGGTGCAACTCACCCCAACTTATGATTATTTTCAGCATATTATTAATTTGTAATTGTACATTGTAC
The DNA here is from genome assembly GCF_024489055.1 of Chanodichthys erythropterus. Classification (NCBI taxonomy): domain Eukaryota; kingdom Metazoa; phylum Chordata; class Actinopteri; order Cypriniformes; family Xenocyprididae; genus Chanodichthys; species Chanodichthys erythropterus. Next base: position 42,103,007 of record NC_090227.1, on the reverse strand, counting down.
TCTTACATTTTAGCAGTTAAACTATGTGACATTCTTGATTTCAGACCAAAACCCATCATGCCACGCACTTATAAAATTATTTATAAGAATATCAAATTATCATAAGATTTGTGAGTGATTTAGAGCACAACAGAACTCGTCAGATGAAGGCTTATTAATGAAAGTTCCTGTCAAAAAATGAATTGTATTAAAAGGGCAGCTATAAAAAGCCAGTGTTTAGCAGCAAACAGGTATTTTCATCTTCAATCAATCAATCAATCAAACTTTATTTCTATAGCACCTGCCAACAACCAAAGCTGACCAAAGTGCTGTACAACATTAAAAACAAGATAAAAAAAACAATAATGATAATAACAAATAATAGTACAAATAGGTCAGCAGAGCACATTACAACATTAAAATAAAGAGAAGTGTCACAGGGCCACTAAGTGTTAAACGCTATTCTAAATAAGTGAGTTTTAAGTTTGGCTTTGAACAAAGGTAGGTCAGTGATGGAACATAAGTCAATGGGCAGAGAGTTTTGGATCGGCCCTGCAAAAGAACAATCGCCCCACTGTTTGCACCGGGACCGGGGGACCTCCAGCAGATGTTTCCCATCAGATCGTAGAGCTCTGCTGGGTCGGTGAGGGCTCAAAATCTCACACAAATAGGAAGGTGCAAGGCCATTGACTGCATTAAAAACAAATATCAAAATTTTAAAATGAATTCTGAACTGGACAGGGAGCCAGTGCAGGGAGTATAGGACAGGTGTGATGTGCTCGTGTTTCCGACTGTTAGTGAGCAGGCGGACCTCAGCATTTTGCACAATCCGCAAACGGTGAAGACCAGCTTGGTTAACTCCCACATAGAGCGCATTACAGTAGTCTATGCGGGAACTAACAAAAGCATGGATAGCTTTCTCCAGGTCACAACAGCTCAAGAAGGGTTTATCCTTTGCTAGGAGGCGGAGCTGAAAGAAGCTTGTCCTGACCACAGAATCAATTTGCTTATCAAATTTTAGACTGCTGTCTAATTTTACCCCCAAATTTTTCACAACGTGGTTAAAATGGGGGGTCAACGCAACAAGACCAGGAGCTGAAATGCTAGGCAGGTTGGATGTGCCAAAAACAATACATTCTGTTTTGCTCACATGAGTCCAGGACCAAGCGATCTGACAGGAGATGCTTTGGTGAGAGTGGAGGAAGTCTGGGAGGTGGGGTTATGTGAAGGTCACATCTCCAGAGACTCAGGCTCTTCTGCTCAGTCATCAGTCTGTTACAAGTGCGTCTCGTAGCCGGTCGTGTGCAGTTATCCTGTTCAAGTGGATCTTCTCGACTCGACTGTGTCAGTTTGTGTTCTTAAGAGAAAAACTACTTTAGTGCTGTGGAGTTACTTATTTCTAACAATGGAGAGCAAATCAAACTTTTGTCTCTGGATACTAGTCCTCAGTAACGGTAAGTGTTATCACCTCACAGTTATCAGGTTCAGACCGCTTTGAATCTGACTTAAACGTCAGAACTTAACTTTTCAGATTTAACCGATTTACATCATTAAAAAAAAGAGTAAAGAGTGTTTGCATCTTTCAGCTCATTATGATCTCTTAATGATGATAGGTGACAAGCCTCTGAGTGACCGGGGTAGAGCAATAGCACACAAAAACTATTAAAATGGTGTAATTTTTCTTTAGAATAGGTCTGTTTATGCATTTAATGTGTTTATTTTATGTATTCATTAAAATCACCCGGGGGAAGAGTTTTGAGGTTTATCTAATTTTGTGTCTCTGGAAATATTTCTGGTATTTGTGAATAAGGAATCTGGACACATTAATGTTTTTAGATACGGGGCACCGTACTGAATAAAAATACTGTGTGCAGATGAACTGATCACCTTTACTTTACCAGCTGTTTCTTCATATTTCTTCAGGCAGGCAGAGACAGACAGTCTCTCTCTCAAATTCAAATTTGCTTTATTGGCATGACTGTAAATAATACAATATTGCCAAAGCTTGGAATACACAAACACACATATATATACATATATATATATACATATATATATATATATATAAAACAATATAACTGTGGTCCTGTAAGTGTGGAGTTCAGCAGTTCAGACTGTAAGGTTTGCCAAGCAACTAAAGAAACTTTATCAGTAAGATGTTAGAAAACTGTACATTTCTTGTCTATTAACCACCCACTGCAGAGAATTTGAATTTTAACAATCCTTTATTACAAAAATGAATCGCAATACAATTAATTTACAATATTATAAAAAGTGAATAAAAGACAAATCTCCTTCGAGAACACAACACAAAGCTTCATTGCAACACCAAATACCTTCAAAGGTAACAAGATCATCCATAAATTTATAATAATTAAAATCAACCAATATTCTAGCCTTCACCATATTTGAAAACAGCACAACAATATTCTGATCCACATTTTCATCAACTTTCTTTTTTTACTTAAATAAATAGCTAATTTTGCTTGGCCCAAAACAAAGTTCAGTAACTGACAAACAGATCTTTTTTTCAACACATATTTAAAACCCAAAATAAATCCATTGAAAAAGTCTCATTACAACTAAAAATATTCTTTAAAACCAAAAACAAAGGTTCTAATCTAATACAGTTCACAAAAGCATGGAAAATGGTTTCCCTTTCATTACAAAAAGGACATTTAGCACCAACTTCAGGATTAAAGACTGAAATAAAAGAACTGACAGCAACAGAGCCATGAAGAATTCTCCACTGTAAGTCACCCGTCTTCTTGGTCAACGGTGGTTTATATAGTGCTCTCCACTCAGGTTTTCTGCCCTCGTTTAACTTAAAAAAAAATTGCACCATGGATTATCAACTTTCATATTCAACATCTTTTTGTTAAAACTAATCACACAATATTTATACAAAGCCTTTCCAGTGCTTGGAAAAAAAGCAAGCAAGGAAAAGAGTCTTCAGGATTTGGTTTACAAAGACCATCACAATACTCAGTCAACAAAGTCTTTTCTGTTGGTTTAAGAGCTACCCGCCATTTCATTAATAGCTGTGCAACTACACGTGTTGACCTGATTCTCCAACGTTGAGCAATCGCTTCTTCATTCTTGAAGTCAAGTCCTGATATTTCCAGTAACTGGCCCAAAGTTATTACTTTGCTACCAATAAGCGTCTTGTTAAGTCCTGGGAAAAGTACATTTGCAGACACATCCAGGCGTGATCCACAATTTAAGGGCTTCTCTAAAAGCCAGTGAAGAGTCTGTGGATCTTCTGCTTGTTTAAAAACAAAAAGACTCCAAACCTTAAAAATATTTCTGTAAAACACTGGCAGGCCAGAAGTGTTCAGTTTCATTGGGTCCATAAGGAAAAGAGTCTTATCCAAACCCAGACTCCCAAGATTATGTAAAATGACATACGCAACAGCACATCATTTAAAATCAGTTGAGCCAACTAGTAGTCTTTGTACAAATTGCAAACGAAAGGTTGCTTTTCTACTTTGAAGGTGTATTAAACCATGCCCACCCTCCTCCTTTGGCAAATATAACACATTCTGTGGGACCCAATGAAATTTGTCCCAAAAAAAAAATCAACTATTATGGCCTGAATTTTTGTTAACAGATATAGAGGAGGATCAACACAAGCAAACTTGTGCCACAATGAAGATGCAATCAGACAATGTCTATTTTATAAGCCAAAAGAAACAACAGGCAGTAAAAAAATATTAAAATAAATATCTTAATGTAGGCATAGGCTATAGTCGCATGTTTTGGCAAACAGTTGAAAAAAAATAAATAAATAAAAAACGGCATATCGTAGCTAAGCCTTATAGGCTCAGTCACCCCCACAAACTTAAATTAGAAAAATAAATATGCCATCCCTCTTTGAACGAACATAAAGTCTGACCAGGCTAAATTGCCTGTATGACAATGCCCCAATAGCCCATGGACCATGGATCATCCCCACAAACTTGAAGCATAATGAAATACGCCATCACAGTTGCGACAAAGAAATTCTGGCAAAATAGCCTTAAGCCTCGGAACGTAAAAGCGAGGCCAAATAACTAACACACAAAATGTCTAGAATAGAATAGGCTAAACCAATATGAACGTAAAATTATCAGCTGACCGAACTCAAAAGTTTATGTTAAACATGGGCTATGTGTAGCCTAGATAACATAGGCTAATTGGTTTAATATGCCTGACCTTAGGTCTAGTTTGAATTTTTCTTGGCACTATGCAGGAATAAAATAGCATCTACAGTGTCAGGATTCAGACGAGAGCGCCTGGCCTCTATAACGCGCCCTGCTGCACTGAAGGAGCGCTCGCTCGCAGCACTTGTTGCTGGAATGCATAGAATTCTCTTGGCAAGGTGCTGTAGTCATGGGAATGACTGGCCTTGTTTCTCCCAAAGGGAAAGTAGATTTTCCTCTGCTGATCCGTCTATACGGAAGTTTGTAGAGGAATACTTCTGTACTTCATCCAGAATTATTGTAACCGATTCCTCCTCCCATTCTGTGAAGTCAGTCCTAGGCTTTTTCGTTGGTGCGCCATCAGCTATGCCTACAAAAGACAGATGAAATCTAACATTAATAATTGATCCACGTCGGTATACACAGCGTAATATTTTACACTTAATGAAAATAGCCTACACAATCGAGATAGCCATTAACCTAAATTGGTTAATGAAACAATTATTAAAATTAAGATACAATTAATACAAAACGAAATTCGTTTTAAAGAAAGGCTTTGTGCTTTCTGTTTGAGGTCTCTGTGAAAGTTTGAAAGTCTTTTAGTGCTTAGAGCGCTCGCGTCCATAATGGAGAACTGTCACGTAATATTGTTTTTTCCTCATAAATGCGAACACGAAAAATAAAAGACAAAAGACTTTTTAAAAAAGACAAACCATCAATTTTTGGAAAAAATTGATAGATTTATAGCGTTTTGAAAAGAAAAAAATAAATAACTTTGAATTTATCATCAACAATATTGTTGTTTGATTTAATAATCATTGTTCAACATGTTCAGACTGAGCCAAAAAAAAAAAAAAAAAAAAATTTAACAGGATATATTGAATATTCACAAAATGTGTGGGTCTAGGTAAAAAATGTAATTTTCCTGAAACCTATTGAAATGGATTTATTGCGTTTTGGAAAAGAGCTCCTCAATTATATAAATTACAATACAATTAATCAAACAAGTTATACTACGTAGGTTACACGAAATGAAGGGGGAAATAAGGCAAATAGGGCTACATAACAATAAATAAAAAACATTTAACCAATAATGATAGCCTAATAATAACTAGATGAGTAAAGTTCGTAGACAAACTTTAAGCTGGCTTGAAAAAGCCTAGCCAGAAGGTTTGGAGTAGTTTTAAAAGCTTGAAGTTTGAAGCTTTTTAGTTTGAAATATTTTAAGTTTTAGTTTAGTAGTTTAAAAGCTAGATAATGTGTGAGTAAGTAAGTGTGAGTGAGTGTGTGTAGATATAGTTAGTTAGTTAGTAAGTTAGATTGATAGTAAGATAGTAAGTTAGATAATAAGTTAGATAGATAATTAGTAAGCTAGATAGTTATATAGTTAGTTAGATAAGTTAGTTAGATAGTAAGTTAGATAGATAGTTAGTTAGATGGTTAGTAAATTAGATAGATTGATAGAGATAGATAGATAGATAGATAGGATAGTAAGTTAGATAGATAGTTAGTAAGTTAGTCTGTTACTGAGTTTTTGAAATGAGTGCATGCGTAAGAACAACCCCCCTCCTTCACAGCTCATTTCAATGGAACGCCTCCCAAAACTCGTGCACGAGTATTGGTACACGAGTGTTTACCACTGGCATTCACTGTGTCGTGTTAGTGGATTCATTATGTCGGACTCACCACAGGTAACTCATAATCTGCAGTTGTTACTCCTGTCTCCTGACAAAAACATCGCATGCAGCGCCTGTGGAGTGTGGAAAGTTACTGGAGCGCGCAGCCACGCGTCACAAGGAACGTCACGGCAGTGATTGACAAGCCAGAGGGCCAATCGTTTACGCGATTGGCTGATGTTTTAAGGCCCTACCTCATGCACAGATGATGTATATTAATATTATTACTTTCAGTGCACCTAATAATCAGTTAGTAAAGACAGTTTCAAGTAATATTGCAAAAATATATAAAACAAAACATCCTCTTTAGCACCTTTAATGGGCTTCAGTTTGTTTTGATTTGAGTTAGATAGTTATATAGTTAGTTAGATAGTTAGATAATAAGCTTGATAGATAGTTATATAGTTAGTAAGTTAGATAGTTAGGTAGATGGATAGGAAGTTAGATAGATAGGTAGTTAGAAAGTTAGTTAGTTTATGAGTTTGAATGAGTTTGAATGGCTCAGTATGTAATAGTACATAGAATGAAAGCTTCGTTGAGTTTAATGGGCTTCAGTTTGATTTGATTTGAATTTGAGTTAGATAGATAGTTATATAGTTAGAAAGTTAGTTAGTTTATGAGTTTGAATGAGTTTGAATGGCTCAGTAATAGTACATAGAATGAAAGCTTCGTTGAGTTTAATGGGCTTCAGTTTGATTTGATTTGAATTTGAGTTAGATAGATAGTTATATAGTTAGAAAGTTAGTTAGTTTATGAGTTTGCATGCTCAGCAATAGTACATAGAATGGAAGCTTCATTGAGTTTAAAGGGGTGGTTCGGTGGATTTTTTTTCTAGGTTTGATTGTGTTCTTAGGGCACAGTTTAACATGTCTTAATGCTTTGTTTTTTTGAAAACGCTGTATTTTTCATATATTTTACCTTTATTCTACACCTCTGTTTCCACTGTCATATGAACGACTCGTTTGACTTCCTGCTTCTATGAAGCCGCTCCCTCAGACATACGCAATGTGCTCAGATTGGTTAGCAGGTTTGATAGCTGGCCCAGTGTATCGTGATTCGCTAAAGCGTCTGGAAACGACACGCCCCTTACCATACGTTGCTTCATTCAAAATGCCCGAATTAAACACAAATGAAGAGGGTAAATCGCAATCGCGGCTTTTAAAGGATGTTTATGAATGGTATTTCATTTTGTATTTGTGTCAAAGTGTTTAGATATGCTGTCACTACTGTTTGTTAGCATTCAATACACAGTTTTATCCTGATTAAAGCTTTACTGTAGCCGAATACATGACTGAGTAGTTGCATTTTTGTAAAGGCAGCGTTTAATTTATAGCATGAACAACTGTTTGTCTATCAACATAGAAGTTTGTTGGTGTTTGTAGAATAGCTAACTGGCTAGCAAAACAAAAATGAGTTGCTCTTTGTATATGTCCTTGATGCAACCAAAAATAGCAACAGAACTATAGGTCTAAAAGACATGTACAAACAATAAAACGTACTTGTAGTTTGAAGCCAATAAACAGCAGCTTCTGTTTAAAGTGGGAACTGCTTCATCTTTCAGTACAAGCCTTTGTGCAAATCTTTCAGCACTGTAACTTTGCAGATACTGTTTATGCTCAAGCAGCAACATTACACACTAACTAAAGTTAAAAAAGTGAAATTGCATTGAAGCACCCCTTTAATGGGCTTCAGTTTGTTTTGATTTGAATTTTGACAGTTGGAGTTTGATGGAATGTTCAGATTTTCAATTTAAGTCAATGGGAGTTTTTTCCAGTTCTAATCAGCATTTTTAGGAAAACCGTAAGTCGGATCAGTCTGAAAAGATATAGCAACCTGAGTCAGAACAGTCTGAAGGTCTGGGCCGAGTTTGGTGGTTGTAGCTTTAAAGCTCTAGGAGGAGATGCAGTCTAAAATTTGGCTCAGAAGAAGAATAATAAGTTTATATAGCAGATCAGTAAGTTAGCTTTTTCAAGCCAACTTAATAATAAATAATGTAAAAATATGAAATAAAAAATTAACAATCAGTGAATGGATTTAAAAGACTACTGGATGTGATAAAACTATACACGGCATATTCTAATATTTATTGATAAACTTATTCGAATGCTGCTGTAGGCATCGCACACAACACAATAGGCAACATGTTAATAATCACTTCTTAATAGGTTGTTTGCACATGACGTCACAGCAGCAGCGCGAATGAGTCTGGAGGGCAGGGAGTGGTGTTTCTATATAGGAATCCTATCAAAAACTCAAAATTCGCATGTTTTGCGTCGTTTATGGTTGCTCAAATCGATAAAATCGAGAACCCAGAAGGTGTTTATATCGTTTACATAACTTATACCGTTTTTTTATAAACTTATTTCGTTTTTTTAATTTTAAAAGTTGTCGCCTTTTATAGCGTTTTGCGTCTGCTGATACTTAACGCAAATGAATATGGATACTTGCTTACCTTTTTGACTTGGTTAAATATTCACATTCATGCTATCGTTTGCAGGGAGGAGAAGATATTTTATCCTATTTAATTAGGGCTGCACGATTAATCGCATGCTATTCTCACGCGCATTTCGTCAGTAAAGCCGGTTCCCTGATTACCGCTAAATCGGCATCACCTGTTTTTAAACGGAGCGCCTTTTAATAGACGGAGCCGTAGTTCACGGACAAGCCACGCAATATCGCGTTCATTATCGCAGGCGATTCATCTGCGATATGAACGCGATATTGCGTGGCTTTTCAGTGATCTACGGCTCTGTCTATTAAATGCCGCTTCATTTGAAAGCAGGTGATGGCGATTTAGCGGTAATCAGGGAACCGGCTTTACTGACGAAATGCGCGTGAGAATAGCATGCGATTAATCGTGCAGCCCTATATTTAATTATAATTTGGTATTTTCACTTCAGTTTTGTAGTATTCTGTTCCAATGTTGATCTGGTTACCATGAGAACAGTGTCACGCGCTGCTGCTTCAGCCATCGTATGGTAGAAAATGTCCAAATAAAATAAATGTGTTCAACAAGCTGACTTTAGTCGATCCATTTATTTGTTGGAAGCGTGTAAATGTAACTAGTTTAAAGGTCCCGTTTTTCGTGGTTTTTTGAAGCTTTGATTGTGTTTATTAGTGTGCAATATAACGTGTTCATGTTTCGCGTGTAAAAAAAACACAGTATTTTTCACATAATTTACTTATCTGTATACCGCTGTTTCCACTGTCATAAAAACGGGCTGATGACTTCCTTGTTCTATGAAGTCCCTCCTTCAGAAATACGTAACGAGTTCTGATTGTGCCAGCGGTTCCTGTGTTGTGATTCGACAGCTCTGAGCGCACCGTGCCCGGAGAAGTCACGCCTCTTACCATAACGTGGAGATCACAGTCTATGGTGGAGATGCATGCGCTCAGTGTTATTGTAAACATGTCTTTAATTTTACCCTATCAGTTTGAGCCGGAATCAGACCCGGTGATTGGACTGCGTTAATAACAGCGTTTCGACGACATGGCGACAAACACACTCTACAAACGCAACTCTTGTGTATTCCTGTGGGCAGAGGTTAGTCAAAAAACTGTTTTAGTGACGTCATTAAAGAAGGAAGTAGAGGGATGTAGTCCAAACTGGCCGTTCGATGTAGGCGACTTCTGTTAAATAAAATATCTCGCTTGGCATTGAACTTTGAGCTTTAAAATTGTACAGATTTTATTTATACTCTAACAACAACATTACACACTAACTAAAGTTTGAAACATGGGATCACGAAGAATGGGACCTTTAAATGTTGTTTTTGTAAATATTCACTTTCCCATATGACCACGGAGGAGAATCGGAGGGTCACGTTCAGGACACAGACACGCTGTATTTTTGTATTTATTTCAACCAATGACAATCAAAATCAAACCCATAGAAGCTCGTGAACAGTTTTGAAGTGGCTGTGTGCAAGTTATAATCATTCACTAGCCGAGTGATCATACTCTAAAACAATGTTAATTATTACACAAAAACCAAATACAAAACTCAGTATGTGATTATTTTGAGTGAAAGGCAGTGGGTTTATTTAGTGACATTATTACATTTGCTAGTCGTCTTCCCTCACCTTCTCAACCAAGGCGAAAATGTATTACCGTCCATTTTTTTCCACGAACGATGTCGTGAGTTCCTATTACAATTCCCGATTCAGCATAAATGATTAAACAAAAAAGAGAATGTGGCAAAACGTTATACAGCTTTAAAAACTATATATTGACTTTGGTGATTTCTTCATTCTTTTTTTGTTTGTATATTTTGATTGTTTAATCCATTAAAATTAATTTTAATCCATTACTGAATTTGGTAATTATTTAATTATATAAAATTAAAATACTAATGCAATAAAATAACAAACAATAACAGGGAGAGGCCATATATTTTTTAAAAACAATAAATAAGTTTTGTTTAATCCATTAAAATTTACTGAATTTGGTCATTATTTAATTATATAAAATTAAAATACTAATGGAATAAAATGACAAACATTAATAGGGAGAGGCCAGAGCATAATATATATATTTTTAAAACAATAAATAAGTTGTAATTATGTATTATGTTATATTAAAATATATTGCATTTAAGTAATTTCATGACAAATGCAGATTAGTTTGCTACATAGGTAAAAGATGACCCACTTTGAAAAGTTCTTAGACCCCATGTCCCAGGCCCTGAACTATCCACTCTCAATACACAACCTAACTTTCTCCAGGTTTGTAATGGCAATATCGTACGCAAAATGAGGCCACCCAGCAAGCAATAGCCGTCATTTCACCGTCTCGGTTAACTATAGACCCGATCTAGTCCGGCTATGTGTAACCCACTTTTAGCCAAAATAATCTTTCCTTTGGTTACATGTCGTTTTTGCCAAAATAACTTGCGAGTTGTATGATATTGCATCATGTAAGTGAAGTCAACAGTGATTACAAGGTGTTTGGTTTCACATCTTTGACATGTTATATTGTGTAGGCTGTGCGTAGCCACAATTTAGCTTGTAGTCAGACCGGCTATTTGTAGCCCACCTATAGTCAATCCTGATTTATTGTAGTTTTTGGACAGGAAGTGCTTGAGATGGTTGATATCTCATCATGTTCGCAATGTCAATGATTTCTACAAGATTTAAGTGGCATTTCATGACATGGTCTATATGTAGTCACGATTTAGCTCTGAATTGGATAGGCTATAGTCTGCTTTTATTTCCAACCGGCGAAATCGAGGCAATTTATAGTCTAGTTTTTACGGCTTGGCTATAGCCCTGATTCAGACCAGCAATGAGTGTAACCAAAATAGTGTTAAGTCATTTTCGACCACAAAGCTTGTGGGATTCTTGATATACTTGCATTTATACATTTATATGCAAGTATATATTTGAAACAGCATATTTTTGCTGTCACACAATCCTACATTCTACGATATCATTATATATATATATATATATATATATCTCAGGGTATAGCCAAGCCATATATTAATTATAATTATATACCACACACATATGACTGTATTTAATTTTAAGTAAAAAAAAAAAATACAATCCTCAACCGCTAGATTGCAACTGGCTATACTGAGACATGACCACTGGCAACGCGAGACTTGAACGTTAGCTCTCGATCACTGTTGCCAGATCTCGCGATAAACATTTCCGCATTTTACAACTGTTGGAGACGGAGAGCAAGCAACAGCAAATGTTAAAGCAAATTCTTTCCTGCTTTTGGTCTTGTAAGTATCTGTGTTTTTCATTTTGACATGTGTTTATTATTTATGTACATTATTTGTAGGAACCGTGATATTTTAGCGGGTAACAGTGCAGACTCAGAGTAAAACGTGGTTAGATTAACATACATGCACATGTACTGTAGTGTTTCCTTGTGCCCTAAAACTCTGTAATTATCTAAATACAAGAGGGTAAACATGAAACCTGTGCATCCTACTATTATTTGTTATGGAAGCCTTGTATATCTTTTAATCTTTTGATCATTATGAAATAAAATTTTTTTTTGTTTTTGATTTGGCAAGGCAAGTTTATTTTGTATAGCACATTTCAACAACAATGTTCAAGGTAATTCAAAGTGCTTTACATAAAACATGGAATTTATGGAACTGAAAATTAATCAGGTTGTTTTATAAACCAAAAAATATTGTTAACATTTTTTATTTAACTTTTTTTGTCAATGTTTTATATTTTTATTATGTTACACGTTGTAATTTTCTTTTAATGTTTATTTGTATTGTATTTGTAAAATTTAATTTATTATTTTTTTTATCATTGTGTATTATCTTAAGTTCTTTTTCTAAATAAAACTTTTATATTTAATTTGTTTGGATGGATTGTCATTTATGAGAACCTGTTATATTTAAGTGAAAAGAATTCTTTAGCCATTATTTTGTTGTCTATTGCATGTATAGATGTAATCATTAATTAGTAATGTAATTGATGACTAGTCTATTTTTGGGTTATGGTTAGACGTCTATTAGATTTTCACTGACAGCCCCAATTTTGCCTTATTTTAGCCTAGACCCGTATTAACCGTCTATTAGACATATATATGTAGTCGTCTAATAATCGTCTAATTGATGACTAGTCTACTCTTGGGTTATAGTTAGACGTCTATTAGATTTTCACTCACAGCCCAAATTCAGCCTTATTTTAGCCTAGATCCATATTCACCGTCTATTAGACATATATATTTAGTCGTCTAATAATCGTCTAATTGATGACTAGTCTATTTTTGGGTTATGGTTAGACGTCTATTAGATTTTCACTGACAGCCCAAATTCAGCCTTATTTTAGCCTAGATCCATATTCACCGTCTATTAGACATATATATGTAGTCGTCTAATAATCGTCTATTGGTGACTAGTCTATTTTTGGGTTATGGTTAGACGTCTATTAGATTTTCACTGACAGCCCAAATTTTGCCATGTTTTAGCCTAGACGGCCGGGCTATGTTTTGACGGCTATTAGACGTCTAATAGACATAAAATTGCTTGCTGGGCAGCACTTATGTGCCATTTGTCAACCACAATCGGGCCAGATCCACACAACCAAAGCCTGGCCAAATCTGGCAACCATTACTGGGCCAGAGCTGGCTCACTTCTGGCATGCCGGTGCCAGTACACAGCCGAGTGAGTCGACACTCAGCCGCAATTGGCCCTATTCCGCTGGCTACCTGGGCTACAATGGCGACATTTTTCACAATCACGACAGAAAATCAAAATAACGTTACTGCTCTAACTTAACTAGTAGAAAGGCAGCGCGATATAAACAAACACTGAACACGGCGTGACGGCATCACATCCTCTATATCTGCCTCCTCGATGGCAGGAAAGTCTTTTAATTCAGCGGAAAAGTCGCTCCTCTAAGGATCGCGTCCAACATATGTTGTGATTTTCTGTTTACCTTTCTAAACCAGCAAAGAAAGGACTTTTCCCCATCTCTTCCATTCTAATTTTCACTGCTTGCCCTCCACCAGAATTTCGCACGTCACCAGAACCACGTGATTGCAAACAACCTATTCCGTGCTTTTTCTTAATTAAAAATAAATAGTATTATAATATTATCCATTTTTGATAGTTACAGGTTGCTATGGTAGCGCAGGTTGTTTACACATGTAACTCGTGGCCATGAGAAATAGATGTCGTTCCCTCAACATAATGAAGTCGTGGCCACGAGAAAAATATCTGGTTCCCTCACCATCTCGAGGCCACGACTTTACATCGCGTGGCCACGAGATCGTTTTGTTGAGGTAACAACATCCTAGTCGTGGCCACGCGATGTAAAGTCGTGGCCTCGAGATCATATATGGTGAGGGAACGACTTATTATCACGTTCCCATGAATTAATATCTTGTGGCCACGACATATCACGTTCCCACGAGTTTATATGTCGTGGCCACGACAAAACTAAGTGAACCGAACATGTCCCCTCCAGGTCACCGTATAAATGAACTATGTATATGCAGTGTAGTTTATGGTGGTGTTGCTTTGGTAACACACTACATTTCCAATCAATAAAGAACACTATTCTATTCTGTTTTATTCTATTCTATTCTATGAATGATTATACAGTTGTGCCATTTATTTCTAAATCCTCATACCATTTGTCCTGTTCACGGTCAACGACCTCAGCAACAGCCCCTAGAGACCAGGTACTGCCCTCATCGCTATCACCGATATAAAGTTGGTTTGACGTTGGATATTAGATATTCGATAGATATTCGGTCACGAAAATTTTCAATAGATTCTTTGTGAATAATTATAAATGTAAAAAAAGTGCCTTATTTGAAAGGTATTATAACATAGAACTAAGCACACATCGCAGTTTGTGAGTTTTAATCCTCTTTAATGTGTAGCAACATATTTTATCTCTAGCAGTGATGCGCTAGCGCTTAGGCCAGATAGGGACCGTCTACAAAGTACATGTGGAAGAAAAAACGATCTTATTTATTTTTTTTTTTTTCACTTAAAAGCAATTTAGTGAACACACACAACGCTCACTCACAGAATAAACAATTTCAAAGACCTTATGTAGCTCCGCCCCTTTTCAGCGCTGCGCTCGCTCGTTATATTAAATATTCTTGTAAAGTAAATATTCTTTGACAGTGATGCCATTGAAATGTAGATCTACCGCAAAATGTAATTTCAAAGACAATTTTATAAAGATGGCGGTGCGCTTGTATACTGTACACAAAATATGTAATTGGTTATGTTATTAGTGCTACCAATACAATCTTTTCATAATTCCCACTAAGCAAAGTTATGTCCAGAAGACGTCTCTTCACAAAAGTCGTACATTGAATAGATATCCACTGAGGAGCCAGAATAAAAGTTTTTATGACGTCTTCTGAACGTCCAATATAGACGTTCGTTGAAACTCTGTACAAGGTTAAAAAATGAGCATAGACAGTAAAACACATGTTCACACCTTTAGACAACTTGGCATCTGTAATTCACACATCTTTGGATTATCAAGTCAAGTCACCTTTATTTATATATCCCTTTTTACAATGCAGATTGTGTCAAAGCAGCTTTACATTGATAACTGGTATATAATTTTGAATATACAGCAGCTCTTAAATAATGGTGTTAAAGCAGGCAGATCAAAGCACTGTTGAATATCAAATGTCAAGTGTCCCCAACTAAGCAAGCCAAAGGCGACAGAGGCAAGGAACCCAAACTCCAACAGGTGACATCAGGTGTTAAAATGGAGAAAAAAAACCTTGGGAGAAACCAGGCTTAGTCGGGGGCCAGTTCTCCTCTGGCGAACAGTCCTTTGTTACGACTCGGGTTGCTATCATAAGTCGGATATGATCGCAACATTCAAAGTATTTATTTCAGTTCCATCCAGTTGAGGATCGTATTCATCACGCCGGTATGGACGGTTGTGGAGGAACTGTGCTACTGGCTGTCGTGTCGATGAGGCCTTCACAATGGATGATCTAGTTGACTCGATCTCTGCTGATACTTCAGGGGTGCGTTGTGGTCGTGTCAATGTGCAGGTCCTCAATCTCACCTGGATATGGCCTGAATCCGGCTGACTACGATAAGCCTCGGGATAAACAGAAAGACTAATATTAGCGTAGATGCCATTCTTCTTCTGATGTAACGAGTACATCTGGTGAAGTGTTCCCGGTTCGGGCTGACCTAATTTATGCAGCCTAATAATCCTTTAACGGATTTGAAAATATAAATTCGAGAGAAACCAGATCTGAAGAAAGACTTTCTAGCTCAGCTGGGATTCGAACCAGGAACCTTCTTGTTGTGAGGAGACAGTGTTTTCCACTGAGCCGCTTGTGCTTCCCTTATGCATAGACATACATACAAACATACATATATCATACTATTTTTCATGTTTATATGTAAAATAAAATAAAATTAAAAACATTTACAGGAACAAAACTCTGTGTAGATATAAACACAGATCAGTGTTCACTGAGGATTTTACTGTGAATGTTGTACATTTCAGCATCTATCCAAACAATGTTAAATGAAACACTGAGACAATGTTTTTGAAGCAGTTAATGAGATAATTAAAGGGATAGTTTACCCAAAAATGAAAATTCTATAATTTACTCACCCTCAAGTTGTTCAAAATCTGTATAATTTTCTTTGTTCTGCTGAACACAAAAGAAGATATTTTGAAGAATGTGTTAAACTGAACAGTTTTGGGGAACCATTGACTTCCATAGTAGTTTTTTTCCTACTATGGAAGTCAATGGTGCCCCAAAGTGGCCTGGTAACAAACTTTCTTCAAAATATCTTCCTTGGTGTTCAACAGAACAAAGAAAATTATACAGATTTTGAACAACTTGAGGGTGAGTAAATGATGATAGAATTTTCATTTTTGGGTGAACTATCCCTTTAAGTGATCAAATAATAGATGATTGAACATTTGCTAAAATCAAGCAGAGGAGGATTAAACAAACAGCATTACCATCTTTACTTATTACTAACCAGACTGACTTTATTTCTGTCACACATCTACAGAGGTTATTATTGAGAATTAACAGAAGTTTAGATGTTGATGTTTGTTTCATTTGAAGTCACCATCAAGGTGGAGAGTGTTGCTAGTTGGGATCTTGGTCCTCATTCTTCTTCTGTTAGCTTTTATTTGGCTGTTATAACTGTGTTTGTAAAACACATTTGTTGTGGCAAAAAAAAAAAAAAGCCTAGATGAAGCAGGATAAATTGTTATCAACTCCTTGTTATAGAAAAATGGTAAAATGAGCATCTAATGGTATGTTTTTAATTAAACTGATCTGAAGGTGGGTAAAAAGCATGCACAAGATTTGATTGAGTATATCATGAAGTCACACACATAGACATCATTATTTTGGATATGATTCACAATAATGGTGACAATCAAAACTAAAAAACTCATCCTTGTTTTGATTGTCACCATTGTTGTGAATCACATGCAAAATCTTGATGTCTGTGTGTGACGACATGATTACTCCCGCTCAAATGTCTTGTGCACATGCTTTTTATCTAGCTTCAGGATAACTGATAATTTAATGCTATTGGTGCAATAATGCAGTTTCACAAGGTTGGTGGACGTAAACGCCAAATATAAACAGAAAATTAAAAACCAAAAAGTAGATTTTTGCTCTGTGATGATTTTGTTATCAACGAGAAGTTGATTTGGCTTTATCTGGACTTTCTTCGCCAAAACAAATGTGCATTGTCACAACACATTGTGACAAATGTGTCCCACAGCTACAGCAGCCAATGAAAAGTTAACAGATGAAGTACAAGGACCAAGATCCCAACTAAAGCAAACACTCTCCACCACGATGGTGACTTCAAATGAAACAAACACCAACAAATATATCTGTTAATTCTCAATAATTTCTGTAAACGTGTGACAGTAATAAAGTCAGTCTGGTTACTAATAAGTGAAGCTGGTAATGCTGTTTGTGGAGTTTAATCAGATTTTGAGAGGTTCAGCGTCTTTTACTTGCAGTTGATTTTATCAAATGCTGAATCATCAGTTATTTGATCAGTTAATTATCTCATAAACTTCAACATTGTTTCAGTGTTTCTTTTAACATTGTGTAGATTGGACTTATATAAACACAGATCAGTGTACATTTGAGCATCTATCCAAACAGAGTTTTGTACCTGTAAATGTTTTTTATTTTATTTTATATACAAACATGAAAAAAGTCTGAAATATATATAGTTTAAATATATATAGTATAATTTTTAAGTAATTATTCTATAAGTATGTGAATTTTATGAATGTGTCTAAGGGCAGAACAAGTGTCTCAGTGGAAAACACTGTCTCCTCACAACAAGAAGGTTCCTGTGGTTCGAGTCCCAACTGATCCAAAGATGAAAGATGAAAAATCCCGCAAAGCCTCCTAAAGACTGAGCGTTATTACTGCCCCCTAGAGGAGCATGATGAAGTTGTTCTGAATGAGTTTGACATTCAAAATTTAAATAAATTAATGTAAATTCATACAGTGTTCAATCTCTGCTTCACAGGGTGTGTCCTGTTACCTGGACCTAAAAGAACATTTCCATGCAGGTTTTTCTCTCATTTGTAAATCAGGGTAAATGCTATTGAATTAAATTCAAATCTGATAATAAATTCATTTAAAATACATACAGTTTTCTATGTCAACTTCAAATGTTGTGTGTTGTTGCTGGCTCCTAGAAGAACATTTTTATGTTGCTTTTAGTCACAGAACTGTAGCACAAGGCGAGCTATTGATATTCAAAGAAAGACATGAGCTCAGTGAAAATAAATAAGTGTTCTAACTCGCATTAAAATGCTGTGTGTCTGTACTGGTTTCTAGAAGAACATTTTAAGGTTGGTTTCATCCAGGAAACAATAGCATAACATGTGTTATTGAAAGCAACAATTGAGAAAAATCTTGCAAAGCCTCCTAAAGACTGAGCGTTATTACTGCCCCCTAGAGGAACATGAGGCAATTGTTCTAACTGAGTTTGACATTCAAAATTTAAATAAATTCATTTAAATTCATACAGTGTTCAATCTCTGCTTCACATGTTGTGTCTCGTTACTTGGACCTAAAATAACATTTTCATTCATATATTTATGTCATTTGTAATTCAGGATAAATGGTATTGAATTAAATTCAAGCCTGTTGAGAAATTAATTTAAAATACAGTTTTCCATCTAAATTCCAAAGGGTGTGTGTTGTTGCTGGCTCAAAAAAAAAAAAAAAAAAAAGAAGAAGAAGAAAAAGAAAAGGTTTTAGTCACAGAATTATAGCAGAAAACTTTTTTGTTTATTTGTTTTTAAAAAAAACAATGTTATTATCCAATTAAATAATCGCATATTTCCCCACATGCAATGTTCACACACAAACACACATAACTCACACAGCAAAAAAATAATGTGTTTACATCTTATGTGGTTACATCTAAAATTAATTTATTGTACTGAAGTAAAAGTGTTATTTAACATTTAGAAAGCATTAAGTTACACCAACAAAATTAAACCTACGCTTGGGATGAGGTAAACAGCTCTTTCACCAGTTGCAGTATGGGTGACCACCTGGTTATTGCTCTGTCACAGGGCATAGATGTGAGTTGTAAGAGATATATTTTTACTACTGTTATACCATGTAAATATTGATTTAAATTATTTGTAAAGCATGTTTGCTTTGTTGGATTAAAACGTGTTTTAAATTGCTAATAAGCTTTGTTAATTTTAGTTAAAATGAATTAAACAGGCTTGAATTTAATTCAATAGTATTTAACCTGAATTACAAATGACATAAATATATGATTAGAAATGTTGTTATGGGTCTAAGTAACAAGACACAACCTGTGAAGCAGAGATTGAACACTGTATGATCTTGAAATAAATTTATTAATCGTTTGAATATCAAACTCAGTCAGAGCAACTTCATCATGCTCCTCTAGGGGGCAGTAATACCGCTCAGTCTTTAGGAGGCTTTGTGAGATTTTTCGCAATTATTGCGTTTCAATAGCATGCCTTCAGCATCACTTTTGACAGTAAAACCAACATCAAATTATTCTTCTAGGAACCAGAGACAAGACACGCCCTTTGAAGTTGAAACAGAGCATTGTATTTATTTTTAATTCATTTATGTATTATCTTTATTTTCAATAACATGTTTTCTGCTGCAGTTCCGTGGATAAAACCAAAACCAAAATGTTCTTTTAGGTCCAGGTAACAGGACACACCCTGTGAAGCAGAGATTAAACACTGTATGAACTTAAATGAATTTATTTAAATTTTGAATGTCAAACTCAGTTAGAACAATTGCCTCATGTTCCTCTAGGGGTCAGTAATAACGCTCAGTCTTTAGGAGGCTTTGCGAGATTTTTCTCAATTGTTGCTTTCAATAACACATGTTATGCTATTGTTTCCTGGATGAAACCAACCTTAAAATGTTCTTCTAGAAACCAGTACAGACACACAGCATTTTAATGCGAGTTAGAACACTTATTTATTTTCACTGAGCTCATGTCTTTCTTTGAATATCAATAGCTCGCCTTGTGCTACAGTTCTGTGACTAAAAGCAACATAAAAATGTTCTTCTAGGAGCCAGCAACAACACACAACATTTGAAGTTGACATAGAAAACTGTATGTATTTTAAATGAATTTATTATCAGATTTGAATTTAATTCAATAGCATTTACCCTGATTTACAAATGAGAGAAAAACCTGCATGGAAATGTTCTTTTAGGTCCAGGTAACAGGACACACCCTGTGAAGCAGAGATTGAACACTGTATGAATATACATTAATTTATTTAAATTTTGAATATCAAACTCAGTCAGAACAATTTCATCATGTTCCTCTAGGGGGCAGTAATAACGCTCAGTCTTTAGGAGGCTTTGCGGGATTTTTCTCAATTGTTGCTTTCAATAACACATGTTATGCTATTGTTTCCTGGATGAAACCAACCTTAAAATGTTCTTCTAGGATCCAGCAACAACACACAACATCTATATTTGAAAAATTAGTCTATATGTATTTTATACAAATGTATTATCACATCTGAATCTCAATAGCATTGCTTTTGCATCACTTATGATAGTAAAACCAACTGAAAGCAGTTCTTTTAGGACATAGTAATAGATCACACTATTTGAATTTGGGATTGAATATTATGGTTTTTCCTCAAAATGTAAAACTTCTTTTTCTTAATAACATTGCTATTACCAGTACTTTTATTATTTCCAATATGTAACATTTACAGTCTTTTACCAGGTGAGACTGAGTGTGTGTATGTTTCAAGTTTTGTGTACACAGTTTGATCGACTTTTTCCCAAGAGTAAAGTATATGGATGGAAAAATTGAGCGTATTCCCTCTTCGTTTTGTACTTTGTAGACGGTCCCTATCTGCTATTTTACATTACAAAATGAATAGGTTTCTGATACAGCAAAGCAGATTAAACACATAAACTACATTGTGTGTCCTCTTCTACTTTTTCAAACAATTCGAACACAACTTGTTTTTTGTTCTTATACTGAATCGTTATTGATCTATTGAAGTATTTTCGAAGTTGAATCTCTGACGAATGTCAAACGTCCAATGTCAAACCAACTTTATATCGGTATCGCTATCACAGTCAGTAGCTTTAAGTGCATTCACGTTTTTAGTTTTACACATTGCTTCAAAACGGCCCGTTTCCCTGTAGCTGGACATGCACCATACTCATGCTCTCTCCCACACATTGTACAGCCATTTTTGATGCCTGTTGTGCACAATTATATTGTTCATTGTCTTTGTTTTAGCATACCTTTTGTCATATTGCTTTGGCTGCTTGAACTTACCTGCATTCACGGCACCCACTTCAACATTGTTGCTCTGGCGCTGGCATGTTGTGTTTTAATCAGCTCAGACTGTCGTGCGATGCTGATAGCCTTTTCCAAAGTCAACAAGTTGTAGTTTTTGTGACACTTCTGCGATCCCAATCACAATTCGATCTCTTATCTGTTCATCTTTTGTCTGTCCAAAATCGCAGTGCTCTGCTAGTTTTAAAGGCCGGAACACACCAAGCCGACGGCGACGAACTAGTGGCGACGAAAGCAGACTGCGGGGTCGGCTGGCGTCGGCTGGCGTCGGCAGCGTCTGGGTCCAAAGTTGCCCTGACACACCAAGCCGACGTTCGACAGCCGACGGCCAAATAGCACGTCCGTTCTGCGCCTGCGTGAGATGAAATGCCTTTCCATGCCAGCAGGTGGCAGTAGTTTGTGTTCGTTGCTATGGTTCGTTGCTAGGGAGACCGGAAGAGCTACAGGGATACAAAACATAAACAAAGGTGCATGAAAAACCAGTTCTCGCTCATCACATACGGATTCGTGTTATTTCAAAAATGTCCGACACGTTGCAAATGGCACTGGCTTTGTCAGCCCTTGGTCTTTTGCTTGTGGAAGAGGAAAAGAAGAAGCGGATGAGAAAAATACGGAGAAAGCGCACTAAATGGGTGAAACCATGGATACTCCAGAGACAGGCCCAAGGTGCTTTCCCGAACCTGTGTCGAGAGCTCGAGTTACAGGAAACTTGTGGTTTTAAAAATTTCGCTCGGCTTTTTCCCACTCAATTTCACATGTTAAAAGAACTTATTAGTCCAATCATACAGAGAACAAACACGAACTACCGGGATTGTATCTCCGTGGGGGAACGTCTGATGATTACACTACGGTTCTTGGCAACAGGTAAGGTTATTCGTTGTTTGAACATTTCATTAAAACACCTTTTCAGTTGTGTTTATTTTGGTGTATTATGAAGCATTATAAAAGTGAAAAGAATTTTATTATTTTGTATCCAGTTGTAGCCTACTTTAAAAAGACACAATGTATAAAACATTATTATGGTTGTTTGTAGCACAATGTCTTTAATAACTGATAAAAAAAATATTTGCTTTAATGTAGTGTAGTACAAATGCATTAAAAGTGTTAGATTTGACTCTGTAAAAGGTGTGGAAAATTAATAGTGGAGTTATGTGTTTGTAATCTTTGCAGGAGAAAGCTTCAAGAGCCTTTCTTACCAATTCCGGGTGGGAATGTCCACAATTCAGCAATTTGTTCCTGAAACCTGTGCAGCAATCTACCAAGTCTTAAAAGAGAAATACCTAAAGGTATACATGTATCTGTTTAATGTTTTTTGTTTTAGCCCAAAAATGAGCAATTTTTTTGATCTCTCAGATATTGTTTTAGGAGGCCTCTGATGTAGAAATTAAAGATTTTTCAGTTTTTTTACATTTTAATAAGGGTAATTTTAGGGTCTTATATTGTAGTAGATAAACTGAAAGAATAGACAGGATGGTAGACCATGTGTCGAGGGCAGAGATCTAAGTATTATCCATCAAATTATAATTTCAATGCAAATAAAATTCCACTACTACATTCAAACAATACAGTCTGGCTGGCCTATTATGCTCTCTACTTATCATACTAAAAGAACACATTCATCCCCCCAGAGCACTTACAGGTTCATATTCAAGACCATTCATACCTGTCCCTGAACAATGCAACAGGCATCTCCCCCAAAATCCAAAACATAAAGAGCCTAATGCTGACCTATAAACACTTCTTCAACCCAATAGCATTGTGAGGACGAACAATAGAACCCATTAACTATGTAAATGTGATCTTGAGAGAAAAAAACATTTGCAGGCATTTTTTTTTAAATTTTTGAAAGTGATGTTGTAATTCTGCAGAAGTGGGCTTTGCAGGGTTAATTCAAGAATGTCAAAATCACTGAGTTATTAATGGTCTGACGAGTTAAACTAATTTCTTTTAATTATATTGTTTTTTAGTGCCCAGACACAGTGGAAGAGTGGCAGCAAGTAGCCGTTGGATTCCAGAATCAGTGGCATTTCCCAAATTGCCTGGGTGCTCTGGATGGAAAGCACATTAACATTCGTCCCCCTCCAGGATCTGGATCTAAATTCTTCAACTACAAGCATACATTCTCAATAGTGCTTATGGCACTGGTAGACAGCAACTACAGATTTCTGTATGTTGATGTGGGCTGCAACGGGCGCATTTCAGATGGTGGAGTGTTTGGGGGATGCTCATTGCAGGATGCCTTGGAGAAAAGAACATCCAACATTCCTGCACCTGCACCACTTCCTGAATCAGACCAGCTGGCCCCTTACTGCATTGTGGCTGATGAGGCATTCCCCTTAAAGGAATACCTCATGAAGCCATACCCGAACCGCAAGCTGTCTGTAGAGCAACGCATATTCAATTACAGACTTTCGCGAGCTCGAAGGGTGGTTGAAAATGCATTTGGCATCCTGGCAAATCGTTTTCGCGTCCTACTAACCACCATTAATATTCAAAGCACTGCCAAAGTGGAGGACATTGTTTTGTCTTGCTGTGCTCTGCACAACTTTCTGCGCAAAGAGTGCTGTGAAGTGTACATGGCAGGAATCGACCAGGAAGAACAAGATCATGACACTGTCCCTGGAAGATGGAGAGAAGACCCTGGCCTACAGCAGGCCTCTCTGCCACGCACAACCAACAGTACAACACACGCCAAACAGCTCAGGGATAAACTGTGCCAGTACTTTAATTCGGACACCGGTGCAGTGCCCTTTCAGTGGGGCAAAATATAAGCATGTAGCAAACTTGTTTCTTTCCCCCTTGACCTTGGTTTATGTTTTATAACAATGGTGTGAATTTGCAAAATAAAGTTTATATTTTTACATCATTGTGTTTTGTGATTTTTTTTTACATAAAGAACAGTGAAGTACCTTTTACACAAAGTCAGTGTTTTATTTTCAAATGTGCAAAAATAGCATTAAGGTAATTTACAGAAAAATATCAACAGTTGGTATTTAAAATAAATAAAATGTACAGAAATATAAACTTTGCATAAGTACTCTAATATAACGTACAACTAAGCGTGACATATTTACTAAATGCTACAATATCTGTTTACAATTTTGCTACATAAAAAATTACAAGTGTGTATACTGATTGGAAGATGCATCCAGTGCATGGTTGTGGCCCACTGAATATTTGAAAATGCAATTATCAACCTCATGCTGGAAATGTGGCAGTAGATGTGGTGGCAAATTCCGCATTCTGTGTTCAAGATTTTTGCAGTAAGCTGAGATGGCATCATTGGTGTTTTCCTGTGATGCCAACTTTTCCAGAGTTTTGCCGATGGTGCGCATCAAGTTTGTGGATTCCTCGCTGGAGGATTCGTCTTGCATCTTCCTGCGCTTCCCTGGAGGCTTTGGTTTTATGTTGGAGCTTTGCAAATGGTCCTTTCTCATGGCTGTGGACTCAGTTCCACAGATGGTGGATTCAGCCAAGGGTGTACTTGACCGTAGGTCAGCATCACTGAAGCTGGGGTCTTCATGGGTGCCAGTCCAGGTGTCACTGTTGGTACCATCTGAGGGTGAACAGGAATCACTATCAGCCGCAGGTTCCTTAAAAAACATAAGATACAAATGTGACAAGTTAATGTAATGGCTTGACTTAATATGCGGAGTTACTTGTGAATAGACTCTTTTAAAGAAGCACTTGCCATCTTACAAAAAGCAAAATGTTTATTTTATTCTGAAATTAAACAATAAATAAATAAATAAATATAAATATATTTGTTTATTTACCATGATCATTAGATTTGAAGTGCTCTCCTTCCTTTTTGTGTGAGGCTCTAGAAACTGCAGGCGGTTCAGGATCCATTGCTGCCTGCCAGTCTTCTGAGCTCCAGAACTTCCTGAGGGTCCTTGTTTCTTATAACGCATGTATTGGGTTCGCAATGAATCCCACCGCTTCTTGAGCTCTTTTTCTGAGGGACAAAGTAAAATTTTGTAAGCATTAAGTGTTATGGCTGCTTATTTTGTCACTTTAATGAGTATTTGTTATGCCAACAAATGTTACTTTTTGCTGTATTGTTAATTATATTATTAACAATTTGATTAACTTTAATATTATTATGAAATATGAGATGCTAGCACAGCACATATTAATTACTGTCTGTTTCCATAAACAAACTTAGTTTGGTACACACAAAACACTAAAATGGTTATATTAGTTTTACTATGGACTATTGAACAATTACAAACAAGCTTTCTCAATTGCCAAAAAGGAAATCTTACCTGATATGACGAGTTTATTTTCGATCTCACGCCACAGTTCAGCTTTCAGCACACGGTTGACATAACATTTTTCCGTAATGTCATACAAACCCGGCCTTTCCTGGATCATGTTGATCAATTCGTCTTCACTTGCCTCGTTCCAGATAGCCATGTCTTTCACGTACCTAAGGTAAACAATGTGTGTTCCCTCTTGACTTCGTCGTTTACTTGCTTCGTCACTTCCGTTTTTCTTTTCTCATGCACTGGTTCGCTAGCTGAACAGCCAATCAGAATGATCATATGGCCCGACGGCCCGACGAGGTCCAACGCCGATTCAACATTTCGAATCGGCCGAAACAAAGCCGACGAGGACCAACTTCAGCCGACGGTGCAGAACACACCGAGGAAACTTAGTCGGCCGACGAAGAAAAACTGCCCGACGGCCGACCGTCGGCTTGGTCTCTTCCGGCCGACGGAAGAGTCACTTCCAGTAGGGGTTCAATCTTCAGCTGGCTGGCGGCAGCAGCCACTGGCAGGTCACGTGACCTGGTGGCAGCTGCCAGTCTGATTCTGGCAGGTCACGTGACCTGGCAGTGGCGCTGGTGGCAGCTGCCAGTCTGATTCTGGCCGGTCACGTGACCTGGCAGTGGCGCTGGTGGCAGCTGCCAGTCTTGATTCTGGCAGGTCTGTCAGCGGTGGCTGGCAGAGTGTAACGCGTTCCTTATTTCTATCGTTGCGTGGAAATACATAATTTTATAATTATTAATATAATATTATGACTCTATTCTTTTGTATGGTTGACGTTTTAGATGGGTTTATCTCAATTAAAGCAGTCAAATGACCGTGATCTCAACTGGTGGAAAATGACGCTCAGCCCAGCCAGCCACTGCTGAGACGCGAGTATAACGCGTTCTCTAATCACTCTCGCTGCATGGAAATACATAATGTTATTATTATTAATATAATATTATGACTCTTTTCTTTTGTATGGTTGACGTTTTAGATGGGTTTATCTCAATTAAAGCAGTCAAATGACCGTGATCTCAACTGGTGGAAAATGACGCTCAGCCCAGCCAGCCACTGCTGAGACGCGAGTATAACGCGTTCTCTAATCACTCTCGCTGCATGGAAATACATAATGTTATTATTATTAATATAATATTATGACTCTTTTCTTTTGTATGGTTGACGTTTTAGATGGGTTTATCTCAATTAAAGCAGTCAAATGACCGTGATCTCAACTGGTGGAAAATGACGCTCAGCCCAGCCAGCCACTGCTGAGACGCGAGTATAACGCGTTCTCTAATCACTCTCGCTGCATGGAAATACATAATTTTATCATTATTAATATAATATTATGACTCTGTTCTTTTGTATGGTTGACGTTTTAGATGGGTTTATCTCAATTAAAGCAGTCAAATGACCGTGATCTCAACTGGTGGAAAATGACGCTCAGCCCAGCCAGCCACTGCTGAGACGCGAGTATAACGCGTTCTCTAATCTCTCTCGCTGCATGGAAATACATAATTTTATCATTATTAATATAATATTATGACTCTGTTCTTTTGTATGGTTGACGTTTTAGATGGGTTTATCTCAATTAAAGCAGTCAAATGACCGTGATCTCAACTGGTGGAAAATGACGCTCAGCCCAGCCAGCCACTGCTGAGACGCGAGTAGTATAACGCGTTCTCTAATCACTCTCGCTGCATGGAAATACATAATTTTATTATTATTAATATAATATTATGACTCTGTTCTTTTGTATGGTTGACGTTTTAGATGGGTTTATCTCAATTAAAGCAGTCAAATGACCGTGATCTCAACTGGTGGAAAATGACGCTCAGCCCAGCCAGCCACTGCTGAGACGCGAGGATAACGCGTTCTCTAATCACTCTCGCTGCATGGAAATACATAATTTTATTTTTTATTAATATAACATTATGACTCAATTCTTTTGTATAGTTTGACAAATAAATGTTCCCCGAAAGCATGCTGTGTTATATTTGACACTTACATAAACACGAAAAAAGTAGTTTATTAGTAGGCCTAATTGTAATTTTTAGCATTAAAAATGGTGTATAAATATGAATAATCAAGTTGCTTCAGTACAGTAAATTTTGGGTTTACACATACTTTATATGTATGTACTGTCAATCAGAGGACAGAAAGCATTAAGTAGATTTTAGATATATTTTCTGAGTTCTCTCTTGCCCTTTATAGGGCTATGAAATTAATCTGTGTTGCATTAACTTATATTAGTTTCCAATATAATTGTATTCAGAAATATTGTTTATCACTTAATAATAAATATTTTTAACACGTATTGTTTATCAGAATATGTTCACAAGAATGTTTATTATAATATATTGGAGAATAAAATGTTTTGAAATGTTGTTAAAGGTATTGCCAACAAGAATTCTGTTTACAGTGAATGTATACACTAAACTGGTTTAAGTAAGTATTCTGTGGGATACAAACATTAAAATCAAAAATAAAAGTCATAGTTAGAAATTGTTTTTTAATAAAAAATATTTCTTATTGTCCCAATAAGACGGAAAACAGCAATCAATTAATTTTGTCTTGCCATTTTTAGGGTTAAGTAATTTCAGTGACAACAGGACAAACTGCAGTGCTTTTTAATATTTCAATAAAAGAAAGCCCATAATCATTAAAATCACAGAGCACAGACTGTATAAGTATTTCACAAAGATAAAGAATATTTACAAATCAAAACAAGAAAAGAACTATTTACAAATAAAAAAACAATAAACAATATATATATGTATTGCGTGTTGCACTTATTCCACACAATGTGCAGCAGCAAATGCCATTTCGGCCTGAAATCGGTGGAACCCCTCAGTTTTTTTAAGAATCAGAATGGTAATCTATAATCAAGGAAAAACACTATCATTACAATTGTATCACATATTATAAATTGTGCATTAAATGTAGAATTGATAATTGCATAATTACTCAAATTTAAAATATATATCATTAGCTCCTGAATTATTAATATCTTCTTCACAAAACGTTACATACCTCAGGTGTCATGACCTCCATGGCATAAGAAGGGCTTGATAAATCTGTTTTTTGCAATTTCAAAACTTGGTACACTTTGTCAATTATACCCTCAGTCTATGAAAAACAACAATGCAGATAGTTCCCTTATCAGTGTTTCAAATAAATCCACCATTACATTCCAATTTTCGATTATAATAAATGATAAGATATTGAGAATCTGTGGTGAAAACGCACTATGAATCTATAAAAAAAGTAACTGTGGTATTTTATTATACCTGTTCTTGGTTAAAGACAGAAATCCGGAGGTTGCACAGCATTTTTAATTTGGGTGCATAATTTGGATTCTTGTTCAGAAACATTCGTTGCGACTTAACTGCACCAGACATGAGGTCATGATGGAGTTTCTACAAAAGAAAAAAAAAGTTGTTTTACAGCAATATTAGTATTTATTAATTTTCTAAATATGTTAATCTTGATTACGTGTCATACAGCATATACGTGCTATTTTATTTTTAAAGGCTGTCATAACAATTACCACAATTTCTTCATCTGTCACCACTGTGTCGACCAAAAGTCCATCTTTCAAAGCTGTGAGGGTGCTGTAAAGTATAAATGTATACATTACAAATAGTTTAGTGATCTTTTGTTTTTGTTACAGTTCTGTTGCTAACCTTTCAAAGGAATATGGCTGTTCTTGATCACATCCACAGCTAAAGGGTGTTTCTTTTGAAATGGTTACAGGGTCTATGCCAGCGCAATCAGTGTGTAACCATTTGTTGCACTGGTCACACTGAACCCACTGCATAAGTGTGGTGTGTGGATGCAGAGTTCTGAAAACATAAATATTATTGTAATTTTAAAAGCAGAAAAATTCATTTACAACATGATAAAGTTTATAATGCTATACTATGTACTTTTTTCCTGTCTTTTGATAGACACAGGCTTTTATGTCCTGGGCCATGCAGGTGTTGGTCTCTATTTCACTTTCCTCCGTTTCTCCAATTGCAGTGGGAAAGTCCTGTCCAGTAGAACATATAAATTTAAAAATTTCCTTTTTTTTGTCAAATTGTATTGAAACTCTTAATTCTTATTTATCTTACTTCAGTAGTCACATCTTTCAACATGCTTGTGGCATGGTAAACACGTAGGTGTGTTAGCTGACATGTTTGAAGCACTTCAGATGACATTTTCATGTTTTTTGCTTCCATTTCTGCTGCCTTTAAAAAAAAAAAATGTTGTTCACAGCCCAAATACACACATTTACATTAAAAACATTTTAATAGTGAACTGAGAAATAAACCTTACAGTGCACACAAATACCCCACAGTTCACACAGTCTTGCTGAATCCACTGTTCTGGATTGCAAACAGTCCAGCCTTCCAGTGACCCATATTTTTGGAAAGCCTCTCTTTAAAGATTTTAGATTAAAAGAGAGCTCATACGTCAAGCATCTTTCATATTTTCTATATACCATTAATATGTTTTTAAAATAATTAATGTTTTTATAATTCACCTGATACAGATTACAAATGTATTACCTCAGAATCTCCATGTCATTCCTTTCTATAGAATTGTAGATCCTCATTGAATCGTAAATGTGCACTTGTTTTGCAGGGACATCGAAAACCTGAGAAATGAGAAAAGTTTCAGTCAGCATATCTAGACAGTGTACAGCACTACAGTGTCTTGCAGAAATTACCCAGAGTATAAAGTGGTTTCCTAGTTCTGGTGTGTTACCCCCAACGATTCTTGGGAGCAGGAACTTTTGAACATTCTACAGGGAACAACACACACACACACACACACACACACACACACACACACACGTTTGTACTGCTATCTTAGTGTGGACATTGCATTGACTTCCATTGATTTTATATCAGGTCAATGATATTTTCTATCCCCTTACCCAACCCCTACTCCTAAACCTACCCATCACAGAAACATGTGACCACTAGATTTAATTAAAAAATAAATTTGCTGATTTATAAGCCTTTTAAAATAGTGAGGATCAGTCAATGTCCTCACTAGAGGGTTGTGAAAGTATTCCACAGAATAAGTGAGGACATTTGGTCCTCACAATAGAGTCAAAACGAGTACACACCACACACACACATATACTTACATGTGTGTGTGTGTGTGTGTGTGTGAAACCCTTCTGTTATTAAACATGTAGTCAAGCATACCTTAGGACCTTGCACATGTGACCTTGTAATGGCATTTTTTTGTGACCACTCTCTGTACCACAAAATGTACACATCTGTGTACAAGGCAAAGACCTGTGCATGAAGTGAAATACAATTAATTATAATATGTTCCTAACATTCACAGTGCAATGTTACATTTCTCATGAGGCAATTACATAAAACACTCATTAGTCATCAAACAGTTAAGTACTTACATTCTGAGTTTCTGCTGCTATCTGAGCAAGTCGACAATTCACAGCCTTTAAATTACACAATTACACAAATTAATTACACAAACTTTAGAAAATTACAGATAATTACATGATTGTAGTGTGAATGTGAGTGTAGTGCTTATATTATATAAATTCTGTGCACTGTGTGCCTTCTGAGATACTTATAAAGATTTATAAAGCAAACATAAGAACATTTTAAGCACACTTACATTATCATTTAACCAAGGCATGTTCTTGGTTTGGTCTTCATCTAAAAGAGAGGACGGGCAAACACTTCTTAAGTCAGCAATATATAGTGTTGCATATGCTGAAAATCTGTGAATTATTTCTCTCTCTCTCCTCCAGGCAATGTAAAGTTGTTTCAGCTTGGCCTTTAGTTCAAAAAACAGAAGTCATAAATTACATGTAAATGAATAACAAAATTTTACAGATTTAGTTTGGTTTACTGTAATCTATTCCTTGGAAATTTAACACATACAAAAGTCAGTCTGTACCTTATTTTGTTCACTTATAGGAAACAATGACACAGTGAAACTCTCCAGGTCTTCTTCAACTTTGTCTGGTTCAGCTTGTGGTTCAGTTAATGACTTTACAGCTGTTCTTCGGTACATCTCTGCAATGATATGACATAGAATTGAGATAAAACAAAGTATATGTTAAAACATTTATTGTACTACATCAATTTTTTTGATGAATTACATTACCTTTGTCTGTTTCCTCATCAACACCTATTAATAGGTTTCCATGTTGCCCAAGGTGCACATCTTTGTTGGACATTTTTTGAATGTCCTGCAGGAAGTTATTGTTGATCCGCTGGTTGTGCAGATGGAAATTCAGCCGCAATGCAAACATATAGTGAATGTCCTTCAATTGGCAGAGGAAGTACCTGCTGGTTGACAGCTCTTTGTTAATTTGCTCTGCTGAAGCTGAATTAACAACAGAGGCAAGGTCTGGCAACAGTTTTATGCTCCTCAGTCTCTCCTCAGGCCTTTTTTGGTTTTTTTCATGAAAACGGTCATAAAGGGAATACCGTTCGCAAGTTCCAGTCAGAGGGTGAGGGCAGGTGAATCTGTCAGTTGATTTGTCTTTATGTATCTTTGGCCCCATAGAGCTTTGGAGGGTATTCACCCATTCATGCTGCACTTCAAGTTTTTTTTCCAATGCAGCAGAAATGTTTTCTGCTGTTGGAGCACATAGCCTGCCATCATATGGCTGGAAAAATTTTTGATGAGTCCTATTATTCACATGTCTGGCGACACGGCCAGCTATGTCAGAGATAAAAACTGTAGGTGGAAATTTGAAGCTCAGGAGAGCATCTCCATGGTCTCGAGCAGATTCTTGCCACCACAGGGGCGACTGATAGTACACCACACTATGGGGGCACCCAAGATGCAGTACCCCTCCTGTGGGAAAAAAAAAAAATGCAGAACATTGCTAATTTATTATTTTTTTTTTTTTACAATAAATAATATAGTTTAGCAAAGTCAAGTGTAAAATATAAATGTATTTATTTACTATAACTGGGATTCAGTAATGTCTATGATTCATTATTATGATGATAGTTGAATATTCATGCTTTAGTTTTCTGTCTTTTGTCTTTTGTCTTTTGCTGTTTCCTGTGTTAGTAGCCCTTTGTAGATATTGTTCTACTTTGTTCAAGTTTTCCTATTTAGATCATCATTGTGTAATTTAGCCTGGGATTCTGTTTCATTCTCCATTTTGAGTATCCGTGGCACTATAAAATTCTATTTATTTATTTACTTTTACTAAACTACTGCATTTACCTTAATGTCTGTGTTCCAGATGCATTAAAAAAAATAATAAGTTGTTGTCCATTCTGGACCATGCTTGCAAGTCTCTACATATTTATCTTACCTCCTGCTTTGTGAAGCTTTACGAACATTTTGGGATATATTTCCTTATACAACAGAAGTTCCTCAAGCCTATTAATGAGGTCAGATTGTGATCCACTTGCTGAAATGCCTAGAGCATTGCATGCCTTTGTAAGATCTTCTCTTCGAGGCTAATAATGTTGGTGAAAAAACATGCATTTGGTTATTTTAAAAAACGCAGCCAAAGTAGTTCAAGCAAATGACAAATTGACTCAAATGGTATTTCCTCCGAAAGTTACAGATTAAACCTATATAGTATATATATATATATATATATATATATATATATATATATATATATATGAGAGAGAGAGAGAGAGAATTAGCTTGTAAATTGTCTTACCCCTTTGGTCTCTAATACTTGCAAAATTCTGTCCTCATCAAATTCCTCAATTGGCCTCTTTGTCCACAATCTGTCTTTCTGGGAGAGGCCTTTGAAAATCTCAGTCTTTGGTATGACATCAGACATTCTGGAGTTTTGACCAATCCATGGTGTAAAGGCAGAATATGTTAGTGGGCTAGAGAAGGGGTTTTGAGATGACCCTGAGGGAGGGAGATAAGGAGGGAGACGGTCATGATTGAGTGAGTGAGTGAGTGAGTGAGTGAGTGAATAGGGAGGGAAGGAAAAGGAAGGAATGAGGGAGGGACAGAGGAAGGGACTGAAGGAAGAAGTGAGTGAGTGAGTGAGTGAGTGAGGTAACTGAGGGAAGGAAGGAAGGAATTGTAAAATAATTTAAAGGAAGTACATATAATGTTTAAGTATAAAAAACAGCTTACCATCACAAAATCCTGTTGCTATTATTTCTTTTTCAAGGGTTTCCCATCTAGCTGAAATGTTCACCTGCGTGTCCTGTGAAGTGGTGTTTGTCAGGTCTGGACGTCTCATGAGATGCACTACACATAAAGAGTAAATTATAAGATAAGACATTGTTAACTGTTGTTGGCAGCATTTGAGGGCTTTTAAATGAGTACAATGAATTCATACCTGGTAAGTCAAAGGCCACTTTCCAGTTGCTGTCAGCAATTAAAATAGGAGGATGATGGCCACAACGGTAACAGAAGTAATTGTAGGTGTAGCTCCTCAAAGCAGAAAAGTGGTAAAAAGCTTTCCTTATTGTGTTTTGTGGAATGTACACTTTGCTGTGTTCCCCCAGAGTACGCAAAAAACGTCCAACAGCAATGTGGTTCTGTTGCAGGTAAAGACAAATGTTCATTAGTTAGGACAATATGTTAAATAATGTTTGGCTAAAAATTCACATTTATTTTACTTACAGAAAGACCGGTTGTCAAAAGTGAACACAAAGGGATTGTGAGGAATACTTTGTTGTTGAAGTTATGAAATCCAGAATTATATTCTTGGAATCTGACTTGGGTTCCACAAACAGGGCATTCCTTTATGTACACAGCAACACCTGAACAAAAAATGTATTTTATATATACATTTTTTTTTTTATATATATATATATATATATATATAATTTTCCTCCACTAGAACTAACAACAGTTTGACCAATACCTTTGTGCACAGAAAACAAACCATAAATGGTACCACACTTTGTTTTCAGTATAGCATCACTAAGGTTTGGGTAGCATGGTCCTGGGCAGTAAGGGCACTTTGTCTCTTTGGGCACAAAGCTTTGAGGGATCACCATTTCCCTTACAGTTAACTCTTGAGGAAGAGTTTCTGGAATTTTCTTGCACCTCATAAGGTACTCTGTCATTTTGATGACTGCTGATGCCGTCTCATTTGATGGTTTTCTGTCATCATCCCTGTCTTCTTCATTCTCTTCAATGTCCTCTATTTCTTCAGGACTTGCAATTGAATTGTCTTTTAGCCATGATGGATGTTCCTGAAATACCCACCACATGCACACACATCTGTGGACACAACTCAATCTGGGCTTACTGCCCCTACATGGACAGTGCCATTTTCCAGAATGTGTGTCAAACGTTACAATTGTTCGCCCAAGCTGACACCAGTTGTCTTTGAGGTTTGTGAATACTGAAAAATATATGTAAGTCTGTGCCAGGCCATATTCCCCCCAAAAAATTGGGAAAACGCAATCAACCTCCTCTTCACAGGCTTTCAAGAGTAAGTCCTTTGATTCTTCTACTCTTGATTTTGACATCAGTCCTTTGTTCAGCATTTGGTCCAAAGACGTAGTGTTTAGTGGTGGTGGAGGAATGTAACGCTGTGCAGAGTTAGTTCGTTGTAGGTGGTGGCATTCAGTTCCAGGGTGTCCACTCCTGGCTGCAATCTTTGCCATGTCTCGACAAATTTCAGACTCGCAGTATAATTTGCCAAGTAGCAGTGATTTAATTATATGGATTGGTACTCTTGGCCCATGTAATTCCTTAGGAGTGACATATATTGCATTCTTTTCATCAATGCAAAGCATAGGTTGGTCTAAACCATGCTGCATTCTCTCATGTCTTTTCAGATTAGATGTGTTGGAAAACTGAACTCTGCATATTTTACATTTATAGCAGCCCTTTTGAGAATCTGTCTGCGACTGTGTTTCTTGTTTCAGTTGTGTTTTCGCTTCCTCCTCTGAAATTTGTACCTTGGAAAATGAATCTTTTTCTTCAAGAATAGGTTGTTGGGTCACTAACAAATAAAAAAAAAAGATATAGCAATGCAAGCCCCATTTAAAAATCCATTGCGAAAATAAGCAACTGCACTGAAGTTATATTATTGAGAATGGTCAAACCTGAAGACTTTTCTGTCACTTCATAACCTAATCCATAAAAAAAGTATTATTAGTGCCAGTTCTATGGCATTCAGATTGTTTAATATTCTTGTATAATGAATGCAGCAGCAAATATAGCTGCACATATAAAATAATACATGACATTGTGGTAGGTCAAAGTAAAATTAACACAAACCGTGTTTTCTCAGATGAATTTTGAAATCCTCTGCTCTCCCTGTAATATTTCTGCAGACTGGGCAATGCCAGTGACTCCGGCCTTGCGCTCCATCAGTGCAGTAACAGGGTATAATAAACTTCACTATAATAAAGTACAAAAAAAACACAGTGAGAAACATCTAATGGAAATATCCACTGATCAATTCTTGAGTAAATTACCGGTCTTTGCTTCTGTATAAAATACAGCATATCTATAATGCCGTTTTAACAGATGTGTCTGAGTTAGCGCTACTGCAGTCCTGCAGTAGGGACAGTCAGTGTCTGAATCACTATGCCGACTATACAATTCTTCCTCCGAGGCAAACGCAAATTGCCTCTCTGAAAAGAGAAAGACAGATTTGTAACAGCTTTAGACATTTGTACTGTTGCACAATATCAAACAGTTTCTCACCAAGTGTTTATTACAGTAAAAAAAAAAATCCTTTTTAACCAAAGTACAATGAACCAATGTACTAGCAAAGTACATTTATTTATGATAATTTTGCAATACATTTATATGACTGACTCCAAATTCACACCCAAATGCACTACAGGTGCAAAGTGAATAAGAACGTTAGGGTCACATAAAATAATCAGCTTTTCTTGCCACTACAGTTACATTATAATGTTATGTTTCCTCTTAATGTTAATATGTAACCTGACCTCATAGGCCTCTATATAATGATGTGGACAGCTTTGGTCATAGGGCAATAAAAATGGGTTTCAGTCAGGGGAAAGTATATGTAAATGTAGGCTATTTTACTTGCCTGCCATGGTTGTGGCTTCTGAAATATAAATTCCGTGACCTACTGAACAAAATTAATAAAAAAGAAAAAAAAAACGTTACTTATAACAGTCTAAAACAAATGACATCAACACAAATGAACAATCACATATTCATATTAATAATATTTTTCCCCTTGCTCATTGAAGCAGCAACATGCCAAGCACCTCCCACTTCCTGGTATAGTTTACATACTTGACTTTATTAACAATATTTAAATATTTCATCAGAACATTTACCACTGTTTAGTTTAATTAATTCATCCTATATAAATGTTGTTATGTATATATATATATATATATATATATATATATATATATATAATATATATAAATATATAATATATATCAAATTATTTTCATTTTCTTTAATAACAAAAAAGCCTACCTTCTTCATAAACATTCTATAAACAAAGCATAGTTATGGTGCTTGTGAATGCTGCAAATTCACAGTCGCAATCTGTTGGGGGGAAAAAAAACATGCATTTCACAAGGATATTGTCATCTCTCTCATTGTATTTTTTTTTTTTTTTTACATCTATAGTCAAATAATTCTGCTTTATACATCAAATATATTGTAATATTCCATAACATAAAAATCAAGTGTAATTGGTAATTTTTTTTTGGCCTTGAGATGACTTAGCCTGGTTGGAAAAAGTCTCAATCAACCTGTGCTGGATTTCCCGAAACCTTCTAAACTCTGCCTCTTTCTTTAATTACACCTTAAACTGTAGCTTAATGTTAATACATGTTTCCCCAAACTCTTTTAGTTAAGTATAACTTCTGTAAGTCATACTTTCTTAAGCTTGGTCTGGGCCACTCTTAGCTATACCTTATCACTGTTGCCAGTCAATACGAATATAATTCGGAAGCTGTAATACAAACAGTGTTCGATAAGAAATATGGCAAAGAATGAAATGCAAAGATTCAGTGCTAAAAAATGTATGCTGAACCAGAGACAGATGCGCTCAGACTATTTCTCAACTATCCAGTGTTTTCAATCACATCGGGTTTATTTTATGATTCAGACATTTATTTTGAATAAAAAAGGATAAACTATATAAACACAATACTGTCAGATCCATGACGCGTCTCAAAGGAATTAAAACTAACGTTCTGGGGGCACAGGTAGAATATAGAGCCCCCACAATATAGATAAATTACAATATAGATTTAGTTTGCAATTTGGATTATTTTTATAACGTCTCATGAGTCCTGATAAATGTAATTTCTACTTCTGAAGTGCTTATTTTTATAAAGAACCCTGATTTCTCACACAATGCAGTGAAGCAGACCCTGCAGAGTGAATTATCGATTCTCGAGAAAATCAACTAATTCAGCACCGCCGCCATGGACAGCACCTGGTAACGAAATACTTTAAGCAACCTCCTAAGGGGTTATAGTTTGGGGAACACGCCTAGAAACGGCACATCTTCAGTAAAGGTCTACCTTGTCTTCGCAGCGCAAACGAGAAAACGTTAAAGGGAAATCCAGGCCTGTATATGTCCAAAACTGACTGAGTTTCAAAAGCATGCTTTCTCTCAAAAAATCCACCAGAACGCGCCGGCGCGATCGTTGAACAGGGCTAAGGAATACGTAGCCTACTTCATATTTCTGTTTAAATATTATAATGTTATATTTCATCTATATTGATTATGAAAAGTAAACAACAAGTGTAATATATAAGATTCGCAATATCTTAATTGGAGACAAGGGGTGGGTCCGACGACTTTGATCACTTTCATAAAGTTTTGTTTTGAAGAAATCCTTTCTTTAAAGTGAATTTCGTCTGGTATAAATTGTATTTTAATTTTAATAAATACTTAATCAAGCAATTACCTGGATTTATTAAATGAGAAGACAATCATGACGTCGGGTGCGGATTACAGTGAATAGGCCGAAGTTTTAAAAAATTTCTTGAATAGCCAACATGTCTCAATCACCAGGCCTAGATGGTTATTAAGATATTGGCCTATAAGACAGGTTATTTGTGGCTTTAAAGCAATAAGCTACATTGTATAAAGTGGTACAGGCTAAATAAACGTGACTTGACTTGACTGGAGAATGCTGAATAACAGAGCTGGTGCAAACATATCCACAGAGCTATGATCAGATCAGACGCTTTCTTACAAAAAATATATATATAGCCTATATATTCCCCTCTATATTTGTTGTGTGTTTTTGTAGTTGAGAGGAAAGCGCGCATCTATTTTTTTATTTTTTTTTCCCAAAACAATGAACAATAACTTCGTTGTGCTTACATCACAGAATGAATCTTTGTTAACCTTTCAATTGGGCATATGTCTGCCTTGTTAACTTTGATGCTCAGGGCTGGATTTGCCAAGCGCGTTGTCTTTTAGCGCGCTAAAAACCTTAACTGATGATATACTGTTTCTAGGCGTGTTCCCCGAACTATTACCCCTCAGGAGGTTGCTTAAAGTAGCCTATACCTCTTTAGTGCGACGTTACCAGGTGCTGTCCATGGCGGCGGTGCTGAATTGGTTGATATCGATGTTCTCGGGAATGGATAATTCACTCTATACAGGGGCTGCTTCACTGAGTTATGTGAGAAATCAGGGTTCTTTATAAAAATAAGCACTTCAGAAGTAGAAATTTTTAATGTTATAAAAAATAATCCAAATTGCAAACTAAATCTATATTGTAATTTATTCCGGGCGCGAAGCCTCCATCGGCGTGAGTTTATGGCGACTGTTAGGCTATATTTAGAACAAAGTTTAATTCCTTGGAGACCCGTCACGCAGCTGACAGACTTAATTATATAATGAATTTAATGACATATTTCGATTGTAAAATATGTGGAAGTGCACGTGTTTTGTAGCTGACTGACAATCATGTCATCACCTCACACGCACACAGTATTTTGTTACTGCATAATAAATTTTTTAACAAGAAGAATAGCCTAATATTCACGCATGTTCATTTTTGATAACGTTATGTCTTTATAGTATTATAGTATTTCGAACAACAAAAAAGAATGGCTTTATATCATCAAGTCAGCTGTCACTGTACTTTGGCGCGAGGCCCTGTGAGTCGCACACTTGGCACAGCCCTTGCTACGGTACCACCACCATGGACAGCACCTGATAACGTCGCACTTAACAAGATACCTTAGTAGCCTCCTAAACTATAGTTCAGGGAACATGCCTAAAAGGAATATCTTCAGTTAAGTTATACCTTTAGAGTCTGCTATAGCAATCAAACGGGAATAGCATTCATTCTCGATCCTATTCTATGGGTTGGGCTCACAACTACATTTTTTAATAGTTTTCTGTTTAATTAACGCTTCAGTTCATATTATTTAATGTTTAACAGTTTTATACATCATAAAATTACATTTACATTTACTTACCATTCATAATCAGCAGGCTGCCGCTCATGTCCCAATAGATGTCCTCTGAGTCGTTGACTGGACCGTTAAAATTTGAACCGGAGATGAGCGGGAAAAATATTTAACCATTTTATGCATGAATTGCTAAATTATTATTACATTATTTAAAAAAAAAAAACACATGATACATTTATGTACTTTTGAAGATGATAAAGAATGTGTGGCATACACTTTTCTGTAAACTGAGCAAAAACTCACATTTAGGTGGTTGGGATTGGACTCTTTTGGAACTTTTGGGTTATTGGGAGAGCACATCTTTCCATTGATTTAAGGTTGTGTAAGCATATTTAGCTACTGTATTGCACAACATATTTCATACTTTAATATAATTGTATATGCAATATTTCCTTTTCTCATCATCCTCATTAAGAGTCCATATTTACTTTTGTTCAACTTTATTTTACTTTTTATTTTCTAAATGCATCCACAAAAGAAGGCTTGACTTCCAAAAAACATTTGAAATTTGAATCCATTAAAACTCTTAAAAATCAAGTAAGCAAGTAAAAACTTTTTTTTAATTATTATTATTTTATTTTAGGGTGTTTGTATGAGATGTTGGGTGGGCCCATCACCAATTAACAGTTTGATGAACACATTTAACCTTCAGAAACCTTATACTGCAACAAAATCGGTAATAAATAAATAAATAATTGAAATAGTTTAACTATGATATTTCTATTCTTTTAGATTTTGGTTGTTTTACTTTAGTAAAATCTAGCTCATGAATATTTAGTTAATTAGTGGTTTATTAGAGCTTGTACATGGTTGGGATCACTGATATAGATAGAGCATATAGAGCATATTGCAAGGCTTATGATTTTCTTGCTTAGCAAAGCATTTAAGCACTGTCCCAATCACACAAATTTCTACTGTCCCATTATGACAAAAAAAACAAAACAAAACAAAACAAAAAAAAACAAAAAAAAAACAAACAAAGAACAAAACAGAACCTAATTCTGAAAATAGAGACATGATATTAAAACATGTTTACAGATTTTGTAGCAGTAGTGCATGTTTCCATCAAAAGTTTGTACAATATAGCTATGATTATTTTAAGACACTGTTATTAAAACTACCAAAAGCTTATGTCATTTTCCTCAGTTCATGCATTTCATGGTCAACTTCCTGTTTGATGCATGCCCGTCCCACCTACATGATATGCTCAGCAAAAAAGTTTTTATTTTCACTCATCAGGTGAGAAAATTAATTATACTGTCCCTTTTGACCTTATGTCCCAGTCACCCTTGATCATGTTGTAGTAAACACCATGCATTAAAGGGTTAAAGTTCGGTTATAACTAAAAAAAAGAAAAAAAAAGAGAAAACATAAATGAGAAAAAAACAATACAACGTCCCAATATGTAGGCTACATCCCAAGGGTTGGGTTTTTGTAGTCTCTTAAAAATTATTGGCTTTACCATAAAGATTTCTGCTAGATCCATTGTATAGGCTAGGCTACTATTGTCCTGTTTATACCATCTTCTGTGAAGTTGGAATTTTTTACTAACAAGATAAGTCTGACAAGTCTGTAAGTTTGAAATCTAAGACTTAACACACAAAATTGCAAACAACATCTTTATTCAGTTAAACAAAATGACGTGACACTCATTTTAAAGATAAAAAAATGAAAGACTCATCCTATAAGGAATTAATAACAAAGTTTGCAGCTTTTTAAAAAAAAAAAAAAAAAAATTATGTTATCATTATTAGTAGTAGCCTATTACAGACTTAAAACACAAGCTTAAAAATAAATAAATAAATAAATAAATAAATAAATCCTTAATGACAGAGGAAGCGGCTGGTTGAGCATCCAGAGAAGCATCATCAGTAGCAACCAGTCAGGATCACGGTCGTGAATCATACAAAAGAACAGAGTCATAAGATTGTATTAATAATAATAAAATTATGTATTTCCATGCTGCAAGAGTGATTAGAGAACACGTTATACTCGCGTCTCAGCAGTGGCTGGCTGGGCTGAGCGTCATTTTCCACCAGTTGAGATCACGGTCATTTGACTGCTTTAATTGAGATAAACCCATCTAAAACGTCAACCATACAAAAGAACAGAGTCATAATATTATATTAATAATGATAAAATTATGTATTTCCATGCAGCGAGAGTGATTAGAGAACGCGTTATACTACTCGCGTCTCAGCAGTGGCTGGCTGGGCTGAGCGTCATTTTCCACCAGTTGAGATCACGGTCATTTGACTGCTTTAATTGAGATAAACCCATCTAAAACGTCAACCATACAAAAGAACAGAGTCATAATATTATATTAATAATAATAAAATTATGTATTTCCATGCAGCGAGAGTGATTAGAGAACGCGTTATACTACTCGCGTCTCAGCAGTGGCTGGCTGGGCTGAGCGTCATTTTCCACCAGTTGAGATCACGGTCATTTGACTGCTTTAATTGAGATAAACCCATCTAAAACGTCAACCATACAAAAGAACAGAGTCATAATATTATATTAATAATAATAACATTATGTATTTCCATGCAGCGAGAGTGATTAGAGAACGCGTTATAGGCTACTCGCGTCTCAGCAGTGGCTGGCTGGGCTGAGCGTCATTTTCCACCAGTTGAGATCACGGTCATTTGACTGCTTTAATTGAGATAAACCCATCTAAAACGTCAATCATACAAAAGAACAGAGTCATAATATTATATTAATAATAATAACATTATGTATTTCCATGCAGCGAGAGAGATTAGAGAACGCGTTATAGGCTACTCGCGTCTCAGCAGTGGCTGGCTGGGCTGAGCGTCATTTTCCACCAGTTGAGATCACGGTCATTTGACTGCTTTAATTGAGATAAACCCATCTAAAACGTCAACCATACAAAAGAAAAGAGTCATAATATTATATTAATAATAATAACATTATGTATTTCCATGCAGCGAGAGTGATTAGAGAACGCGTTATACTCGCGTCTCAGCAGTGGCTGGCTGGGCTGAGCGTCATTTTCCACCAGTTGAGATCACGGTCATTTGACTGCTTTAATTGAGATAAACACATCTAAAACGTCAACCATACAAAAGAACAGAGTCATAATATTATATTAATAATAATAACATTATATATTTCCACGCAGCGAGAGTGATTAGAGAACGCGTTATACTCGCGTCTCAGCAGTGGCTGGCTGGGCTGAGCGTCATTTTCCACCAGTTGAGATCACGGTCATTTGACTGCTTTAATTGAGAAAAACCCATCTAAAACGTCAACCATACAAAAGAACAGAGTAATAATATTATATTAATAATGATAAAATTATGTATTTCCATGCAGCGAGAGTGATTAGAGAACGCGTTATACTCGCGTCTCAGCAGTGGCTGGCTGGGCTGAGCGTCATTTTCCACCAGTTGAGATCACGGTCATTTGACTGCTTTAATTGAGATAAACCCATCTAAAACGTCAACCATACAAAAGAATAGAGTCATAATATTATATTAATAATTATAAAATTATGTATTTCCACGCAACGATAGAAATAAGGAACGCGTTACACTCTGCCAGCCTCCGCTGACAGACCTGCCAGAATCAAGACTGGCAGCTGCCACCAGCGCCACTGCCAGGTCACGTGACCGGCCAGAATCAGACTGGCAGCTGCCACCAGCGCCACTGCCAGGTCACGTGACCTGCCAGAATCAGACTGGCAGCTGCCACCAGGTCACGTGACCTGCCAGTGGCTGCTGCCGCCAGCCAGTTGAAGATTGAACCCCCACTCGTCACTTCTGACACCATGTCATGAATTCACCGATTCATGGAAGCTGACTCAAATATCTTTCATTTAACGTAATTACCCAACAAAGTAACAGCAGAGATTAGTCCACTTCTGTGAGAACGCATGAACACTTCATCATAGCTTTTTATGTCAAACCAGCAGCGACAAGCCACAACGCTAATCAGCGCGCCTCCTAGTGGGAGCGTAGTAATTACCAAAATTAAGTCACCTCACACTGCCCTCACCGCAGCCGCATCTCAAACTCTCCTGATAAGTCTTCAGCCGCCCAAGTGTAGCATGTGTGGCTGTGAAATTATATCATTGGTGGCGTGAGGGTGGCGTGAGGGGGCAGGGATGCTGAATGTGATAAATGACCCGCTGTCATCTCAGATCTCAGATCTGGTCAGACAGTT
The DNA here is from genome assembly GCF_024489055.1 of Chanodichthys erythropterus. Lineage (NCBI taxonomy): Eukaryota > Metazoa > Chordata > Actinopteri > Cypriniformes > Xenocyprididae > Chanodichthys > Chanodichthys erythropterus. The sequence goes on along the minus strand of NC_090227.1, from coordinate 42,059,032 downwards.
ATCAGTTCAGATAGATAAGCTCAATTTAGTTCAGTTTAGTTTTATGTAAGGTTAAGAACAAAACCAAAACACTATGCGAAGCAAACTGATCTTTTATTTCTGGCTATTTCTCATTACTGGTAAGATGTACTTGTGTGTGTGTGTTACATTCAGAATTTTTTTAATTGTTGTAAAGTTTACAGTAAAGAGTTGAGGATGCCTGAGCAGGGTGTGGACAGAGATACACTGAGAGGAAAGCAGGCACGTGATTCAAGTTACAGTTATTTCTAATTCTTTGAAGTTAAAGATTAATTCTCAGTATTCAAAAAATGCTTTTGTTGATTATGTGAGACCTGTCAATATCTTTTTTTTTTTTTTGTCATTTAACTTTTTTTATTTGAACTTTTCACCCACAAACATAGAATACACAAACACATACAATACCAAAACTGAACATCCATAGATGTTAAACTAATAAAAACAATAATAACCATTAAAAAAAACAAAAAAAAAACCATCTCTACTTGTTTTCCAAATAGTTCAGAAAGCTACCCCATCTCTGATTGAAAGCATAGTGGAGTCCGTAAGTTCTGCCAGCATACGTTCGTATGATGCATTAGAAGTCATAAGATCAATCCAGTCCTTAAAAGAGGGAGTGTCTGTGTTCTTCCAATTTCGCAGCACCACTCTGGCAGCCGTAATGCATCCAGCAACAGCTAGACCAGCCTGTACTTTAGATATTCCCTTTCGTAGAACAGTGAGACCTGTCAATATCAAAAAGTATAATACAGTGACAATGTAATCACTGTCATAATCTTCTGTTTCACACAGAAAATGCTTACATCTGAAAATAAATACAGTTTTCATTTGAAAGCTCATTCACTTTCTTGAGTTTGCTATCAAACCCTTAAACACATCACATGGTTTTAATGTCAGCTTTTACTGATTGTGTTTTCCAGCTCTGTTTGGTGTCGTGAGAGCAGGAATGGAGGAACCCCCTGTTATACTACAGAATGATGTACAAGAATACGATCAAATATTTTGGTACTTTGGACCTCAAAAGTTAATAGCCAGATGTAGGGTAAATGAGACCCCACGGTGTAAGATTACACTGGGGACAGATGAACTGAAAAACACATTCAGAGGCAGACTGAAGATAGACAATGATGGATCTCTCACCATCAAGAACATCAGTGATGAACATGCTGGACTCTACACACTACAGATATTCAAGTCTAATAAAAGGAATGAGAAGAAATTTAGCGTCCCTGGTGAGTAAATTCTTCATTCATTTATTCAAATCTTTCTTTGTTCATCTTTTTTTCTAAATTGTTGTTTGCATGCATTCCCTTTAAAAGTTAATGTCAAAGTGAGTTCCTGTACATATATGGATAGACTAGCTGTCCATAAAAATGAATTTATTGAAAAGTACAACAACCTCTATTAAAGTTACTTTGACATGTGCTATAAACTCCACATTAGGTCAGTCCTGGTGCCATTGGCCTGGTATAGCACATTCCTGTTGGTACACAACTGTTGATATTTCAGTAAATAGCCACTTAGAGAAAAGAATTTGTCAAAAAAGTTATCATCCATGACTGATAAAGATCAGCTTTGTGTCATTGGAGAAATGAACTAGCTAGTTATGTCTGTTTCTGGAAACCGCATTAACTTTGTCACACATGCGTTGTTCAAACCACATTAGCTCAATAACTGATGCTTATGACGTCACAAAGGTATAACTTCTGATAATTACTCGTTTTAAGATTGAATTCATGTCAGATTATTACTAAACATCTGAGCACTACTTTGCTATTTTTGTTCACTGTTGTTTTGCTTATTTTCCAAATGTTTGATTCTGTTGTGGATTCCCTTTTACGTTATTCATGTAATTCCTGAGTGTGACGAGACACTTTTACGTTTTCGACATTTTAGTCATACAAATAAAAGTAGCCTACATGTGTGCATATTTTAATGCAAATTAATACAAATATTATTTGCAAATAGTTAAAAAATTGTTATTTCCCAACTAAAATTAGTCCTAGAATTCCCTTCACTGTTTATACTTTATAAAAATTGGTGTCCCCCCTAATGTTAAAGTCATGGTTATGGCTTTGCTGCATATACTGTACATACCTGTCTGCCTTATTTTTGAACCTCCTCTCTATAATATATCTTTTTTTGGTCTTTTCATCTTAGCTCCCAAGACTGTCAACGAAAGCGACCAGACTATACAACCCTCTCAGCCATATTCAGATTCAGGTTCAGGTATGCAGCAACAACAACAGCAAAAATTCAACCAACAATAAAAGTATTATTAGGCTATATAATGTTGAATAATGTTGTATTATTATATAAATGAGAAGTTCTCTAACTATTAATATGAATTATTTATTAATAATAATAATAATAATAATAATACATTTACAGCTAGCTTTGCTGTTTGTTCTAATGACTGTTTCTCTTGCTGTTTACAAAATCAGGTCTGAGCCCAGGCTATGTAGCACTGATATGTGTGCTGGTGGTGGGTGGTGGTATTACAGTAGCAGCAGCAGCAGCTGTGTTTAGCAAGAGGCGTAAAGCAAGACGTAATGTAAGACGAAATGGCAAGTATTACCTACAGTTGATACAGATTGTGTAAAAGTAGTCTTTAAATATTTTTTCTTATTCTTTATTTTTATTAATACTCTCATTTCATGTTTCAGAAACCCATGTTTTATTATAATTATATAACTATAATTTTAATATCAATATTTTTTGTCAAGAAATCAATAAGTGGCTTGCATCAATATATCAATAGAGCAGTATCAATGAGCCCATCCTGTATTATTTGTGAAAAGATTACTAGAAGCTTCGATCAGTTTCAATACATGCAGTTCTCATTTTTATTCTCTTTGCATATACTGCATCATATCATATTCTGAATGTCGTGACTGGACAATCAGAATCAGTTTCAGATTCTACTTTAAGAAATCTGTACTAGACGAATAAAACTGAGTATTATCAGATATCTTTTTTTTTTTTCAATACCTTACTTTTGAACCCCACTCTGATGTAAAATAAGGAAGTTGATGGGATGATTTATTATATCCAGAGATTTGATTACTATAATTCGAGATTTGTGGTGGAGAAATATGATTTTTACATTTTTTTATTTTTTTATTTAATTTAGTGCCAGAAGCAGAGCCAGGACCCAGTTGTACCATGCAAGAGACTGAACCTCTCACTGTGGAAGACACAGGTAAGCTGTTGTACCGCAGTGTGTGAATAAGCAAACATGATCACATTAGTTCAAATATAACAACTTTCTAGTGTCACTAGTTACCCATTATGTTTTTAATCAAAAAATAAATATACAAAGCCCACAACTGAAAGGGAATAGGATAAAATTCACATGAAATAAGACCTTTTGGAAATTTTAATTTGCTTTGATTTAATTTAATTTAATTTGAATGTGCTACAGGTGTACTCGAGTCTAGGGATAAAGAGGGAAGTGTGAAATGGAGAGCAGGGACAGTCTACTCAGTATTAATCTGCTCATCTCTACTTCACATTGTTCATTAAAATCTTTTAGTGCAGCTAGCCATGGATTATCCCTTACATGACTGACATCTGAATGTCGTGACAGGACCATCAGAATCAGTTTCAGATTCTACTTTAAGAAAGCTGTACTAGACGAATAAAACTTTCTATATTTAAGATACTAAAAGATACTTTCTGTATTTGTTCTAATAGTCTAACTGTATGATTGCAGAGTGTGCCTATCGTTATGAGAAGGAGAACGGAACAGTCTCCAGCATCAAGAGCCGCCCAGATGAGAGGAGATCTTTGAGGATTAATGGAGAACTATGACAAACCTATGACACGTGTTAGAACATTGTGTCAGTGTCAGAGATAAACTCTTAATATATGCATTCATTTAGGTTTTGAGGATTTGCAAGGAAGAGGTGAGGATAGGGTTGCCAACTTCAGGAAATGAAAATAAGGGACAATCATTGTTTTTATTAGAAAATAAGGGACAGAATAAGGCACACACTCACAATATTTGTACTGTACCACACAGTGTATGTCATTTCAGTATCTGCAGTTAAGTGTGTGTATAAAAGATGTTTTTTTACTTAGAAGGGAGAGGTTATTATCAGTGTATCAGTGACCAAGTCTGAGTGGACATCCATGACATGAGTTCCTCAAGGTTCAATTCTTGCACCGTTCCTGTTCAACCTATATATGCTGCCACTGATCCATATAATGAGAAAGAAACAAACTGCATATCACAGCTATGCAGATGACACCCAGATTTACCTAGTCCTATCGCCTAATGACTACAGCCCCATCTTATTTTGCCCACTGATCTCTATTCATATTTATATTGATCAATGACCTACCAGTTTTAGCTACATTCAATTGAAAGCAGTTGGCAACACTGATTTCTTGCTTGTTTGTTTGAATCAAATATTGTTTAACTTAATATAATATATTTTATATTAATATATTTTTGCCTGCTCAGTTTTGTTTGCCTGGTTGCATATATTGTAAATACTGATTTTTAGGGAGTTAGATATTGTATTTTTATTTTATTTTATTTTATTTTGAGTTAGGGTTTAGGAAAGAGGTTTAAAACAATGAAGTTTTGTTTGTTATTTTGGCCCAGTCAGCCCCTGAATCACAAGTCCCAAATTTAAAGTCAATATATTTATCATTGAGAAATGTAGTTAATTTGAACAGAGTCTTTCATGTTGCACCATTTCCCTAGACGGAGTGTAACAAGATGAAATTCTTAAGGTAAACGCATACCTTGAGGCTAAGGTCCAAAAACTAAAAATCACGATTATCACAGTATTGTGCTGTTTGCAGTGTATCACGTTGAAGGAGACTGATCCATTTCTGTTTTGACAATTTATGTGTGAAGTATTATGTGTATTGTTTTTTTTGTTGTTGTTGTTGTTGTTGTTTTTTTTTTTTGTTTTTTTTTTTATACATGTATTGGGTTTATTATTGCCTTGCCCATGTGTCTTCCATTATGAAATTTTAATGTGTCCTGTTTGGAGTAAAACTAACTGAAATATATTGTGTAATAAGAGGAAATAAAGCACTATTTATTACACCAGCACTAGGTTAAGTTATTTTGATTAAAGGTCACAAAGGACACATGAATGTAAAATAATAATGTGCACAGATAGATTATTTTCAGAGGTGTAAAGTATTTGAGTAAATGTAATTAGTTACTCTACTTAAGTATCTTTTTGGCTACTTTGTAGTTGTACTGAGTATCAAAGATATTAGTAAGTTTTACTCACTACTTGACTACATTTTTGAACAAGTAAATGTACTTTTTACTCCAATACATTTGTGAAGAGTAATGCAATTTCACCTTACATTTTGCAGCTAACCTTTTCTGCAGCAGTTTGTTTCTGCTGTAAAGCAGCAATATCGCCATCTAAGGGCATTGAAGGTACTATATCTTGTGAGTTTTGCCTTTACTCACCCAAACTTGTCAGTAAGGCTACTTTACATGAATGCAAGTGCATTAGCAGGTAGTTGCTGAATCACAGGTGTTTGATTTAGGATATGAGGTCATGAATGCAGCCGATGATGAGGCCGAAACAAGCACATCCAGTGTAAGTAGACTTTGACTATTTAATTTTAACATTATTTTATTTATCCACTATATTGACAAGACCTTTTTGACATATATTGGTTTACGTATGGCAGATGTTACATTATATATATATATATATATATATATATATATATATATATATATATATATATATATATATATATATATATATATATATATATAACATTATATATATAACATTATATATATAACATTATATATATTACATTATATATATTACATTATATTTGTAGACGTTTAAAAGGTTGTTGTGTCGACCTTGATTTATTTCAACATTGAGGTGTTCAGTTTTATTTTGATTTTAGAAAATAAACTTGATTTCTCATCTTACAAATCAGCTGTTTCTTATTTTCTCTGGCTTGTCTCTCAGGTGTTGAGGACTAGTGCATCTCTGAGCCTACATTCAGCACGAGTAAAATACTTGAGTGCTGTTAAAATCAGATACTGTAAGAATTTTACTCAAGTCGTATTGGAATTGGTTACTTGTAACTTGTAATGGAGTCATTTTCACTCTAAGGTATCAGTACTTTTACTCAAGTATGTTTTTCAGGCACACTTTACACCTCTGCTTATTTTTCTGCTCAGGCTAGAACATTACGACTACATAAATAAATTATTGTGAACCCCAATATTGTCCTATTTTGTCATTTTTATTAACTTTTTTATTGTGTCATTGTAATTTCAGAGAATTCTGAAATAGTCACTGTTCATCACTGTTTGCAGGTACAGTACCATATAGAATTTAAAGAGTGCCATAAACTGATGACTTCCTGTCACAAAATTGTGCAGTAATTTAATAAAATTCATATAACACCACTAAATTTACTAAATTATTATTAACACTTAACTTATGCATTTCTTTGGGAATTTTACATAAAGACATTTTATGTAATTTTATTCTGGGAAAAACATTTTCATGAATTGACCAGTAGATGGCTGCAGTGATCCACACATGGCGCACATTCAGACCAGAGATTCAAACAGAGGGCCTCGAGATGAATTCAGATGATTTCAATGAAGCTATAGGCCTATTAAAATGATATAAAGATAATATATATCAATTAATAAAACGGAATAAATAGGCGTTTAAAAGATGAATATATCATGATTCTCATTTCAGATGCACATTACACTGCACATTGCAATAAATAAACTTTTAAAATATATGAACTCTATATGCAGTGTAGTTTATGATGGTGTTGCTTTAGTAATACACTAAATTTCCCATCAATAAAGAACACTTCTATTCTATTCTACTGTATTGTATTGTATTGTATTGTATTGTATTGTATTCTATTCTATTCTATTCTATGAATGAATCTATCTATCTATCAAACTAAATCTATCTATCTATCTATCTATCTATCTATCTATCTATCTATCTATCTATCTATCAAACTAAATCTATCTATCTATCTATCTATCTATCTATCTATCTATCTATCTATCTATCTATCTATCTATCTATCTATCTATCTATCTATCTATCAGAACACAAACAACAACATACAAAACGTGTTGCATGATTCACATTATAAACTTGCTATATTGGATATTATTGTTGACATTTCATTGTTTCACATACAGTATTACAGGTGCCAGTAAAGATAATAACCACAATAAACTTTCAGCATGACTGATTTAAAATGAGAGTTATAAACATGTCAGTGCCAAAGACAAATGCGTGACGTTCAACTTCCGTGCACAGCAGTATTATCATGTTATTTATTATATATTTAAATTATATCATCATAAGACAAGGGGCGTGGTTAAGAACGCAGTGGGCGTGAGCGAGCCGTAGGGGGCGTGTCGAGGTGGACGCGCGCTGTGAGGATGTACATCAGCGTAGTTTCCACGATGCATTTGACAAGCTAACGCCGCTCCGCTTGTGTCATATCCCGGAGAACCGACTTCCGTTGAAGCCTAGCTCTCTCTTTGACACTTCGGGCTCATTTGTATCTTTCGGCTGTTTGTATCGACGCAGGTTGGCATCCTGGCACGGAACATGAACATGGCCGCGCTGCTCCCCGAGGTTCGAGGACTTCAGACCGAAGAGGTAAATAAATTCAGCTGTCATATCATGTGATGTGTTATATCAGTCATAGTAATACTGTAATACTGCATAAACATCACCCAGTCTCCAGCTCGTGTGGTCTCTGTGGTCTCAGAGGAAGTTCTGCTCCACTTTGTGTTATGATAACAGCATGACGTGCTGTTTGTTTGTTTAATTATGGCACATAACTGACATATAACCATGTTTGCTATCGATTAAGATGGGATGTGTTCGATTTGGTTATATATATCACTTTATTTCATTTTTATTGTAGTCTCGTGACTCTTGCGCAACATTTACAGTATACTTCTGAGGGCTTATATGACGCCATACCTACCACATGACGTCACGTGTTTATTATATAGCATCTTTTTGATCACATATAATCTCTTTATATTTATTGTTTGTTGCTCTTTTAGGGGTGTTGCTAGCACTTTTTGGTATATAATCATGTTTTAAGGACCTCAAAACTATTTTTTTAATGTTACTTTTGGGGCCATCGCATACTTCTAAGCAGATATTCAGAATGTATGTATGTTCTTATAGGAAAATAGACCAAAAACATCTTGTATTAATGCATGTATACACATTTTGGCTAATCAAATGCTTTCTGAAAGAAGAATGACCCACCCACTAATGGGTCAAAGTGGATCAAACTTCCTGTTTCTGTAGGAAATGCATATTCATTTGTCATCGTCAAGACATTTTAATTGTGTCTTAATCATTCTTAAATCTCTAGGCGGTACAATTCTTGATGTTCACTGTCATTTTTGTACCTTATTGAATATTTTTGCTTTCCTTCAGGATGAATCCAGAATCTTAAGGGTGAAAGTCATTGGCGGAATGGGTTTGGCCAAGAAGGACATTTTGGGTGCCAGGTCAGTATATCAGATTGTTTAGCGCCATTGCACCATGAAAAATGCCACTAGAACATGTTAATGTTAATGAAAGACAGATATAATGATTAATAAATAATATACAAACTGCCTTTTCAAAAAATACATGATGTATAAGGATTTTCAACAGACCAATTTTAAAATAAAAAAAAATAATATCTCTTGCAATTGTTCAAACATTAATAATGTTATGTACACATACATTCATATAAAAATTATAAATTAAGTGATTTTAGTGTTTTTTTTTTATTTAGAGGAATTGGCTGTAGCCTTAAAAATGTCATGTGGTGCGACTGTTATTTATCTCAAAATTAATTAATTTCCTTAACATTTTTACAAGTTCAAGTGTTTCAAAACAAAGTATTTGCAGTTCTTTTGAGATTCTGTAAAGAATGACCTTATATTTTTCTTCTAAAACTTCAGAGTTGCCTTCTTAAAGGGTTAGTTCACCCAAAAATGAAAATAATGTCATTATTACTCGCCCTCATGCCGTTCCACACCCGTAAGACCTTCGTTCATCTTCAGAACACAAATTAAGATATTTTTGATGAAATCCGATGGCTCCGTGAGGCCTGCATAGGGAGCAATGACATTTCCTCTCTCAAGATCCATTAATGTACTAAAAACATATTTAAATCAGTTCATGTGAGTACAGTGGATCAATATTAATATTATAAAGCGGCGAGAATATTTTTGGTGCGCCAAAAAATAAATAAATAACGACTTATAAAGTGATGGCCGATTTCAAAACACTGCTTCAGGAAGCTTCGGAGCGTTATGAATCTTTTGTGTCGAATCAGTGATTCAGATCACCAAAGTCATGTGATTTCAGCAGTTTGGCGGTTTGACACGCGATCCGAATCATGATTCGACACAAAAGATTCATAACGCTCTGAAGCTTCCTGAAGCAGTGTTTTGAAATCGACCATCACTAAATAAGTCGTTATTTTGTTTTTTTGCCGCATCAAAAATATTCTCGTCGCTTTATAATATTAATATTGATCCACTGTACTCACATGAACTGATTTAAATATGTTTTTAGTACATTAATGGATCTTGAGAGAGGAAATATCATTGCTCCCTATGCAGGCCTCACGGAGCCATCGGATTTCATCAAAAATATCTTAATTTGTGTTAAGAAGATTAACAAAGGTCTTATGGGTGTGGAACGGCATGAGGGTGAGTAATTAGTGACATTATTTTCATTTTTGGGTGAACTAACCGTTTTAAGACTTATTTTTCCTGTAAATCGCATAAAACTGATAAAAAAAAAGTTTTAAAAATACTTTCCACGTAAGCATACTGTATCAGTGATTCATATTTCAGCCACAGAAATTAGATATTTTATTTTTAATTTAATACAGTTATTGCTATTATTGGTCGCACCACATGATGAGTGGTCGCTCCAAATGACACAACTTAAATATCATTAAAAATCTAATTAAAGAGATCAATAAACAATAAATTTTAAACAAAAAATAGATTTTATTAAAATTTCACAACACAAAAATTACAAAAATGAAATATTGTCATTGTATTATGTGTAAACCCGGCTCTTTACATAACGCCTGATGAAAAGCTCATATCAGCTGACGACTAATTATGGTTTGAATGAGAGTTTCTGTCTTCTTCACTTGTTGAACAAGGTTTTTCCCATGATTTCATTTAACACTCACGTTTTGTGTCCGTTGACATGTTTCAGGAATTGTACGGCACATTTTAAGGACACTTTGCAGGTTTGCTTCATGCACCCCCTCCGCCAGCATCATGTTAACGTGTTCACGCGCCTTCAGTTTGTTATGAAAACACAAAATAGTTTATCTGTGCTTCATGTATCCCGCATAGTGGAAGTTTTGTTTGGACAATCTGACACTCATACAGGCTTTATCTGTTTCTAAAAAAAGAAAAAGATGTTGATTTTACAGCCTAACAGTTGAACTGGATTCAAAACGGTAAATTTTATTCATTATTACTCTTCCATTTTAGCTGAATTTTCGCTGAAAAAATTAACAATGATCATGAAATTAGTATGAAATCCAATTTGATGCACATTTCTGTCCTAGTTGTGCTCGATTTGTTAGTCACGATAAGCATTCTGCTTTGGAAAGCCCACTTTGATCATCAATCTATTCCCAGAAGGCCATAATCATGTCCCGCCCTACATTTTCTTTTCCCCCTGAATATGCTGTTTACATTGCAAAAGTAATATGAGTTGCAGATGCTGTTTCATTTTTGACTTTTAATGATTATTTAGTTTAATATTTATGTAAATACAATGTAAGCTCGGTATTTTTGCCAAGAAAAGTTATTTCTTGTTGCCACATGCTAAAGAATTCATATTATGCATAGCCTACAGTGAACCGCAGGCCGATGGAAAGGTCCCGCAGTACAGTAGATGGCAGTGTTAGCAGCCGTCCCGGCCGTCCTTGAGGATATGAACAGATCGGCCGTGCTCACTTTGACCTAAATAACACAGCTCTAGGTATGCAATCAATATCTGTGCGGGACGATATCAGCTCTCCTTCACTGTGACACTCGTTTGGAAAAGGCCAGATATTCAGAGAAAACCTTCAAATGAAACGGCTGAAAGATTGTGTGTTGCTTCCTCCTGATGAATGACATGATCCCAAACAATTTAATCTGAGCTAGACTGATGTGAGGGAATGGATGAGTACCTAACCTGTTATGGTTAGTTAAAGATTGATCCATTCCAGTATCACATGATCATAACAATCATAACATTCATTCTTGATCACGTCCTGCGATTAACAGTGGAAAATGTGACCGCAAAAATCTGAAATATTTAGCAACAGTTCTTGTATGACTCAAAGATGGGAAATTTTTCCATGTGTGCTTATGCAATATTTGTTTGTTTTCCTCTCATCCGCAGTGATCCTTACACAAGAATCTCGCTCTATGACCCGGTCAACGGAGAAATCACCAGTCTACAGACTAAAACTATTAAAAAGGTGTGTGTACAGACTCTACTACAGAATTCATCAACATTTCAACAACATTTCTCCATTTGTCTGTTCATGTCTTCTTTTTTTTTTAGACATTGGATCCGAAGTGGAATGAAGAATTCTTCTTTAGAGTAAGTGAACGGGTATTTACAAAGATCATATCGGCTTGCTGTAGCGTGAATTTGATGAAACTGTCAAGAAATGTCCCAAAATCTAAAGGAAAAATACTGTATCGGTAGTCTGTGTGGCAGGGTTCTCAAACTAGGGTTCGTGAGTCAATTAAATGGTAATAATTAATTAAATAAAAATAAAAATAAAATAAAATAAATAAAAATTAAATGCTAATAATTAATTAAATATAAATAAAATAAAATAAATAAAAATTTATTTAGAAAAAAAAAATATATATATAAACATAAAAATATATATTTTTTATTTAAATATATTATTAAATATATTATATTATTTACATAATATATTATTTAAATTTAAAACTACATTTGTAAAGTCATACTACCTTTTAATTTTTGCTGATTTTAATGACAAAAAACATTTAGTTGAGACAGGATAATAAGGGATGGTCACACTTAGGGTTGCAAAGGGGCGGAAAGTTTCCAGTAAATTTCCGGAAACATTCCACACAAACCTAACCTGGGGAATTTTGGAAATATTACAATTTGGAAACTTTACAGGAATTTATGGGAATTAATTGGAAATAAACATTTTCTTTGATCATAACATGAAATAAGTTTCTTTTTCACATTCAGTTAATTTTATTTTAGTAAATATGTAAAATAAATATATTTTTATTGCAGCAATTATGTGTTATTTATTTCAGTGTCACATGATCCTTCAGAAATCATTCTAATATGCTGATTTGATACTCAGTAATTATCAATGTTGGAAACAGTTGTGCTGCTTAATATTTTTTTGTAACCTGTAATACTTTATAAATAAAAAGTTAAAAAGAACAGCATTTATTCAAAATAGAAATCTTTTCTAATCTTTTCTAACAATGTCACTTTAATATCATTTTTTATCAATTTCACACATATGTAGTTGCTGAATAAAAGTATTAATTTCTTTCAGAAAAAAAGAAAGAAAAAAATTACTGACCCCACAATTTTGAACGGTAGTGTATATTGTTAAGAAATATTTCTATTTTAAATAAATGCTGTTCTTTTTGTATTTTTCGTACTAATTTGTATTCAAAGAATCCTGAAAAAAGTATCACAGGTTATAAAAATATTAAGCAGCACAACATTGATAACTGAGTTTCAAATTAGCATATTAGAATAATTTCTGAACGATCATGTGACACTGAAGACTGGTGTAATGAGGCTGAAAATCCAGCTTTGATCACAGGAATAAATTATATTTTAATGTATATTAAAATAGAAAACCATTATTTTAAATTGTAGTTATATTTCACAATATTACTGTTTTTTTTCTGTATTTTTGATCAAATGTGCATATTATGGACTGGGGGAATGCACAGTGCATGCAGGGGGTGTGGCCTCAATAGCCCTGCAGTAAGTCATGTGCTGTGTGAATGTGATTGAGGAATGTGCAGGGTAAAAATTCAACTGAAATTGCATTAAATCTGGTTGTTTTAACCAAAATTATGCTGGATTTTTTTTTTTTTTTTTTTTTTTTTCAACTACATTTTAGTACCCTGTTATAGGCTAACCTGCAATTCTGCAAATTCCCTGTTTATTCCCATTAATTCCTGTTAATTCTTATATATTCCCATTAATTCCCATATATTCCCGTTAATTCCCATGGAAAGTTTCCAGCTTTGAAAATTCCTGGAATTTTGCAACCCTAGTCACACTACACTTTTCATTCCATTGACTTCCGTTCATACACATACGAATGCTGGAGACCGAAAACACAAGCTCATGTGAAGAAGTTTCACATTCACTGCATTCCAAAGTTCAAGTTTGATGAACTCTGACCTGTGAATTCATATCACGTGAAGACATGTGACCACGTCGCAAACTCTTGTATGAATTAAAGCGCATATTTTTTGCAGTAAAGTGAAGTTGATTTTATATTTTTACTTTCTGGATTTTTATTATTTGTAATATGTTGAATTTATGTTTCTAAAAAGACACCACAGGATGTGACGTCATATCGACCTTTGCAGAAATTTCACGTGCTCAAAGTCTAGTGTGACCGCGGCTCTGTTTGTCATCATCATGTGTGGATATTGTGTGTGATTCTAGTAATGTGTTCTTGTGAAATAATATTGAACAGTAGCAGTCGTTGTGTTTGGTAATAATAGAGCATGTTATAGAATATGGGCTGCTCATATTTCAGCATTAGGAACCTGTTTAAAAGCTCAAGTGTTTTATAAAACCATTTTTGCATTTTATATTAATGGATCATAATGGTGTAATGTTTCAATGAGCAGCCAAAAAAAACAAGTGACAATGCTTCAGTGAAGTTTATGCAATGCATACAAATATTAAAAATACCTTAGCAATCCAATAGCAACCAACTACAGCTTTTCACGACAGAGGTTTGCATGTTTACATGCACAGAAATCAACTACCAAAAATCAGTTTATTGAACTAACCGATTTACCAGTTTACAGTATCAATAACCTGGCAATGCAAGTAAAACGTGTTTAAAATAACATGTTATTGCCCGGTGGTGACATCCATGCATTTCACTCAGAATATTCTATTCATTATAAGAGTTGTGATGTTAAATAAAGCATTAATAACTCCAGAGTATTTCAAAATCTCAAACTTGCACTGACTCATTCTCTTCTCATATTAGAAGTTTCTACAATTGTACCACTTGATAAGATAAGAGATAAGAACATACAGTATGTCTTATCTTTTATATTTCTTGGGTCAAGAAAAAGTCATAGTTTGTGATATATTGGATGTGCTTAAATTTGACGTATATAAAGATGTTTTCCTGTCACATATCACACATGCTTCAATTAGCCGACAGAACACATGTTAAAGGATTAGTTCACTTCAGAATGAAAATTTCCTGATAATTTACTCACCTCCATGTCATCCAAGATGTTCATGTCTTTCTTTCTTCAGTTGAAAAGAAATGAAGGTTTTTGAGGAAAACATTCCAGGATTTTTCTCCATATAGTGGACTTCACTGGGGTTCAACGGGTTGAAGGTCTAAATGTCAGTTTCAGAGCAGCTTCAAAGAGCTCTACATGATCCCAGACGAGGAATAAGAGTCTAATCTAGAGAAACCATCAGCCGTTTTCTAAAAAAAATAAACATTTATGTACTTTTTAACCACAAATGCTCGTCTTGCACTGCTCTGTGATGTGTCACGCATTATGTAATCATGTTGGAAAGGTCACATGTGACGTAGGCGGAAGTACTGATCCAGTGCCTACAAAGTGAACGTGCAAAGCCTAAGTCAAACGGCCTTTACAAAAAAGGTAAAACAACGATGATGGACAATCTTGAAGTTGGAGTTACTTCCACCTACACCTACGCTTGACCTTTCCAACATGATTACGTAATGCGTGGCGCATCACAGAGCAGTGCAAGATGAGCATTTGTGGTTAAAAAGTATATAAATGTTTATTTTTTAAAAAAATCACCAATCTTTCATTAGATAAGACTCTTATTTCTCGTCTGGGATCATGTAGAGCTCTTTGAAGCTGCACTGAAACTGACATTTGGACCTTCAACCTGTTAGTAACTGGAGAAAAATCCTGCAATATTTTCCTCAAAAACCTTCATTTCTTTTCGACTGAAGAAAGAAAGACATAAACATCTTGGATGACATGGGGGTGAGTAAATTATCAGGAAATTTTAATTCTGAAGTTAACTAATCCTTTAAATCTGCTGTATGTAAGGACGTTTCCTGTCACATATCACACATGCGCACTTCAATTCATAGTTTTCACATGACGTCACACCCTTAAAGGAACACCCCCCTGGAGGGCAAAACAATCTATTGCAGTAAGACAGTGATATTAAAAGACCAAATTCAATATACACCTTTTTGACTATGCATGTAAATGAACACAGAATATTAATGCAACACAAGGTTTCTCGTTAAGCGTTTTTCCCATTGAAAACCATTATAAAGAAAAAGCGTTGCATTCATATTCTGGGCTCATCTGCTCGCCTGTATATGGTATGCATCATCAAAAAGGGTTAAACTGAATTTGATCTTTTAATATCACTGTTTCATACATTAAGGCACTTTAAGGGTGGGTTACACTTAGGATTATTTATCCTCCGCCTTTGCTGCTTGATCAGCCCTTTAATTCTAACGGTCTTTCTAAGTAGTTAATCTGTGTTTTAAATTAAGTGGTGCAACACAACTCGATTTAAAATAAAACCCAAGTCAACAAATCCTTGATTAGTTGCTTAATTTAATCCTTATTGGTGCAACCCACCCTGGTGTTTTTCACGTTAGATTTCTAAGAAATCGTCCAGCTGTTTTTCATGATTGAAATCACTGCATGTGCTGTATATGGATCACAAGTGGCCAAAACATGCATTACATATTTTTGTTTTTAAGATGGAAAATTGACAGGCTTGTGCTGCAGTTGCACCCTCCAGTGTTCTGCAACAGTCACATGACTGAAAATTATGAATAAGCCAATAGAATGTGGGTTACGGTGTTTACATGCAGGGCGAAATCAGGATAAAGGGCAAAAATCTTCTATCTCTGTTGATCTGTTTATTCTTAAACCGTTTAGGATCTTATGCTGATAAAGGAAAATGGTTTAACGCGTTTACATGAACACACATGTTGTTGGCTTATTAAGCATAATCGGTTGTGCATGTAAATGCACTCATTGTTATCTAAAATTCATTTTTTCCCCTCTGTTTTTTTACACCACAGTGCTGGAAACACGTATATATAACAGTTTATATTCTGTGACGTTCCTGCTGAGTGTGTTTGACTCGACTCTTGACAGTGTTTGTACAAACCTATGAAACACAGTCTAGCTCTGCAGAGCCATCGCGTCTCTGACCTTCACATTCCTTTATAGAGGAAGACTGGCGTTCAGCATGAATCTGTACTGTCAGACGTCAAACGACTAGTCTGGTGCATAGAAGAAACTCAAAACAGGCCAGCGCGATGGCCAATAGGCACATATCTTCCTTTTTCTCTAATATGCGAAAATTACTATCAGGCCATGATCAGATTCTTACTCCAGAACATGGGATGAATGTGCAAACAGATTTGTGATGTTTTGAAGAATCACCCAGCCTGTTTGGGCAGCATGTAAAGAGAGAGGTGCAGTCACATGTTCTGGGGTCAGAGGTCAGGGGTCGAGTTACGGGGTGCGTTCGAGATGAGGGGTGCCGCTTACATTCTGCCCACTTTCCCTGCTGTTATGTGACGCATTTACTGACACGTTGTGCATATCTCTCTTCCATAGACATCGCTCGTCTTCTCAGAAACACAGATGCTGGTGCAATACCGTGGCAACATCAATATAAGGTTCTTTGGAAACTGCTCTGTTGATATTACTCATTTCAAGATCATCAATACTATATAAACACCCAGGCCTCAACCTGTTCGCATTTCCGCCCTCGGGCAGACATTACAGGTCTCTGTGCACTAGAACATCTAGTTTCTTTCCCCAGGCTATCTCTGCATTAAATAACTAGCACACCTATTACTACCTTTATAATTCATAATTCAGTACGCAATATGGTCTTTATGCCACCTGAGAGTTAGGCAATGAATAGATCCTAACTATGTAAATACATATTTTTGTGTATACAGTTGTATATAAAGTATATAATGTACACAAGTCTTCTGATCTAGATTTTTAATTTATTATTAATATTATTATTTGTTAATCATACTTATTTAAATGTTCTTTCTATTCTGTTGTGTTGTGGATATGTATGTACATTGAGCTCCTGGAAACTACAAATTCTTTGTGTTTTTGTGCACACTTGGCGATTAAAGCTCATTCTGACTCTGATATGAAGCATATTGAAGGTTAAACACTCATATATGCTTAGAAAAGTAGTTATGCTCATATTTTAGCATGATCTGAGATGTTCCTAAGAGCATTTTGAGCTTCAAAAACTGTGCAAATGAGTCACTTGATCAATGTCATGATTATTTTTTTGACTAGTGACCTAGAAATAGTGCACAATCTAAAGTGTTTATTATTTATTTTAAATAAGGATTTTTCTAGTCGACTAGTAGTCACTCATTTAAAGGGTTAACTCACCCAAAAATAAAATTTCTGTCATAAATTACTCACCCTCATGTCGTTCCAAACCCATAAGACCTTCATTCATCTTCAGAACACAAATTGAGGTATTTTTGATGAAATCCAAGAGATTTTTTTGTATCCCCCAAATAAAGCAACGCTATTACTGTTATTCAAGGTCATTAAAATAGTCCATGTGACTGCAGTGTTTCAAACTTAATATTATGAACCGACGAGAATACTTTTTGTGCGCAAAAACAAAACAAAAATAACTTTATTCAACAATGTCTTCTCTACCCTGTCAGTCTCCTGTGCTGCTTACGTTCAGTGCTTCCAGGTTCTACATCAGAACGCCGACTCATTATTGGCCGATGCTGTTCACATGACTTCTGATGCATGAGCCGGCGTTCAGACGTAATTACTTTGCTTTCTTTGGGGGATAAAAAAACTCTTGGATTTCATCAAAAATATCTTAATTTGTGTTGCAAAGATGAATGAAGGTGAGGGTGAGTAATTATGTTAGAAATTAAATTTTTGGGTGAACTAACCCTTTAAGCCAGTCGACTAGTCGGACATTTATTATATTAATTTAATTAAATATATTCTTGGGGTGTGGCATCAGAAAACAGTTTCAGGGCTGAGAAAGAATATTATATGAAACATTGTTCTACATTACAGAGAAATACTAAACCATAAAAACGAGCATTAAAATATATGTACGCTTGAGTGTTTTATTTATAAAGCTTGCCGCAGCACATCAGCAAAATTAACGATTTTGACAGTATCGGGGAAAAAACATTAAGGAGACTGTCTGAACATTTTAACAATTTATTAATAAACTAGTGATTTCTAAATGCGTGTCGGCTGCAAAGATGAACGCTGACGACACTGACTCGTCATCTCCACTGTATAGTGGATGAGCCTTTGTTGAAATGCACATTACGCAGGTACTAATTTAGTTACCAGACTCCACACAAACACTTGGATATGTGCCTAATAATAGCGCACATTTATCTAGCTTATCGTTAATGTTAGAGCGAGCTGGCTTATGTCAGGCTACTCTTTACATGTTTCAAATGATAAGCCATGTCTGAGTGATTACCACATGGACCAGCTGTGCTATCGTTCTGTCCGTCACCGAATGTGACTTCGCCAATTCCTGTGGAGCTTCTTTTTCTGCGACTAACCAACTAATTAAGATTAGGATGACTAAGCCTCATCTCGTCGACTATATTTTACATACCTATTCTTTGTTTTAAAAAGTTCAAAATCCTAAAGTTTTAATACATGTTCTTTGTTTTAAAATGTCAAGGTGCACAAAATGTCAAATCCCTTATTTGTAATGTGGTTTCAGACCTTTGGACTGTGATGTATATTAGTGTAAAATGGCATGTCTATTTTATGCATGCAGAAATCGTCTACTGTACCTGGTATTTAGTGCATGAATCATGACTATAATGATCCAGACAGTGGCATAAAAAGTTCTGACCTATTTGTGATACTGACCACTGGCTCAAATACCAACACGGAGACTTTATGAAATGCTAAATGATACACTGTCTGGCCTTACAGGCACAATGTTATGAGTCACTGGCCATTTACAGGCCTAAAGTCAACGGATATGAATGGAGGATGAACAGACCCTCTGTTGTGTAATAAGACATATGCAAATCAATTCTTTATATTAGTCCATAAATTAACAGTAGTCTGTATATTCATTTTTTTTCTCCCACAGGTGCATCCCAGGAAACATCGTCTGCTGCTGGAGGTGTTTGATGAAAATCGTTTGGTATGTACATGAGTGTGTTGATTTACTGCGTTTATTTGATCAAAAGTACAAAATTATATTGTAAAATATTATTACAATTTAAAATAACTGCTTTATGTGTGAATATAATGAAAAATGTAATTTATTTCTGTGATCAAGGCTGAATTTTTCAATGTCACATGATCCTTCAGAAATCATTCTAATATGCTGATTTGCTGCTCAAGAAACATTTCTGATTATTATCCTGGTTGAAAACAGTTGTGCTGCTTAATTTTTGTGGAAATTAATTTTCTTTGAATAAATAGCATTTATTTGAAATATATATATATATATATCTTTTGTAACATTATAAAAATCTTTACTGTCACTTTTGTTAAATTTAATGCATCCTAGCGGTATAAAAGTATTCATTTATTTTTTTTAAGAAATCATACTGAGCCCAAAAGTTTGAGCATTATTGTAGATCAGTGAATTGACCCTTAACTGGGAGTTTGATTGACAGGCGAACTAACCATTCATAACAGCAATTTCCACCGTTTTGTCTGACAAAGCAGTCAGGTAAGTTAGTAGATTAACATCGGTGGACTTGAACTTGAAAAATGGTGTGTACTGACGTCTTTCCGCAGTTGACACAACATTCTTTCTGATGTTCATTCATGTTTATTTGATGCTATAAATTAACTAGTAGGAAGAGATGATCGATTCACGAGTTGCTTGAAGCACTACAGTGATACGACATATTAAAGAGCCACAAAACGGTGTTTAGTGTTAGAATTTCTTTAAAAAATACAAAATTTGAAATTTGAGACTTTGTTTTTTGGTTCTTTGGAAATTTCTATTAATGCATTCTTTGTCTGTTTTGCTATTGAAGTAGCGAGTAAATTGTTTAAATGTGCTGTGTGTAATTTCTGCACCACTGGTGGCAACAAAAGGCATTACAGACTGCTTTTTTTATAGAAGCATTGGCTTAACCATTGGCATTAGTTTTAGGCAGGGCTATTTGTTTGGCTGTACAGTGGCAGATGTGTTAGCTTGGTAATGAAACCATTCACAGTTCAGCAGTCAAATGTATTCTGCAGGTTAGTGTTGGGTTCAGGTTTGTAAAATCAGTGTGTAATGAATGAACAAGGATGCCTTTTTGCAAGTAGCCACCATAAAGCTCAGGTTTGGGAACTGAAATGTACCTCTGGGTGTTGTAAATGTGAAAAGTAGCTGCTTTAAAATGCATAAAAGTGAATGAGGCCTGACCGGTGTTGGGGGGTTCTCTCCATCACACGCTGATGGCGTCCTCCCTGAATTAAACAAACACTAGAATAAAGGACCCAGTGTTCAAGTAAGAACAGTAACTCCTGATAACACTATAAACTGCAGTCGTCTTCCTTTGTGACAGATGGGTTAACCCGGTTACTGGATGTAAGAAAAACTGGTATGTCATTGCTAGAATGTGTTCGTTGGCATGAACCAAGCATGCATGCTATTTCCATCTCCTGAGGAATGTGGTAGCTTACAGAAAGGATGACAAATCATTTCAGACTTTTTGACAGTAGGCTAGATGTTAATTTTCATTCGAAATGCATGCAATTGCCTCTGATATTCTTTGTTTTAAAATGTGTCTAAAACTTCCATGTGCATAAAATTCAATTTCATTTTCAGTTATGTTGTAAGCAGGGTGATTTCCAATACTAGTCATGTGCACTGTGGTAACTCCAATTACCCCTGGGTGCAATTGCCCCTGATTGATGAGATGGCTTTTCTCTGACAGAAGCATGTGCTTAAATGGCTGCAACAGCTGGTTTCAGGTGACACATGATGTGTCCATATGAGAGCTAGCACAACAAGCTCGATTTTGGAGGCACATTTTCTTCTGCAAGTTTTCAACTTGTAGATGAAGCTATTATGTCTTTAAGCCGTGCATAGTTAGAAGTGCAGAAATGCGCCAAATGCTTAGTTTACGAGCTTGGCGGTTTCACACCTGGCGTATCTCCGACTTACTGCACACTCAGAAAGCTTAAAAAATGATGCCAAACCCCGTTCCTCCTTATTTCCTGTAACTCTATCCTGGTGGGGTAAAAATATTAGCAGGGGTGCAGCTTTACAAGAAACTCTAGACACTGGGCTGCAACTTCTGTGAAAGGAGGTGGCAGAGACGAGCTTGGCCAGAACGGGGCGAGCTGTTCCACCTCCATCCTGGCATGCACGCAGATTGTTGTTTTTTGTTGCTGCTGTGGGAGGGAGGGCACCCGTGCCTGAATCGGTGCTTGCAAAACTACAGAAGGCACAGCTGAGGCACTGACATAGAGGGGTTTCTGGAGCAGTAAAGCTCTCCGAGAACTAGATCTGTAGATGGTGCACGCATAGAACTGTCCTTCATTATGCATTTGACCTGTCATGTTAGCTTCTGGGGAGCTTCAAGAGGAATGCCGCCTGTCACTGCTGCTATTCTGGCAGTGTGGAACCGCTAATGGTTGCAATCACAGCACGGGACCAGGAGCAGTTGCTTTTTGCTGCTCGTTTTTTATTTGTTAGTTTCGGGTTCCTCCATTCCATTGGATCTGCATGGCGCGACACCTGCGACTGCATTTTGCTTCGCGAAGAAGCAACACCGACCCGCTGTCAGAAACCTGCAGTGGTCAAGCCGAGGATAGCGGCTTGGCGCAGAGTTCCCTCCATATGAAGGTGACTCCAGGACAGCTGGCCCTGGCTTTGCCACCCTTGTCACCAGAGTATGGTAATTTACAGCGGCACTCCACCGTATTTATCCCCAAGGTGAATGGGAGCAGGAAAAGCACGCTTCAGATCTCCTTGCAGCCCTGCAAGCAGAGTGGAGACGCGGACGGCAGCAGTGCCGGGGAGGATGGAGAGCTCGGCGGAAACGGGGATGGAAGTTCGTGTTGCAGCAGCACCACGAGCGATGCCGGTTACTGCAGCAGCAACAGCATATTCGAAGCGGACCTCCCAGATCGCAAGCCGATCTCTCGGCGGAAGGCGAGGGCGCCCTTGCGGCGCTGCTCATCCCTGGTGATCTTCCCACGGAGCCCGTGCACCACGCCACCCGCCTCCCCCGTGAGTCCAATCGCGTCTCCCATGATTCCCCCGCTGCCTCCATCTGCACGGAGTTCCTTTCAGACCTCTCATCAGATGCAGCTGTCCAGCATTGATGCGTCGCACGACGACATGCAAGCGGCGTCCAAGGGATCCGTCGCCACTGCAGTTAATGGTGTGCGGCTGTCCAAAAGCAGTACGTCAGCAGAGCACAGGGACGCCAAACCCATCGTGCATTTCAGCGTGCCTCCGGAACAACCTCCAGGACCAGAGCGGATGGAAAGACACTCCAGCGTTTTATTGCACTTCGCAAACCAGAGACTGCTTCCCTCAGGGAAAACAAGTTCAGCCAAAACAAAGGTTAACATTGACTGTTCCAAACCTCTCGAGGGCCCACAAACCGACAACGTCCCGGAACCTCAGAAGGCGAAGCTTTTCCGTAGCACCTCAGCTTGTATGCTGCCAAACGGAAGAGCGGCGTCGACAGAAAGAAGACACGACACTTTTCCGACTAGTGGTAATTCGGATCAGTCCTTAAGAAAAGGCTCACATCGCTTTCTTCACAGGAGTATTTCTTTGGAGTTACCCTGTGCGAACGCTGAGATATCTTGTCACGTTTCAAATGCAGCAGACATGCACTCCAAAAACGGCCCTCCACACGTACACATCCATGTATCTCATGGCACAGGTGCACGAAAACCAAACACCCTACAGGACAACAGCACAAACGACAAACCGGATCATGTTCCAACCTGCACAGAGAGAAATGCCACCGTAAGCCTTTCCATCTCTTAGCACGTCTCTCTTGCGCATAAGGGTGTAGTTTTACTCTCTTAAACAAGGTAAAGTCAGTGAGTGTAAACAATCTTTTGCATTCAAAATTAGTAGCTTTGTAGATTTCTGAAGACATGATTTGTAGAGTCTGTTGTTTTCAAAGCAGGGATTTTTCTGTAGTTGTCCTATCATTGAATAGTTGAGGTGTTTGAACATCTCTGGATTGAACATTGTGCAATGATTCAGCAAATATGCACCATAACAAATTCAGAAAGCTCCCTTCCCTTGATCTTGCATGTACACTTTTAAATTTTAAAGATATACAGATATAGACTGTAATAAATTTCAACATGGGATTGTGCAGTTCCCAAATGAATTACAGTGCATTTATATTATAAATATTTATATTTGTTTAACAGTATATATGCAAACCTCTCTCAGTCCTTATCTGCAAACCTGCAGGAGCTCATTTCAGGCCCTTTGCATTTGGTATTGATCATTAAAGGCACAGTATGTAAGATTTTTGGATTAAAATATCCAAAAACCACTAGAACAATGTAATATATTTTGTTGACTTGTGTACTTACATTATCCCAGATATTTCCTTCAATGTTTAATCCAGAGAAATAAGCATTTTTTAACCAGGACACGGACATCATACCCGCGTTACCCTCGATTTCCGGCATTTATTATGAAGAAACCATTGAAACACCAAAGAAGCTTTAATATATTGTGTGTTTTATTAGACAGTTGAGCAACTGTTTGGATACACTCATCGACAGAAATCAAATCGTTGTATAGCTCAACGCAATAAGTTTTATTGTTGAATCTTGTTTTCTTGATTTACCGCGAGTACCATGATTTACCATGACTAATATCGATCTAGCTTACTGCAGTGTGCAACAAGCGTCTCATAGTAGCCTCCGAGTTGCATTATAACAACTTTAAACACACAAATGTATCTAATATGATAAACAGTGCTGCTTTACCCCACATACGCTTGACCAGAAGAAGCGGAAGCGCTCATCTGCGGCATAATAAAAGTTCTACTGCTCTCGAGACTAGTCGCGCTCACGCTTGTCTATTATTAGCAATTGCTCCAATGGTTTTTCATCCACACCCTGCTTCATAATACCGTAAATGTTAATAAATCTTTAAAACATTAGCTAATCCATGAAAATGATTTCTGACCGAATCTCTTCAAATTCTTTTCCACCAGCTGTAGACGTGAAGACGACACCTTGGTTTCGCGGAGTTATCAAAATACGCCATTGTTTTGAATAAGCGACCTCTAGAGGCGAAAACTACATAGTGTGCCTTTAATTTGCACTGTTGATATGTGCACAGTTCTATGCAAACATTCAACCGTGTTTATTTTGCAATGTGTTAATCCATTTAGGCAGCTTGGCTTATAAACAAGAACTTGCAACCTAAGCGGTTGCATGCTTGCACTGCACATTTTACAGGCTTTTTTAGTTTTTATTAATTTGTTAACACTTTGATTGATCACTGCATGTATTTACCTCGGGGTTAATTATAGACCGTGCTCCCTAAGCCTCCCCCCAGGCCTATGTCTATAAATACAGCCTTGAAAATATTCTGCTTGACTCCAGTTAGTCTGGTCGAGTACCACACTGGGCACCCTCAGGATTCAACATGATATGCAGGGGCTGCACATGGCTGTCTGTCAGCTGTTGGGCCAAAGGTCAGCTGATAGGGGGTGGGGAGGGGAGATGAGTGTCAGCGAGTTGCAGGCCAAACGATGTGATTCCTCTGCAGTTAAGGATAACATGTTCACTTCCCAGCGGGTGCCTGCTTAGCTGTGGTATGTTTTCAGAGCATCAGGTGTCTCGCTCGCAGCACTTATTTCATTTGCACTCGCTGTCTTTGTGTGTGATTTTACAGTGTGCTAGAAACAGGTCACACAAGCAATTAACAGCGCTGTTACCTTTAGTGCCGCGGCACTCTTATGTAATCTAATCTAAATTCAAGGCTCTAATTTCAGCATGCTGTTTGTTTGTGCAACTCATTCGGGGGTGTTTAAACACTTGGACATATTGTTCTTCTCATAGCTTGTTCAGATGTTTAGAAAGTACTTCGGGTACATGGCAGCAACAACAAGGCAATACAATAGCATTCAGATTCATTGCACTAATGTAAGTTGGAGCTTGCATAACAAAATCATGCTACACTATACTTGTTTTCACTTTTCCACAGAAACTAAGCTGGTGCTCGAACAGGGGATTTGGGAACGTCTAAAAGTAATTTGATCTGTTTGATGTTTGTCATTACGAGATGCTTTTGAATCAACAGTCAGAAGATATCTGCATATATTATTGGCAGTTTCTCAGCATATTCTACCTGCTAAGATATTTAAATACTTTTAATTTACATGTATTTTTAAGATTTTATTAATATTCTTGACTTTTCCATGTCAAGAAATTTACTAGAAGTGGCAATATAAAAAATATTTATAAGTTATCAATGATAAGTACTCAAATTAAAATAAATGTAACATCTTTAATTACAGAATATATTATTATTATTATTATTATTACTTTTTTTTACTGACTAATGTTAATTTCTCAGCAATTTCTACCTGATAAAATATTTAAATATTTTTAATTTACATGATTTTTTCAGATTTTATTAATTTCCTTGACTTTTCCAGGGAGTCACAATAAAAAAACATAGAAGTGGCAATATAAAAAAATGTAATAATTATAAATAAAGCAATTAAATTGAAATTATGTTAAGTAATTTTCTTCTGTAATTCCAAAATATCTATTATTATTTGATTAATTCTTTATACAGACTCTGACTAATATTAATTATTGACTAATATAGCAATTTCTATTTTATTAAATATTTAAATATTTTTAATTTACATGCTCTTTAAGATTTTATTAATTTCCTTGACTTTTCCAGGAAGTCACAATATAAAAAACGACAAGTGGCAATATAAAAAAATATTATTAAATAATTATAAGTAATTAAATTAATTGAAATAGATAAATAATTAACTTCTGTTATTCCAAAATATCTATTATTATTTGATTAATTCTTTATACAGACTCTGACTAATATTAATTACTGACTAATATATCAATTTCTACCTTATAAAATATTGAAATATTTATAATTTACATGTCTTTTTAAGATTTTATTTATTTTCTTGACTTTTCCAGTTCTAGAAATTATTACACTTTAAAATTCTCACATACATCCAGGTCCAAAAGTTTTTGAGGGAACACAATAAATTAAGAAATATGTCATATTGCATCTTCATTTCTAGTTGTTTCAGCTTATTTCAAAAGCCTTTTAAAGTCATTTTGCAGTCCACTGCTCGAGAACCACTGGTTTCATGGACATGAAAAATGTGGTTGCTCAACATGTTTTGAGTGATGTGGTTTTCAGCAAACTAGACTGACTAGACTTTGTTGGTGAAAACTGTACTTGATGTAGACAATTTTCTGCTGTAAAAATGTGTAGAGCAGGTCCAGATTGGGCCTGGCTCTAGTCCAACTGTAGGTCACGGTTCCTCGGTTTCCCACTCAAAGACACCGTCACACCTTGTGCTTGGCGGCGGGAATGGTTAACACATGACCGTGTGACCTCTGACAAAGGTCAATGCAATCATCGTGCTTCTAAAGAGCTGTCAGATGTCTGTGTGTACGAGCGCCGGGGGGTTTGTTAGTGTGTGGATGTGTATGTTGCGATTTTCCAAAGCGCGTTGTGTGGTTGATTAGCTCTTATCAGTCAACAGAGCAGCACTTGTAATCTCTTCAGCGATGTCTCTCCTCCCACAGCGCTTGAAAACCAAATGGATTTATGAAAATAATTAGATCTCTCTCTGTAACAGCTGCTTGAATGAGACGTACTGAGAGTTTGTGCTTGTTCCTGGTCTTATTGTGCACGACTTATCACTACAATGAAAGATACAAATGCATTGTAATGCAATTAGGCTGCCTTTCTAAAATTTATATGAATGGCTATGCAGTAATTCTGGTTATCAAAAATGGTCAAAATGTTCCAACATACATTGTTGTCACATTGAATATTCTTGTTCAAGCCAAAATGCACATTTATGGAAGTAAAATGAGTTTTGAATGCAGTTGGGTCATACCGTGTCAACTTAACCAGAGGTCCCAGCTCAAATTTTTGATTTTGTTAGTATTTTTTCCATAGAAAGACAAACATAAATAGTGATGAAAGCCAAAATATTAAATGCCACAGATGTATATTTACTATCCACTATCTTCTAGTTATCCACTATTTTCTAGAGGGGGGTCAAAATGACCATTTTCACCTGAGATTTGGAGCCATTTTAAAGGGGTGTAAAAATGACTTTAGAAAGATGGCAGCATCATTATTTTATTTTTACACAGAGATTGGTAGGTCTATTAGTAAAATATGTTGACTTTAGCAATCTTTGTTTCATTATATGCCAATAGTGACGGTTCAAAAATAGCAAAAAGCTCTTCCTGTGTTTTTTGCCTCAAGTTTGCATGACTGTAACTCAAGAAATATTAAAGATATCTTTAATATCCTTTTAGATTCTGGTTCTTAAAAAAAATTATTTGGTATTAAAGGCCCTCGATGATTCAATTCCCAGAGATATGGGGATCTTTATGGGGCTCCATGAGTAAATTGGCAAATTGTACAGATTTTTAGTGGTCAAAAACCAAATGTGGGTCACTTTGCATACAGCTGATTCTTTTTTCCTTTTAAAGAGGAATATCTGAAGAACAAATAATGTTGAAACTAGAAATGTATCTCGTGTTTTTCTATCAAGTTGCATAGAACATTCCTTTCTGAGTGCCATAAATACTCCTTTTCCAAAGTTTGCATGTCTATAACTCTAAAAGTATCTTCAAGATACCTTAAGATATCTTAATAGCCTTTTAGATTCTCATTCTTAATAAACTTTCCTTTTGCAGTCTTCATTTTCAAGGCCATGTCCATAGATATGGGGATCTCAAAGCAGCTCCGTGTTCAATTTGGTGAATTTCACCCATTTTCAGTGATTGAAAACCAAATGTGGTTCTCAGCTGATACTTATTTCATTTAAAGAGGAATGTCTGAAGAATAAATAATGTTTAAACTAGAAATGTATCCAAAATTTGGTTGATTTGACATGGAATGACCCAGTTTTATTTTAACATTGTACGATCTCATTTTCACAGTGTCGTTGTTGCAGCTTGAAATCAAAATTGATATTTTGGATAATTATTATGCTGATGTTTGTTAATTCTTGGGTGGACTTAGATGATATGTGTTTGAAATGCAGCACTTGTGGTTGATTTGTTATTTGCTGCTCTTGTGTTGCAGGGTTTTCCTTCTGTATACGGTTCACAAAAAGCCACTGGATTGACAACAAAGTCTGTCCTTTTAGTTTACATAAAACAACTTCTGAAAGATTAGAAATGAGAATGAACTTTGTTCAGTAGCGTTTAGATGTGATTTAAACTGTAATGATGTGTGTGATCATGAGGAAATGTTTGTCAGGTGTTTTACTGTAGTAAACCAACAGTCATGCCTCTCTCGTAGCAGAAAATTGTTGACTTTCAGCCTCCTCCATTAAGTTTCTTCAAACGTTTGGCATCGTTTACCGTTTTCCTACTCATTACCGGAGCAGACGGTGCTGATCGTTTACAGATAGTTTCACAACAGTTTTCCCTTTTTGCCTCACTAACATGTTACCTTGTTTCACAATGGATAAAGTTGTGTATTCCCCATAGTTTTTTTATGGTTACTTACTATACTATACTCTCCCCTACTATGCCAGTGTTCTGGCTATACTATACTGTACTATAGCAGTTGTCATGTATGTATGACACAGCTTCACAAACAGTCTTTTTAACCACACAGTAGCATTAACAAATGTATACAAATATTAAAATTATCACAGAAGTACTGGGATAAAAGTTTATAGTTTGGATATAAACACTGACGTCTACGGTAGCAGTACTGAATAGAGTAAATCATCTTTTTTTTTTAAAGGTGCCCTAGAATCAAAAATTAAATTTACCTCGGCATAGTTGCATAACAAGAGTTCAGTACATGGAAAAGACATACATTGATTTTCAAACTCCATTGCTTCCTCCTTCTTATGTAAATCTCATTTGTTTAAAAGACCTCAGAAGAACAGGCGAATCTCAACATAACACCGACTGTTACGTAACAGTTGGGATCATTAATATGTATGATCCCAATATTTGCATATGCCAGCCCATGTTCAAGGCATTAGACAAGGGCAGCCAGTATTAACGTCTGGATCTGTGCACAGCTGAATCATCAGACTAGGTAAGCAAGCAAGAACAATAGCGAAAAATGGCAGATGGAGCGATAATAACTGACATGATCCATGATATCGTGATATTTTTAGTGATATTTGAAAATTGTCTTACTAAATGTTTCGTTAGCATATGTACTGTTAAATGTGGTTAAAGTTTCCATCGTTTATTACTGTATTCACGGAGACAAGAGCCGTCACTATTTTCATTTTTAAACACTTGCAGTCTGTATAATTCATAAACACAACTTCATTCTTTATAAATCTCTCCAACAGTGTAGCATTAGCCGTTAGCCACGGAGCAAAGCCTCAAACTCATTCAGAATCAAATGTAAACATCCAAATAAATACTATACTCACATGATCCGATGTATGCATGCAGCATGCATCACGAACACTTTGTAAAGATCCATTTTGAGGGTTATATTAGCTGTGTGAACTTTGTTTATGCAATGTATTATAGTCGAGAGCTCGGGGGCGGGGAACGCGACAATTTAAAGGGGCCGCAGCCTGAATCGGTGCATAGTTAATGATGCCCCAAAATAGGTACTTAAAAAAAATAATTAAAAAAAAATCTATGAGGTATTTTGAGCTGAAACTTCAGACACATTCAGGAGACACCTTGGACTTATATTACATCTTGTGAAAAAACATTCTAGGGCACCTTTAATAACTACTGAGACGACACCAACAGAGACTACACTACACTGTTTAATTTCATTTACACTGGGGCACAATGAGCGAGTCTGTCATCTCATCTGAGGCCCGGCGCAGTGGCAGAACCGATTTGTGGTTTGACCCGAATACAGAGCAAACAGGAATATGTGAGGCTGGCCTTAAGAAGGAGGGAATATATGTGTTTTAGTCATCATCATGGATTTATAAGTGCTGTAAAAACCTGAATGACCGTTTGATAGCGAGTAACTCATTTGCAAGGAAGTCATATACTGTATGTAGATGGACATGTTTTAGTGTAAGGTCAGTCGTTCTTTCTTGTTGCCCTCGCTACCATAAAACAAAACATCTGACAGCGTTTTGAACGCGGATGGCTTTTACGCCTCATTTAGATGACGTGTATTTAACTTGTCATATTGTTTCGGTTAACATAATGACAGCGTGTGTAAAAGCTTGGTATAAAATGTATTTAAAAGCATAAGAGAGCCAGGCATTGAAATGAATCGCAGCAGCTGGAAAAGGTTTGAGGATGGGAATGATTTTGTTCCGAAAACAAGCTCTCTCTTTCTTGCTCCCTGTTTTTTTCCTCTCTCTTTCGGCCTACTTTTAACTCGCTCACAGTCTGAGGGTTAGACCATGGGAAGTCTACCTTTTATAAAGCCTTGTTTATATATAACACATGTATTTATATCTCTGTAAACAATGAAAGCACTGTACAGTCTCAGATAAGGTCAGTGTCTTCATAACACACAGCTCTTTATGAACAACTGCAGCCTGTTTGGAGTGTTAGGATTCACTTCTTGACTGTTATATTTGCAGTAGATTAATGGTGAACAGAAAGAAAATCAGATGAAGGTTCAAGCATTAAAAATGGATGTGTAAAGAAGAAAGAGATGAGAGGTGTAATGGAGGAAGAGAGGAGAAAATAACCACAGTATGAACTGATGGTCTTGTTCTGGTTAACTAAACCTCAGCAGGGTTCAGCAATGGTGTGTGTGTGTGTGTGTTTGTGTGTGCTAGAATGGTTTGTTTAGATATGAATCAGACCCATTTATCTGTTTATGCATGCTCATATTGTCACAAATCTCAAACTATAGGAAAACTAAATAAAAGGATGTTTTGGGTAATTGCTTGGCTATTTCTAGAGTGTTTCAGTATGTTTAAATACTGTCTGAAGTCAAAAGATGTCTGTAAGATGAGTGATAGATAGGCTGTGAACAGATAGAGACATTGAGACTCCTCAAGCTCAGTCGGTATGAATGTTTTTTGTTCATTTTATTTGTATTATGTCCAGTTGTTTCTGTGACATAATCTTGTTTTCTTGATTCTCTGCAGACGAGGGATGACTTCCTCGGACAAGTGGATGTTCCTCTGCACCAGATCCCTGTGAGTGTTTGCCATCATTTTATATTTTGTGTATTGAACTCTACTTTTTTTGCTGTATCTTTTGTTGAAGCTCCTGACTTTGCCATTTAATATACAGTGGGTACGGAAAGTATTCAGACCCCCTTAAATTTTTCAGTCTTTGTTATTATTCCAGCCATTTGCTAAAATCATTTAAGTTCATTTTTTCCTCATTAATGTACACACAGCACCCCATATTGACAGAAAAACACAGAATTGTTGACATTTTTGCAGATTTATTAAAAAAGAAAAACTGAAATATCACATGGTCCTAAGTATTCAGACCCTTTGCTGTGACACTCATATATTTAACTCAGGTGCTGTCCATTTCTTCTGATCATCCTTGAGATGGTTCTACACCTTCATTTGAGTCCAGCTGTGTTTGATTATACTGACTGGACTTGATTAGGAAAGCCACACACCTGTCTATATAAGACCTTACAGCTCACAGTGCATGTCAGAGCAAATGAGAATCATGAGGTCAAAGGAACTGCCTGAAGAGCTCAGAGACAGAATTGTGGCAAGGCACAGATCTGGCCAAGGTTACAAAAAAAATTCTGCTGCACTTAAGGTTCCTAAGAGCACAGTGGCCTCCATAATCCTTAAATGGAAGACGTTTGGGACGACCAGAAGCCTTCCTAGAGCTGGTCGTCCGGCCAAACTGAGCTATCGGGGGAGAAGAGCCGTGGTGAGAGAGGTAAAGAAGAATCCAAAGATCACTGTGGCTGAGCTCCAGAGATGCAGTCGGGAGATGGGAGAAAGTTGTAGAAAGTCAACCATCACTGCAGCCCTCCACCAGTCAGGGCTTTATGGCAGAGTGGCCCAACGGAAGCCTCTCCTCAGTGCAAGACACATGAAAGCCTGCATGGAGTTTGCCAAGATGGTGAGAAATAAGATTCAGATGGTATCTTATGAGACCAAGATAGAACTTTTTGGCCTTAATTGTAAGCGGTATGTGTGGAGAAAACCAGGCACTGCTCATCATCTGTCCAATACAGTCCCAACAGTGAAGCATGGTGGTGGCAGCATCATGCTGTGGGGGTGTTTTTCAGCTGCAGGGACAGGACAACTGGTTGCAATCGAGGGAAAGATGAATGCAGCCAAGTACAGGGATATCCTGGACGAAAACCTTCTCCAGAGTGCTCAGGACCTCAGACTGGGCCGAAGGTTTACCTTCCAACAAGACAATGACCCTAAGCACACAGCTAAAATAACGAAGGAGTGGCTTCACAACAACTTCTTGAATGGCCCAGCCAGAGCCCTGACTTAAACCCAATTGAGCATCTCTGGAGAGACCTAAAAATGGCTGTCCACCAACGTTTACCATCCAACCTGACAGAACTGGAGAGGATCTGCAAGGAGGAATGGCAGAGGATCCCCAAATCCAGGTGTAAAAAACTTGTTGCATCTTTCCCAAAAAGACTCATGGCTGTATTAGATCAAAAGGGTGCTTCTACTAAATACTGAGCAAAGGGTCTGAATACTTAGGTCCATGTGATATTTCCGTTTTTCTTTTTTAATAAATCTGCAAAAATGTCAACAATTCTGTGTTTTTCTGTCAATATGGGGTGCTGTGTGTACATTAATGAGGGAAAAAATGAACTTAAATGATTTTAGCAAATGGCTGCAATATAACAAAGAGTGAAAAATTTAAGGGAGTCTGAATACTTTCCGTACCCACTGTAGGTTAAATCTAGGTGTTATTTTTAGAAGGTCGACCTCATACGTCTCCCATTTTAATATGGCATCATAAAATAAACCTTCTGGTTTTGGAACTGCTCAGTTGCACCTCATTATTAGTCACCGTGAACATTAAACTCTCTCTCTCTCTCTCTTTCTCTCTCTCTCTCTCTCTCTCTCTCTCTCTCTCTCTCTCTATATATATATATATATATATATATATATATATATATATATATATATATATATATATATATATATATATATATATATATATATATATATATATATATATATATATAATGTGTGAATGTGTGTGTGTATGTTAGTTGGCTGAGTGATCATAAACATTAAGACTTAAAAATATCAGCCATATGACTCTGTGCTTCGTAGACTATTTTCAGCACTGTCTATTTTTGAATAAATTGAATGTTTAATGTGAAATTTGAATTGAATTACACAGATAATTGGAAATAATTGCTCCTATATATGAGCAATAACACAAGTAGCCTGTGGCCTTGTGCCTACAGCCGAATCACAGCTGTGCTGATATATAGCCATATCGCACAGCTAGGAGTGTGATATTGCATTTATACAAGTTCAACGGCACAAGTGTGTAAATAAATAACAAACAACAACAGATTGTCTTTAAAAACCCTCTTTTGTGCAGAACTACTTCCTCCACGGATTCAAATCTCAAGTTGAATGTTTAACACTTGTGTCCAAGCCTCCGTTACTAATTCTGAAATGTCACTTTAGAGCTAGGAACGTTGAGTCGCTTCATTGAAACTCACTGTAATATGTAGAGTATTATGAGAGAGATTGACTAAAAGAGTTTACCTGCATCTGATATAGCATTCATTCTTCAGGTCAATGTCCATAATATTATATCCATTATAAAAAATCAGTTTGAATGTCCGCTGAGGAAAGCAATATCTTTGTCTTTATCCTTTTAAAAGTTAAGGGGATTTCCTACAGCACTAAAACAACTTCCTTGTTCTGACTCAATCATAAAGAGAGTCTTTGCCGCCATCTAATGGGGTAATAATGTAATTTTGCCTTGTGCCTACGGCTGAATCACAGCTGTGCTGATATATATTGCCATGTCGCACGGCTACGAGTGTGATATTGCGTTTATACAACAGTTCGAGGGCACAAATGTGTAAATAAATAAGAAACAACAACGGAGTATCTTTAAAAACCCTCTTTTGTGCAGAGCTACTTCGGTTTAAATCTCAAGTTGACAGTCTAATAGTTGTTACTAATTCTGAAATGTCATTTTAGAACTATTAACGAAGAAACGTTGAGCCGCTTCATTGAAACTCACTGTAATATGTAGAGTGAGATCGACTAAGAGTTTACCTGCATCTGATATAGCATTCATTCTTCAGGTCAATGTCCATAATATTATATCCATATAAAAAATCAGATTGAATGTCCGCAGAGGAAAGCGATATCTTTGTCTTTGTCCTTTTAAAAGTTAAGGGGATTTCCCACAGTGCTAAAACAACTTCCTAATGGCATAATAATGTAACTTTCCCTGATACTACTGACAGACCCTTTAATACGGCATATTATTTATATAAAATAATATTTATTAAACAACAATATTTAAATTAACAGCCATATTTAAATTAAAATAGCCATTATAAAAGACATAAACACAAGCAAATAATTCAGTCAAACATACAAAAGCAGTGCTCTAGTACAGGATTTAAGTTAAATATGTCATGAAATTTAATTTTCCCCTTAACCCAAATCGTTTTGCTCAGGAAGAAGAAATAGATTAAGACCAAAGGTCTAAATAACAACATTCTCACCTAAAAAAAAAAACACTTTAAACTACATTTCATGACATAAGAAAAGTAGTATTTATAAAAAAAATATGGTGGATTTGCTCGACCGCCATGACAGTCGTCGCAAGCGGAGTGATACAAACGGTGAAACGGTACCAGTGCTGATACTGTGAGAATATCACACAGCTCTCAGCCAATCAGATTCGAGAACCAGAAAGAACTCTGTGTGTGTGTGTGTGTGTGTGTGTGTGTGTGTGTGTGTGTGTGTGTTTGTTTGTTTGTTTGTTTGTTTGTTTGTTTGTTTGTTTGTTTGTTTGTTTGTTTGTTTGTTTGTTTGTTTGTTTGTTTGTTTGTTTGTTTGTTTGTTTGTTTGTTTGTTTGTTTGTTTGTTTGTTTGTTTGTTTGTTTGTTTGTTTCTACAGTATAGTCCAAAAGTTTGGAACCACTAAGATTTTTAATGTTTTTAAAAGAAGTTTCATCTGCTCACCAAGGCTACATTTATTTAATTACAAATACAGTAAAAACAGTAATATTGTGAAATATTATTACAATTTAAAATAACTGTTTTCTATTTGAATATATTTGACAAAGTAATTTATTCCTGTGATGCAAAGCTGAATTTTCAGCATCATTACTCCAGTCTTCAGTGTCACATGATCCTTCAGAAATCATTCTAATATGCTGATCTGCTGCTCAAGAAACATTTAATGTGTACAATTGTACAAAATATTTGTGTACAGTATTTTTTTTTCAGGATTATTTGATGAATAGAAAGTTCAAAAGAACAGTGTTTATCTGAAATCTAATCTTTTGTAACATTATAAATGTCTTTACTGCCACTTTTGATTGATTTAATGCATCCTTGCTGAATAAAAGTATTAATTTCTTTAATTTCTTTTCAAAAAAATAATAATGAAAATTCTTACTGACCCCAAACTTTTGAACGGTAGTGTATAATGCTACAGAAGCTTTGTATTTCAGATAAATGCTGTTCTTTTGAACTTTTTATTCATCAAGGAATCCTGAAAAAAAAGTACACAACTGTTTTCAACATTGAAAATAATCATAAATGTTTCTTGACCAGCAGATCATCATATTAGAATGATTTCTGAAGGATCATGTGACACTGAAGACTGGAGTAACGATGCTGAAAATTCAGCTTTGATCACAGGAATAAATTACTTTGTCAAATATATTTATATAATAGTACAGAGTTATTTTAAATTGTAATAATATTTCACAATATTACTGTTTTTACTGTATTTTTAATTAAATAAATGTAGCCTTGGTGAGCAGACAAAACTTCTTTTAAAAACATTAAACATCTTAGTGGTTCCAAACTTTTGGACTGTACTGTATATATGTATGTATATATGTATATACTGTTACTAATTATGCTACAATATTTCAATAATTTGATATTTTTATATATATATTTACAGACAGAAAATCCGAACAATGAAAGGCCGTACACTTTCAAGGACTTCCTGTTGCACCCGAGAAGGTTAGCAGGAGATTTTACTGCAGTTTTCACCACCTGTATACCTGCATGCTTTATTCCCCAAACATGATGGTTTTTACCTTAACGTTCACTGACTTCATTGTTTTGAGCCCTTTGACCTGCTATGACATAATGAATCTGTGTACTGTTTTCGTTTGAAACATGTACACATCAACACCGTTGATACACTTCAGTGAAAAACAATCTTTTTTTGGTATAAGTCTTATGTTGATATATCTGTTCAACTGTTTTGATACAGTCACAAGTCGAGGGTGAAAGGTCATCTGCGACTGAAGATGACGTACCTGCCCAAAAACAGCGATACAGAGGACGACCCTGCTGAACAGAACGAGAATCTGGATGTAAGAATAATTCTCACACACACGCACAAAAGCTTTGGTAACAAACACACATAGCGCAGCTGTGTGTATATGTATGCAGTACATTAATGATTTCCTACATCTTTAAACGTGTCTGATCTGCTTTTGTTTAAAGGAAGTATCATTATTGATGTACTGTAGTTCACAGCAGGACTTCCTTCAAGTGTTTGTGTTGGATGGAGAGGCCATGAAACATTGTATCTGTTTCCTCAAGCACAATTCTGCCTTATTCACAAAGCTTTTCAGACATGTTTTGACCTTGAGCTGTGGGTTATTTCCTAACATAATTTCCGACAGATAGACTTTATATGTCCTTGAAGGGAAAATCAGGAATTATGGTTGTCGGAAAGTGTTGTACATTTAATATTTGTTGAAGTTGTATTTAATGTATTTAGTTTAGTTAATCTAATGTGTTATTTACTCAAACATCACTGTTACTATTGTTTAATTTTAATTTATTTTATTTTTTGCTTTATTTTATTTTATTTTTGCAATTTTACTGAGAAGCATGAGATCATGTAAAGATATTACCTTTTTAAGGCCATTTTATATCATTTTATTTTATTTTTTGCTTTATATTATTTTATTTTTGTTGATTTACTGAGAAACATGAGATCATGTAAAGATATTACCTTTAAGGCCAAGACTTTTATTTTGTTTATTTTTTATTTTTTTGCACTTTTGCTGAGAAACATGAGATCATGAAAAAAATATAAACTTTAAGGCCAGGAATCTTATTTTTATTTTATTTTATTTTATTTTATTTTATTTTATTTTATTTTATTTTATTTTATTTTATTTTATTTTATTTTATTTTATTTTATTTTATTTTATTTTATTTTATTTTATTTTTGCACTTTCCCTGAGAAACTTGAGATCATGTATAGATATTACCTTAAAGGCCAAGACTTTTATTTCATTTATTTTATTTTATTTTATTTATTTTTATTTATTTTTTTGCACTTTTGCTGAGAAACATGAGATCATCTAAAGATATAAACTTTAAGGCCAGAAATTTTATTTTATTTTATTTTATTTTATTTTTGCACTTTTACTGAGAAACATGAGATCATGTAAAGACAACATATTTAAGGTCAGGAATTTTATTTTATTTTTTATATAAAATATTTATTATTACATATTATTATTTTGTTATTTATTTCCCTTTAAATTTGGGCCTGAGGCATATTTTATATTAGGTCACTAAGAAACCATCATAGCATAATGGCGGTGAGTTGATTTATGGTCTTGCTGTTTTGAAATACAGTATGCATTCAGTTATAGATCATGCATATGCTTTCTTTGAACTAGCGTTGAATGTCATCATGTTTCCAAACAAAAGAAACAAAGCCTTCAGCGAACTGACATTTGTTTGTGCATAAACAAATGAGTTATATTTATGCACAATAACTTTAATATAGAACCAGCAGAGTCACTGTGTACTTTTCCAGCCCGCTGTCATTGTACGAGGGCCGTGTTGACGCTGGTGTCGGGTGTGTTCATATCATACAAGAAATACAGATGTGATTCCAGACATCCAAAACTCACTCAGAAGTGCCACCGGCAGTAGATTAATGGAGCATAATCGTTCCTGATTTCACAGTCCTGTTGTGCCTTCATAAGAGACTCGGTCCTGGTGCTCCAGGGGGGATGTTATGTGAAATTTGTGCATGAAAAACCGTTAAATGGCTGGTAACAAAGTGATCACACAAACAATGTTTTAATACTCTGGTCATTTCTGTCTTGTAGCCTGGTTGGGAGTTTTTGGAGCCCCATGAATTATGCAGTCCTCATCATCCCCATCAGCTGCCTGCGCTGCCCCCTGGCTGGGAGGAGAGGCAGGACAACCTGGGACGAACTTACTACGTCAACCATGAGAGCAGGACCACACAGTGGCACAGACCCACCATCCAGTAATTATCACCTACTTAAAAACACACACACACACACTAGAAACATGCATACACAAGCTCAACAACATGCACAAGCCCAGTGCGCAATGTAAATGTTTGCATTTATCTTTTGCCTTCATTCATTTGGCACATTGTTTTAATCAGAGTGACTTGACCCCCCATGACCTTTGTGTCCCTAAAGTGATGTTTGACCATCTGAATTACAATTTACATTAATTACCTTTTAAATTTGTTTTTAGTACATCAAATATACTATTTGTGCAAAAGGCCATGTTAAGATTTTACATTTAAAAAGGTCATTATTTATTTTACTATAATTTTTTTAATTTAGTTTTTTTTTTTTACATTTTTATTTTATTAGTATATCGAATTTACATTGCACTTTGATTAATGACCTTTAAAGTTGTTTTTAGTACTTAGTACAAATATACTTTTTGTGCAAACGTATTTATTTTCAGTATTTATTTTATTTGTTTGTTTTTATATTATTTTTTTTATTTTTTTATTTATTAGTACATCAAATTTACATATTGCCCTTTGACTTTATATTATTTTTATTTATTTTATTTTTATATCATTTTATTTATATAATTTTTTTATTTTATTAGTATATCAAATTTACATTGCACTTTGACTAATGACCTTTAAAGTTGTTTTTAGTACATCAAATATAGTTTTTGTGCAAAAGTATTTATTTTCAGTATTTTATTTGTTTGTTTTTATATTTTTTATTATTTTTTTATTTATTAGTACATCAAATTTACATTTTGCACTTTGACTTTATATTATTTTTATTTATTTTATTTTTATATCATTTTATTTATATAATTTTATTTTATTAGTACATCAAATATGCATTTTACACTTTGAATATTTTATATTTTTTATTAAGTTTTATTTATTTTTTATTTTATTAGTGCACCAAATATGCATTTTGTACTTTGACTTTATTTTATATTTTGTTTTTTATTTTATTTTTTATATTTAGTTTTATTTTTTTTATTCTTTTTTAAGTAGTACATCAAATGTATATTTTGCACTTTGACTTTATATTATTTTTATTTGTTTTTTATATTAGTTTATTTATATTATGAAGTTTTTATATTTTATTAGTACATCAATATGCATTTTGCACTTTGACTGTTTTATATTTTGTTTTTTATTTTTATTTTTTAAATTATTTAGTTTTATTTAATTTATTTTTTTAACTTTGATTTTATTTTTTATTTTTTTTATTTTTTTTAAGTACATCAAATATACATTCTGCACTTTGACTGGTAAACAGAAGGCCATGTTAAAATTTTTACATTTGAAAGGTCAGTATTTTATTTTACTTTATAAAACAAAAAAAGGGAATAAAAAAAACAAACAAAAAAAAAAACAAAAAAATAGTTTTCTTTCGCTCTGTATAAAAATGATAAATAAAAAAAATCATTAAAAAACAAGGTCAGGAGTTTTCATAATCAGTATAACAAATCATTTGGACTCTCTAAATATGTTTCTTGTGACATCATGCATTTATTTTCTTTAGATTTTCAACAATCAGCAGGTCAATACTCCTAAAACATAAAACTCTTCAGAAGTCAATCAGGCCTCCTATTTCCTTCCTCTGCTCTCTGCTGTTCAGCGGCACCCTCACCTGTTTTATTTGAGTCTTTCTGGGTCATTATGTGCACTGAAGTGTGTGTTTTGTCCTGATTTACAGGGACACTCAAAGAGACAATGAACAGAGACAGGATACACACAACGAGTCCCAGCGGGCGTTCCTCACACGCAGACAAATATCTGAACATGACGAGAACCATGAGCGCAGAGAGTCACCTGAGGTACTCACACACTTCTGTGACTTCTTCCGAACACACATACAAACGACACACATTCATATCTATGTGTGTGTGTGTGTGTTTTGTAGAGCTGGGAGATCATAACGGCAGATGAGTCCACGCTGTACAGCCTCAGCGAGCGCTCGCCGCCGCCCCCGCACTCCCCGATGGAGTTCACAGGATTCTGTGAGGAGTTCAGCCGACTGCAGCCAGGAAACGACAGACGAACATCCCTCACGGTCAGTCAAGACATACAAACACACACACACGCACGCACACATCACACATGAGAGTCTTTGGCGAGCAATTGTTTTTTTTTAAGACATTTAATTGATCAAAAGTGACATTTATTATATTACTAAATAGTTATTTTCAGTAAATGCTATTCTATTGAAATTTCTGTTTATCAAAGAATCCCAAAAACAAAAAATCTGAAGCAGCACAACCGTTTTCAACATTGATAATAATCAGAAATGTTTCTTGAGCAGCAAATCATCATATTAGACTGATTTCTGAAGGATCATGTGACACTGAAGACTGCTTTGAAAATTCAGATTTGATCACAGGAATAAATTGCATTTTACTAAATATTCACATAGAAAACAGCTATTTTAAATTAGTATAATTTTTCACAATATTATTATATTTTAATATAGAATTATATAAATTATATGGTATATTAATATATAATTATATATTATTATATTTTAATATATTATTAATATAAATTTTTCAGAACTCATGTTAACTATCTACTTAAAGCAAGTTTTACATATATTTATGTAAGATGCCAAATTTATGTGGTGTCATATAAGGAATATTCCTCACAAGTCCTGACATTTTTGTGACCAGTGCAAGAGACTGATTCATTTACAGTATGAATCAATCATATGATTCATTTATGAATCAATCATATGAATCATATGAGCCATGATGCTCCAAGTGACACTGAGTTCAACAATGACTATATTGATAATTTAGCATGACTTCTGATGTGTAAAATAAGATCAATAGCGATGTACGCATTGATATACGCAATTGTCAGTGTACTGTATGTTTAGCAGAACACCGAATCAGCCAATCAGCATCCAGAACCAAAATATTCTGCTTTGTAATATAGAAAGTCAATATGTGCACAATTAATGCAGTTTTTTACACTAATCAGAGTGAGGTCTTAATTGCATAAGATACGAGCAAAACACTTCACTTCCTGTTTACATGTTCTTCGTACCGTCTCTGGATGAAGGTAAGTTGCGAGTGAGAGTTCAGCGAGTCGGAGTGGAGGGAAAACTTCAGAATAAAGTCACAAAGTTCATACATGAAGCTTAAGTAAACAACACGTCATCCAT
This sequence comes from Chanodichthys erythropterus, assembly GCF_024489055.1. Classification (NCBI taxonomy): domain Eukaryota; kingdom Metazoa; phylum Chordata; class Actinopteri; order Cypriniformes; family Xenocyprididae; genus Chanodichthys; species Chanodichthys erythropterus. The sequence goes on along the minus strand of NC_090227.1, from coordinate 42,016,916 downwards.
ACATCTGACACATGTACTTTTTAATCAGAGCGGTAATGATGCGATTAAGGTGTTTACGTGCCTGTTTATTGCAATTAAATTTAAAGCAATTATGGTTACTACAATTATGAGCTTAATCACGTTTGTTTGATTGAAGTATTGCCAGAATCCCATTATAAAAGGTGCATGTAAAGTCAGTGTTACAGTACATTTAACATAACAGAGTGTGTAGTTTCATCTCAGATTTTGTAAAACTGTTGTTTTTCTCAGCCGCAGGGTCACGGCAGCCGCAGAGGAAGTGGACAGACCCTCACGGTGGAAGAGCATCCTGTTCACCCCGTGGTGAGAGTACTAAAACATTCATATATATATCCGTCCGAGGCCAGTCCGAACTCTCGCCGTGTGCTCTAGTTTCAGCAGTGTTTTGCTCAGTCTCTCAGCACATGATGTGTAATCTTAGCTGCCCCAGATTTCCCAGCATGCCCTGAACCTCGCAATACATCACCTCAGCTGCAGCTCCGCTCACATCTGCTCCCAGAGGACAGTGTGTTTGAGAGGCAAACAGCTGACTGATGGCTATTTATGAACCAAACAGACAATCTGTAATGGATTGTTTCCTTTTTTTGCTCTCCTCATTTCACCCCTTGCTATATTTTCATTTTGTTACTCAGAATATCCTTTTCCGTTCTTCTCTTTAGTTATTACCCACCTCTGCCGGGCTGCCACCGGGATGGGAGGAAAAGCAGGACAGTAAAGGGAGACTTTATTACGTCAATCACAACAGCAGAATGACGACCTGGACACGGCCACTCATTCAGGTACAGAAAGCTCTGTGAACAGCATTTGTGGTAGGGCTGCACAATTTGGGGGAAATAATGTTAAATAATAAACAATAATTTCAATTGCAATTTTAAAATGTTTTTTTTTTTTTTTTTTAAGCTACAGGTTTGCTTTGCTTATTTGTATGGCCCAAAATTGTTTTATTTATATACAAGTATAAAATAATAATAATTATTATTATTTATTTGTTATTGTTTTTATTATTATTATAACTATTAATACTATTGAATCTAAACAATAATTTAGTAATTATTATTAAATCAACAATAGAAGTGACAATAGTTATAATTAATAATAAAACGAATTATTATTAAATAAAAATATTAAATAAAATAAAATAAGAAACTACTATTGTAATATTGCACTGTAAAATATTAAATATTAAGTATAAGAAATTTTTATAAGAGTTTATAAGAAATATAAAGAATATTTAGTATTAAGTATTTATAAAATATATAAAGTATTTCAGAAAATAATGTTATAATAATAACAAGAAGAATTATATTTTGCAGAAGTAATTATATGATTATCTTAATTTATTCATTTGTCAATTTTAAACCATTAAGCTTTTTATTTTGGCGTAAAACCATGTATAGTACATATTGTATATATATATAATATAATTAATTAATTAATTTATTTACCGTATTGTATTTGTGTGTGTGTGTGTATATATAATATATATATATATATATATATAGTACAGTAAAAATAAATAAATAATATATATATATATATATATATATATATATATATATATACTTTTTTGTTTTTTGTACTCTTTTATTTTTTTATTTTTTTATTTATACCTATTTTAATGCAGGAAGGCTTAAAGTCCCCCTGTAGTCAATAATTTTATCCCTGAAAAATCCTAGTATACGCAGTTCTATGAATATGCAAATTAGCCCCGCCTCCACTTACAGCATCTCAGAGATCCACTTGTGGATGATCACACGTTGACTTGATTGGTTTACAATGTAGTTCGTGAAGTCAGGAACCGTGTTTTTTTTTTTGTTTTTTTTCACTGCAGTTTTAAGGAGAAAGTACTGAATTTGCATATGGTTTGTCTTGAAGCACATTAAAAACACCACATAGACATATAAACAACATTAAAAACTTGATTTGTCTTTAAAGCTTCTCTTTTGTACAACAGCCAGTTTATAAGTGCGTCTCTTTACAAGTTTGGGAAGATGGTTGCTGCATGTTGCATTCTGGGACGTTGAAAGCACCAGATAAATTCACTTTGTGATTTCTTTGTAATTTTGTTTAATTGTGTGGTCATAATTTGTGGCAGTGATAAAGCAGAATATTTCTCAGCCTCATCAGTCTTCCTGAACTTTGACCTCTGTATTTCAGCTCATACAGCCACCCTCTGAGGCGGCGGCAGCAGCGGTGACGGGCGGTGCCATGTCTCTCTCCCAGAATCCCACGGGCTATGCTCCGCCCCTGCTCTCCCCGGACGTGTCCCCGCAGCACGCACACGCTCTCACGCCGGAGCACGTGGGACTGATGCCGACCGGCTGGGAGGTGCGCAGCGCTCCGAACGGACGGCCGTTTTTCATAGACCACAACACTAAGACCACCACATGGGTAAGACAGACACTAACAGAAATACTTTTTTGGACATGATATTCCATGGCATTGCCATGATACGGTAAATGACTGTAATAATTAGTCACATTACTTTACTTTTGCCGTTTTCCTGTGGATTGTTTCATTGCCCCATTGTTCACGCTGAAATGGACTTCCTGTTTGCCAACCTGTTTCCTGTTCCATCACAGGATGACCCCCGGCTGAAGGTTCCCGTGCAAATGAGGAGGAGAGTCTCCCTTGACCCCACTGACCTCGGCCCACTGCCGGTAAGACGGATGATGTCATCGCTGATGTCATAATCATTATTTGGTTTTATTGACATGGTGTTCAGGGCAAAGGTTGAAAAGGTGTGTGTGTGTGTGTCTTATAGCCTGGTTGGGAGGAGCGAGTACATAGTGACGGCAGAATCTTCTACATCGATCACAGTAAGTGTCACATTCATAACCACTGAAAAAAAGGGAATCCGCACACCAAACAAATGCAGAGTTCAAAGTCCATTGAACAAGATTTTTACTGAAGATTTACATGAGAATTGAAAACAAAATATTAAAGTGCACTAGCAGAAAAATTTGTGCCATTCACACCATTCATAACCACACCAACCCAAAAAACCCATATATATATATATATTATAATATACTATATGATATATAATAATATACTATATAATGTAATTTCATTAATCTATAATTTCATTAAAAGTTAATACATATTATTTCATTTATAACTGTCCTATAAATATTTTTTTTTTCATTTATATTTATAAACTTATTTAATTACTTTATTTATAACTTTTCTATATATATATATATATATATATATATATATATATATATATATATATATATATATATATATATATATATATATATATATATATATATATATATATATATATATATATATATTCACACATATATTCTAACCCTACCATACTGTAATATAAGCATATTTATCATGATATTATTTATTTAAATTTTAATATTTAAAAAATCGTATATAATTGTATACCGTACTGTAATATATTTATCATTATATTATTCATTATTTATTTATTTATTTATTTATTTAATATTTAAAAAATCTTTTTGAGATATATATATATATATATATATATATATATATATAATTTTTTTTTTTTTTTTTTTCATTTATATTTATAAACTTATTTAATTATTTCATTTATAACTTCTATCATTATATATATTCACACTAATATATCGTATACCGTACTGTATATAAGCATATTCGTGATATTATTTATTTAAATTTTAATATTTAAAAAAGTTTTTTTTATATATATATATATATATATATATATATATATATATATATATATATATATATATATATATATATATATATATATATATATATATATATATATAATATATAATTGTATACCGTACTGTAATATAATCATATTTATCATTACATTATTATTCATTCTTTATTTATTTATTTATTTATTTAGTTGCATTTTATTTAAAATATATTTGTACTCTTTATTTTACTTTATTTTTTTGTATTTGTTTTTTTGTTTTTTTTTAGACACAAAAGTCACGCAGTGGGAAGATCCAAGACTACAGAATTCAGCCATCACTGGTCCAGTAAGTGGTTTTCAGTTTCTGTTAATGGTCATGTACAGTCAGGCATTACAGACCGAGCCAATAGAAACGGATCTTTAAGCCATTAATGGATCAAATTGAGACGGACTGCTGTAACGCACAATAATCTTTGCCATATCTTGTTTCTAAAAGTATTCTGAGCTTGAAACCCTGTCCATTTCTTCCCATTCATTTCCTGTAAGGGGTTTGTGCTTGTTGTCATGAGGGGAGGGGAAGTTATATTCGTCCTGGATGAGTTGAATGATCTCTGTCGGGTCAGGAACACTCAACATCTGAGCAGATAAGAACTCGTGGATTATTGGCGAAATGATTGTGTTCTGCTTTATTTCAGGCCGTGCCTTACTCCAGAGACTATAAACAGAAGTACGAGTACTTCCGCAAGAAACTGAAGAAACCGGTGCGTCTCTGTCCTTCACGTTCAGTCCATTTCAGGCTTTTGGGGTTTTCCTGTCCCATTCAGATGAACACTCTTAAAAATCATTCATGGTCTTATTTTGATTATTATTTCCTCCACATTATTTTAAAGGGATCAGTTGTTTGTTTTCATTATCTTTCATCAGAATGCTTATTTTGTGCAATACTGTGTGGGCTGGAAAATCATTTTAATCAATAATGTCATCACATAACATGTTTGATCCATGTATCCACCCAATGGATAAATATAAAATCAAAATCAATCTTGTATTCCATCTCCAGTCAGACATCCCGAACCGCTTCGAGCTGAATGTGAGACGTAACGCTCTTCTGGAGGACTCGTACAGACGCATCCTGGCCGTCAAACGCTCGGACCTGCTGAAGGCCCGCCTCTGGGTGGAGTTTGAGGGGGAGAAGGGGCTGGACTATGGGGGCGTGGCCCGGGAATGGTTCTTCCTGATCTCCAAGGAGATGTTCAACCCATATTATGGGCTGTTTGAGTATTCTGCCACGTGAGCGATGGAACTTTTTTATAATCTTTTTTATATAAATGGACCCTTTTCACATTTCCAGTGCTCTCAGAAGCAGAAGCAAAAGAAAATTATGTTTCTATGACTTTCCAAAGGAGGAAAAAATATCAAGAGATTGATAACTGTGGTCAGAAGGAAAGATGTCAAATTTGCCGTCACTCCCTCAGACCAATTTTTATATATTATATATAAAAAAAAAATTATATATATATATATATTATCACTTCAGTTATATACTTCACACACGCGCATATATATATATATAAACTTTACATATATTAATTTATTTAAATTTTATTTAATATTTTAACAATCTTTTATATTTATTATAACATATTTTATAATTATATTAATATAATTATAATATATTATATTATACTTTATATAATATAACCATTTTTTATTTGTAATTTTTTATATAAAATGTTTTATTTATTTTTTGTTTTAATTTTATTTATACCAATTGATGTCAAATTTGCCGTCACTCCCTCAGACTAAATTTTATACAATATTTAAAAAAAATATTTTATATTATTTTATCACTTCAGTTATACATTTCTCACTCACACACACACACACACACACACACACACATACAATCTTATTTATTATAATATATTGATATAATTATAATATATTATATTATTTATATGATACTTCATATAATATAACCATTTTTTAATTGTAATTTTTTTATATACAATTTTATTTTATTTTATTATTTTATTTTACACAAAAACCATGCAGAGGAAGATCCGAGACTACAGAATTCTGTCTGTGAAAAGGGTCCATAGACTCTTGAGTGTTTTGCTTGCTAAAAACCTTTTTGCATGGAAAAACCTTTTCAAAGATAGCCTTTAAAGATGTGCCGTGTGCATGTTGCAGGGACAACTACACCCTGCAGATCAACCCTAACTCTGGTCTGTGTAATGAGGACCACCTGTCGTATTTTAAGTTCATTGGCCGGGTGGCTGGAATGGCCGTTTATCACGGGAAGCTTTTGGATGGTAAGTAACCTGTCAAGACCAATATAAATACCCACAACTCATATTCACAGTTCTTCACTGTGGCTCTCAACACACTGTGTGCCTGCAGACTGATTCACTGAAACATCTAAATGTAGCAAAAATGATAATTCTGTCATTCCTCATTTATCTTATGCTGCTCTTAAATGTTTTTTGTTGTACTTGTCTGCACAGCATTCTTCATCCGGCCCTTCTACAAGATGATGCTGCAGAAGCCAATCACGTTACAGGATATGGAGTCAGTGGTGAGTGACAGCCACACCTGAACCAATCAGCATCAATTCTAAACCTCACTTTTGTCCTTTTTCAGAGAGAACAGCTATAGCATATTATCATTCCATTCCAGCATACTACCATACTACCTACAAAATAGCATACTACTTCTGCAGTGTGTATAACGTGCACAGTGAATATTATTTATTTATTTATTTTGCATGCATTTGGATGACTTACAGCATTTTCCAAATATTTATTGTACAGTATATGACTATGTGAGATACTGTATCCCACAATGCAATGTGCTCAAATAGACATTTTATCTGGACACTTGTTGAAGTAAATGTATACTGTACTTCTGTTCTCATAATTCACTTTTTTACTAAATGGTAGACAGAATCTTTTACTAAAAAATGCTTTTCAGCTATTTCCTTTCATCCCTGCTTAAATGTTTAATAGTTTTCAGTAGGTTGTAGAAGTGCATTTTGCACTATTTTATTTTGATCTAATTTATTTGTATTATATATAAATATATATATATTTTTTTTTTTTTACATAATTAATTAAACTAAAATTAACATAATTTAACTGATAAATAAATTTAAAAAAAATAAACATTAGATCAAATAAATGCATAAAGATAAAAAAAATCCATAAAGAAAAATAAGATATATAAATAAAAAAAAAAATATATATATATATATATATATATATATATATATAAAATAATAAATATATATATTAATTATAATTTATATAATTATATATTATAATTAATTATAATTTCTCTCTATATATATATATATATATATATATATATATATATATATATATATATATTATTTATAATATTATAATTAATATTATAAAAAATAATAAAAAATATATATTATATATCTTTATGCATTTATTTTATCTAATGTTTAAATTTTTTTTTATTTATCAGTTAAATTGTTAATTTTTAATGTATTTAATTAGATTTATATCTTAAAATTATAAGATACAGGAAAACTTATATAGGACTTTTAAATAGGATATCCACACAATAAATGCGTTTTTTCAATGTGTACAGTGGAGTAGTATTTAATTCCACAAAATATCAGTGCCTCTGGGTTATTAGTAAGTCATAAAAGTTATACTTTAACACATGAGAGGGCTGTTACCACTAATGATGTGGTTAATGTCCCATGAAGCTTTGGTTTAGTCACTCGCGCTCAGTTATCAGACACTTGTCAACCTGTAGTTTTTGGTCGTATCATTTCAGGACAGCGAGTATTTTAATTCCCTCCGATGGATTTTGGAGAACGACCCCACAGACCTGGACCTCCGGTTCGCCATCGACGAGGAGCTTTTTGGACAGGTAATCTACTCTGTTTTACACTGTTTAAGCTCCATGAACACCAAGAGTAGTCCGTTCATATCCCAATACTTCTGAAACCATACATATGTAAAGAAGAGTAAATGATTTTAAATCTCTTCTGCAGACGCACCAGCACGAGCTGAAGCCAGAAGGTGCTGAGATTGTCGTCAGTGACACCAACAAAAAGGAGTATATTCAGTATGTTTTAGCACCCTCTAGTGGCACACACAAACCACAACACATCTGACACTTATGAAGGGTCACATACTAGAAATCTTTATCTCCTAAGCCATCAGTGTCGTCAATGTGATGATTTTGAGTTAGTGGTGTTTGCTAGATGAACAACAGGCTTTGCATGTTTCAGGATATAATACTGCTATCTCCTCTGGTGTGTGTTCACAGTCTGGTGATGCAGTGGAGATTTGTAGATCGGATCCAGAGACAGATGACAGCCTTCAAGGAGGTACAGATGCTCATTCAGTCAGTTCGGTTCACTGCCGCCCACTGAGTTTCACTGACTTATTCCTTGGTGTTTCATCTGCAGGGTTTCTATGAGCTGATCCCTCAGGACCTGATCAAGATCTTTGATGAAAATGAGCTGGAGGTGAGACCGTCTGCTTTAGTAACTTTATTCATCTGAGCTCTCAAAACCCTGACTGACCTGTCTGTGTTTCTCAGCTGTTGATGTGTGGCTTAGGAGACGTGGACGTCAACGACTGGAGAGAAAACACGAAATATAAAAACGGCTACAACCCAAATCACCCCGCCATCATCTGGTTCTGGAAGGTCAGATTTGATTCTTGGTTTTTTTAATCATTAAAAATCAAACTTAAAGGTACACTTTTGGCCATCTAGTGGTTAAAAAATAAAAATACATGCATTTTGAGGCAGAATATTGTTTTGGTTGTGCTTTGGCTCTGGATTATACGGAAGAGGATTAGGGCCAAGCAATGATAAAAAAAATAAAACCATCTAGAGATTAAAGTTGTTAAATTTCGAGAAAAAAAGTTGAGATAAAATGTTGAGAATAAAGTCATAAAATTATGAGAAAAAAGTTGTTAAATTACGAGAACAAATTAGTTAAATTACGAGAAAAAACTTGTTAAATCTCGAGAAAAAAGTCTAGATAAAATGTTGAGAATAAACTCGTTAAATTGCGAAAAAAAATCGTTACATTTCGAGAAATAAGTTGAGATAAAATGTTGAGAATAAAGTCATTAAATTATGAGAAAAAAGTTGTTAAATTACGAGAACAAATTAGTTAAATTTCGAGAGAATTTTTTAAATAAAATGTATTTTATTCGTTAAATTCCGAATTTGTTCTCATAATTTAATGACTTTTTTCTCGTAATTTAATAACTTTATTCTCAACATTTTATCTCGACTTTTTTCCCGAAATTTAACGACATTTTTCTCATAATTTAACGAATTTGTTCTCGTGATTTAACGAATTTTTTCTTGTAATTTAACGACTTTTTTCTCATAATTTAATGACTTTATTCTCAACATTTTATTTTGACTTTTTTTCTCAAAATTTAACAACTTTAATCTCGAGATGGTTTTATTTTTTTATTATTGCTTGGCCCTAATCCTCTTCCGTAGGATTACCATAGTGAATAAGAAAAATACTTTCAAAAAGACATAAAAAAAAAGTTCAATTAATGCATGATGTTTCTAAACTCATAATTCTACTTGTAAAGTAATGAGCCACTAGAGCATTTAAGTTATAATAATTTTTACCACGACTAATGCTATAGCAAGTACCTAAAACCCCCTTGACCATGGTAAAATCACTGTAATGCACAGCTTTGTGTGCTTTATTGCTTTAATAAAAAAGCAAAATTATAGCACAACTTTTACATTTATTATTACTAATAATCAGAATGAAGAAAAAACAGCGTAGTGGTCAGATTTAACGTAGAGGCTCATTGTTTATGGGATTTCAGACGGTGCTGCTGATGGATGCAGAAAAGCGAATCCGTTTGCTGCAGTTTGTGACGGGCACGTCCCGCGTACCAATGAACGGCTTTGCTGAGCTCTACGGTAAGCCCCGCCCCCATCTCACGAAGCTCATTAATATTGATCACTCTTCACATGTTAATTATTCATTGCATGGCTTTTCAGTTTGGTTGATAAAGTGAAATATTGTGTTTCTGCTGATTTATCAGGATCCAACGGGCCGCAGTTGTTCACCATCGAACAGTGGGGCGCGCGGGACAAACTGCCCCGAGCACACACATGGTGAGAGATCTGTCTGTCTGCTTGGGGTGTGCGATATATATATAATCAACGATAATATCGTGATTGTTGTTGCAGCGATGTGCGATCTGACATTGAATATGTCCCTCACTTTACAAAAACACACATAAATTTATCCACTAACCATTCAGAAACGTCTTCCTGAGTCTCTCCATCAGTGTCGACTCCGGTTTGGACAATGTAAGGCTGAACACCGTTACTGACAATCCTCATTTTACTGCATGAGATTCTCCAGCTTTGTTGTTGTTGAGCTGTTAAAGCTCCGCCCTCTTCTTGAAAGGGGGCGGGAGCAGCAGCTCATTTGCATTTAAAGGGACACACACACAAAAACGGCGTGTTTTTGCTCACACCCAAATAGGGGCAAAATTTACAAGCTATAATAAATGATCTGTGGGGGATTTTGAGCTGAAACTTCACAGACACATTCTGGAAGACATATATTACATCTTGTAAAAGGGGAATTATAGGTCCCCTTTAATATTAATTCACTTACATTTTAGACACTTGTTTTTGCTCTATTTCGCCAATAAAAATAGACCCAAACAAAGAACCCCCAAAAAACTGTTTTGTATCTCTTAGCTACACACGCCGGTGTTTCATTAATGAATAAACAAATCATTTGAATGAATGATTCAATGACTCACCCTTTAAGACAATTCAAATGCTTCATTCCTGAATTAATCAGCCATTTAAATGAATCGGTTGAAATTCAATGACTCACTCATTAATAGTGACTTGCTGCCACCTATTGGCGGTTTAAATTTCACATTTAAAGTATCTTTTAATTTTTTTAAATCATTACAAAATATCAGTATTCAACACTTTGGGCCCTATTTTAAATGTGCCCTAGAATCAAAAATTGAATTTACCTCGGCATAGTTGAATAACAAGAGTTCAGTCCTTGGAAAAGACATACAGTGAGTCTCAAACTCCATTGTTTCCTCCTTCTTATATAAATCTCATTTGTTTAAAAGACCTCCGAAGAACAGGCGAATCTCAACATAACACCGACTGTTACGTAACAGTCGGGATCATTAATATGTACGACCCCAATATTTGCATATGCCAGCTCATGTTCAAGGCATTAGACAAGGGCAGTCAGTATTAACGTCTGGATCTGTGAACAGCTGAATCATCAGACTAGGTAAGCAAGCAAGAACAACAGTGAAAAATGGCAGATGGAGCGATAATAACTGACATGATCCATGATATCGTGATATTTTTAGTGATATTTGTTAATTGCCTTCTAAATGTTTCATTAGCATGTTGCTAATGTACTGTTAAATGTGGTTAAAGTTACTATCGTTTCTTACTGTATTCACGGAGACAAGAGCCGTCGCTATTTTTATTTTTAAACACTTGCAGTCTGTATAATTTATAAACACAACTTCATTCTTTATAAATCTCTCCAACAGTGTGTAATGTTAGCTTTAGCCACGGAGCACTATCAAACTCATTCAGAATCAAATGTAAACATCCAAATAAATACTATACTCACATGATCCGATGTATGCATGCAGCATGCATAACAAACATCTTGTAAAGATCCATTTGAGTGTTATATTAGCTGTGTGAACTTTATGCACTGTATTATAGTTGAGAGCTCTGGGAACAGGGAGTGCACGATTTAAAGGGGCCGCAGCCTGAATCTGCGCATATTTAATGATGCCCCAAAATAGGCAGTTAAAAAATGAATTAAAAAAAATCTATGGGGTATTTTGAGCTGAAACTTCACAGACACATTCAGGAGACACCTTAGACTTATATTACATCTTGTTAAAACTGGTTCTAGGGCACCTTTAAAAATCTAAGCTTATGGTCTGAAGCTCATGGCGCAGGTGCACTCAGGGCATGCCTGAATCCACTTTTGCTTGTTTAACGACTGAAAAAATGGTCGGTGTGCCAGGCACATGATCCAAAAGGGTTGTACCTAGCCATGGGTGCATTTTGGGTGTAACATGCAATAAACCAATCAGAGTGTCATCTCCCATAACCTATGAAAGCCAGGTGCTCTTGCACCATGGCGGATTGCTATTTGCATGAAAAAAAAACAGCTTTATAAAGGTAAAAATGCCCATAAAAGGTAAAAATCAATTTAAACTTATTGGAAAAGATCATTTCTGTCACTGCTACAAACTGACCACCACACAGAATATGAAGAATATCAAAAACTTTAGGCATCAGCTGTCCACGGCAGTCCTAAACCTGCCAAGATACAACACATCATCTATAATAATAATAATAATAATCCTTACATTTATATAGCGCTTTTCTGGGCACTCAAAGCACTTTACATATTGAAGGGGGAATCTCCTCAACCACCACCAATGTGCAGCATCCACCTGGATGATGCGACGGCAGCCATATTGCGCCAGTACGCCCACCACACACCAGCTTATTGGTAGAGAGGAGACAGAGTGAGGAAGCCAATCAGTGTATAGGGATGATTAGGAGGCCATGATGGACAGAGGCCAATGGGCAAGTTTGGCCAGGATGTCGGGGTTACACCCCTACTCTTTTCGAAGGACATCCTGGGATTTTTAATGACCACAGAGAGTCAGGACCTCGGTTTAACGTCTCATCCGAAGGACGGTGCTTTTTGTCAGTATAGTGTCCCCATCACTATACTGGGGTGTTAGGACCCACACAGTACCCATCTAATTATCGAGAAAAATATTGAGATATCATTTTTTGTCAATATCACACACCCCTACTGTCTGCACGTGTCTGTCTGTCACTTTCAAATCATTGATGTGTTATTCTGTGTCTCTCCATCAGTTTCAACCGGTTAGATCTCCCTCCGTACGAGTCGTTCGAGGAGCTTCGTGAGAAACTGCACATGGCGATAGAGAACGCTCAGGGCTTTGATGGAGTGGATTAGACCCCGACTGCCACGGCAACAGCGTAACCATGGCGACAGCATCACGACTGTCGGGTTTAAAGCGGGCGGCACACGTGTGCGTGCGGCTCTACAGGAAAGAAGGACGACTGGCAAGATGATCTGGTGAACACTGGTGTTATGACAGCTGATCTGATTCAGACTCTCGAGGACAAATCTGTATGTTTATGATGTTTACAGCATAACGTTTTGTAATGTACCTCTGCATACAGCTGTATGTTTCTACCTACAATATCTATAGATTTGATCATATCTATGCTTTTGAGCATAATTAAGGAATTGTATATTTCTTATATGAGCTTTTAAGTCACGCATTTATAGATGTGATCACGGCCAAGTGAATATTTCCCAAAATACACAGTATGATGCCATTATGTTTTTGGTATCTGTATAAGTAATGTCATTTTTTGATTTTGAATGTTTTTAAAAACGTATCAAGTCATCATTATCTGACTTTTCTCAATATTTGCTCTTAATCGTTCTCTTTTCTCACTTTGACTTTGTTTACATGGTTTTTTGTTTACATATACCCCACTTTTGAAAACCATATGATTATTAAAATCACCTTTTTTTGTACTGCTTTTGAAGGTTGAAGCACTTTTCTAAAAACAAACGTTTCCAGTCTTACTGTACATAGATCACCTCAGTCATGTGATTTTGTGACGAATCATTGCTTTAAATCATTTTCTAAATGTTTACAGCATAAATATTGCTTAAAGTAAGCATGTTTTGTCTCACGAGAAACGCATCGGACTGTTAAATAACTTTGCCTTCGTTTGTAATATAAACTATTTGAGCAACTTTAAATGGAGAAACACTTTTATCGTCTGTACTGTTGTATAATTAGACGCTACTATATGAACTGCATTTCTACAGCACTGATGAGAGCGAGTTTCAGAAAGGGTTTTCTATCAAAGCTTTATGAGCAAAAGTGTCTTTGATTTTAATGTAAATTGTGCTCGTTTTAATTGTCACGCCGATCTTTATGGCTGCGTATTTTTGGACAATTAATAAAATGAAAACGACTCTTTCCATATGTCTTCATTGGGGTTTGTGAAGTCTTTATTTACAATACATACTAGGATTTGTAAAGCAGTTGTAATAATACATATAGTTTACAAAAAAATCTTTTTCAGGAAATGTTTAAGGAAGAAAGCTGGGGAAGACCATCTTCTTTTAGAAAGTACATAAGAAAGTACATTTTTATTTTGTATGCATTTAAAGTCCCCCTGTTGCCAATAATTTTATCCCTTAAAACTCATCTTTGATCACCAAAATGACACATTTAAACGTTTTTTCCAGTGAAAAAAAATTCTTCATGCATTAAAATAGCTTGAATGTAACTACACCTTTGCCTCATTTAATATATAATGATCAATGAATATGCAAATTAGCTTCACTGCGATATTGCGCCCCCTTTTGGTAGAAAGTAGCATGTATTTTTTAATTAAAAATATACCACAATAACCTGGATTCTCTCTGCTAGTTCGCTGTTAATGATATGCTAAAGCCCACCAGCATGTTGACGTGATTGGTTACAAGGTAGTTTGTGACGTCGTAGACAACATTGATTTCTTTTTTCACTGCAGTTTTAAGGAGAAAACACTCATCAGTCGTATTGACATATGAATTTTGCACATGGTTTGTCTTAAAGAATATTAAAAACACCACATAGACATATAAACAACTTTAAAAACTTGATTTTTATCACAGGAGGTCTTTAACGCTGTAGTCTGTAACTCTCTGGCCCTCTAGTGGTTAATAAACAGAACTGCATGCGTCTTGCGGAAGAACATTATAGCCGGAACTACTTCTCATTGTGTCGACTAAACCCAGTCTAAAATAGTCAGAATATAAACACTTATTATAGGTGTACCATAGTGAGACAAATACATCATTATATATTTTGTAAATTTTGAACAAAAAAAAGTTATGGACAGCAGTTTTAAAAACATTATTTACAAATAAATATCACTTAAAACATGCACTGTAAAAAAAAATGTACTGGCAGAAAATTACCAGGACATTATCCTGTCATTTTATGAACATTTCTGTTCACCCTAAAAAGTTCAAAGTTCAAAATACAGGTAAAACACCTGAAAATCAATAAAGTACATTCTGCCCTATTTTTACGGATTTTTTTGTTCTTGTGCTCTTAATAATTAAGATAATGATTGTAAACAAAACGTATAGGCAGACCCATCTCATGCCCAGTGATGCAGTTGCCTTGTAGTTCTCTAAAAGTCCACTGGGCGGCAGTAACATCGCAGATGAAAACGGCGCGTCACTGCTGCTTTCAACCAAAAGGGGGCGCAATATCGCAGTGAAGTTTTTTGGAACGTGTTATGATATAGCACAATACTTTACTGATCGAATAATTAGATAAAGCCTACTTTTTCTCTCTTTTTTGAGAACTATACTTAGTCTGCATGAAATAATAGAGTTAAATATATTAACATGAATATTAAAATATAACGTCAAAGCTTAAAAAAGTTGAGCAGAGTGAGAGTGCTGAGTGATGTAGTGGGTGTTTGTCACAACAGTAGTGAATGTGACAATGCTTTCTCTTCTCTTCTTTCTCCCATCCCCCTTTGTGCCCACCCACCTCCTGCTGGCCCTCAGAGGTCAGCTGACAGGTCACACACCATTTCATTCAACCTCCAGGACAGTGCGTGGGTCAGAGGGGCGTGGCTTTCTACTGAGGGGGCGGGATGATGTGGGAAAGTGGCAGCACCAGTGTCCAATGAAAGAGGTCTTAGAATACGTGCCGGATCTTCTTTCGCTCTGTAGTGGGAATCTCATATTGATTTTATCCCTTATTGATCAGATCTCATGCATTAGCATATTAGCAGTTGCTGTTTCCAAAATGAAAAGGAATAAATGAGATGCATGCTTTTTATTTCCTGATAGATACAGATTTCTCTGTTCATCCTCACGGCTCAGATGTAACAGCATTAGGTGACACAGCAAACCAGAGAAGGGCAACAGCTGTTTGTGCTTTATTAAACTACATGCATACCACCCAAAAAGTCTCTTCTGCTCACCAAGACTGCATTTATTTGATGAAGAATACTGGAAAAAATGTGAAATATTACTTTAACTGTTTTCTATGTGAATATATAGTAAAGTGTAATTTATTCCTGTGAAGCAAAGCTGAATTTTCAGCATCGTTACTCCAGTCTTCAGTGTCACATGATCCTTCAGAAATCATTCTAATATGATGATTTATGCTCAAGAAACAATTTTCATTATTATCAATACAGTTGTGCTGCTTAATATTTTTGTGGAATATATATATATATATATATATATATATATATATATATATATATATATATATATATATATATATATATATATGTATATTGGCACCCTTAATAATTATGAGCAAAGGCAGCTGTGAAAATAAGTCTGCATTGTTTATCCTTTTGATCTTTCGTTCAAAAAATGTACAAAATTATAACCTTTCATTGAAGGAAAAGAATTGAAAGTGGGGGGAAAATCACATTATGAAATAAATGTTTTTCTCCAAAACACGTTTGCCACAATTATTGGCACCCTTTTATTCAATACTTTTTGCCATGATAACAGCTCAGAGTGTTCACTTATAATGTCTGATGAGTTTGGAGAACACCTGACCAGAGATCAGAGATCATTCCTTCAAGCAGAATCTCTCCAGATCCTTCAGATTCCAGCTCCATGTTGGTGCTTCTTCTCTTCAGTTCACTCCACTCATTTTCATTGATGATTCATTTGAGGTTATATGAATGTAAAATATTAAAATAATGGGTTTATTTATATTTATTGCATAAAACTATAAAGATTTAATGCATTAAAATCTCAAAACTTTTTTTATGTACAATACATTTATAAATAATAATCTTGATGTTTAATATGTTTATTGATTAATGTGTTTCTACTGTAAATATTGCATAAAAAAAACACCAAATTCTAAATTATTTTAATTGTAAATGTTTTTAAGCGCAAAATTCTAAATGACGAAACAAAATTCTAAATGAGGTTAAAATTCTAAATGACGAAACAAAATTCTAAATGAGGTTAAAATTCTAAATGACGAAACTAAATTCTAAATGAGGTTAAAATTCTAAATGACGAAACTAAATTCTAAATGATTGGTGATTTTAAGAATGCCATTCAACCATTAAGAACTTTTTTTTTTTTCTTTTAGGCTTTCTGACTCCAAGATTCATATAATCTCTGCAATTCTCCAGCTGTGATCCTTGGAGAGTCTTTCAAACTCTTCTCCTCACCGCACATTAGGATGATTTAGACACACATCCTCTTCCAGGCAGATTTGTAACATCTTTAGTTGACTGGAACATCTGATATCCACCTGATGGTGGAAATAGGGATTTTCAATGTTTTAGCTATTTTCTTACAGCCACTTTCTATTTTGTGAAGCTCAACAATCTTTTGCTCACATCAGAACTATATTCTTTGGTTTTACTCATTGTGATGAATGATTAAGGGAATTTGGCCTTTGTGTTTCCTCATGTTTATTCTCCTGTGGAACAGGAAGTCATGGCTGGACAATTTCATGTTCATGATCACCCTGGTGTGCTAAAAAATGTAAATATGATTGGGAATATACAGTGGGTACGGAAAGTATTCAGACCCCCTTAAATTTTTCAGTCTTTGTTATTATTCCAGCCATTTGCTAAAATCATTTAAGTTCATTTTTTTCTCATTAATGTACACACAGCACCCCATATTGACAGAAAAACACAGAATTGTTGACATTTTTGCAGATTAAAAAAGAAAAACTGAAATATCACATGGTCCTAAGTATTCAGACCCTTTGCTGTGACACTCATATATTTAACTCAGGTGCTGTCCATTTCTTCTGATCATCCTTGAGATGGTTCTACACCTTCATTTGAGTCCAGCTGTGTTTGATTATACTGATTGGACTTGATTAGGAAAGCCACACACCTGTCTATATAAGACCTTACAGCTCACAGTGCATGTCAGAGCAAATGAGAATCATGAGGTCAAAGGAACTGCCTGAAGAGCTCAGAGACAGAATTGTGGCAAGGCACAGATCTGGCCATGGTTACAAAAAACATTTCTGCAGCACTTAAGGTTCCTAAGAGCACAGTGGCCTCCATAATCCTTAAATGGAAGACGTTTGGGACGACCAGAAGCCTTCCTAGAGCTGGTCGTCCGGCCAAACTGAGCTATCGGGGGAGAAGAGCCTTGGTGAGAGAGGTAAAGAAGAACCCA
This sequence comes from Chanodichthys erythropterus, assembly GCF_024489055.1. Classification (NCBI taxonomy): domain Eukaryota; kingdom Metazoa; phylum Chordata; class Actinopteri; order Cypriniformes; family Xenocyprididae; genus Chanodichthys; species Chanodichthys erythropterus. The sequence goes on along the minus strand of NC_090227.1, from coordinate 41,998,929 downwards.
AAGATCACTGTGGCTGAGCTCCAGAGATGCAGTCGGGAGATGGGAGAAAGTTGTAGAAAGTCAACCATCACTGCAGCCCTCCACCAGTCGGGGCTTTATGGCAGAGTGGCCCAACGGAAGCCTCTCCTCAGTGCAAGACACATGAAAGCCTGCATGGAGTTTGCTAAAAAAACACCTGAAGAACTCCAAGATGGTGTCTTGTCCTTCATGTGTTCTTCCATTTAAGGATTATGGAGGCCACTGTGCTCTTAGGAACCTTAAGTGCAGCAGAAATGTTTTTGTAACCTTGGCCAGATCTGTGCCTTGCCACAATTCTGTCTCTGAGCTCTTCAGGCAGTTCCTTTGACCTCATGATTCTCATTTGCTCTGACATGCACTGTGAGCTGTAAGGTCTTATATAGACAGGTGTGTGGCTTTCCTAATCAAGTCCAATCAGTATAATCAAACACAGCTGGACTCAAATGAAGGTGTAGAACCATCTCAAGGATGATCAGAAGAAATGGACAGCACCTGAGTTAAATATATGAGTGTCACAGCAAAGGGTCTGAATACTTAGGACCATGTGATATTTTCTTTTTTAATCTGCAAAAATGTCAACAATTCTGTGTTTTTCTGTCAATATGGGGTGCTGTGTGTACATTAATGAGGGAAAAAATGAACTTAAATGATTTTAGCAAATGGCTGCAATATAACAAAGAGTGAAAAATTTAAGGGGGTCTGAATACTTTCCGTATCCACTGTACTTCAGAGATATTTTACTCATAAGAATTTCTAGGGGTGCCAATAATTGTGGCCAACATGTTTTGGAGAAAAACATTTATTTCATAATATGAGTTTCTTCCAACTTTCAATTCTTTTCCTTCAATGAAAGGTTATAATTTTGTGAATTTTTTGAATGAAATATCAAAAGGATAAACAATGCAGATTTATTTTCACATCCACCTTTGCTCATATTTACTAAGGGTGCCAATAATTGTGAAAGGCACTGTATATTATTGACACTATTAAATTATAAAATTCATATTTAAAAGACTTCAGCATAATATTTGAGCACAATATTTAGTATTTATTGTGATTTTATTATAGATTGATTTTTATTAATATTATAATTATTATGATTTATAATTTATATATATATATATATATATATATATATATATATATATATATATATATAGTAATTATAAATCATAATAATTATAATATTAATTAAAAAAAAATATATATATATATATATATATATATATATATATATATATATATATATATATATATATATATATAATTTTTATTATATAATTTTTTTTATTGAGATTATACATGTTATATTGAACATAAAATTGTTTTAGGAATTTAGGAATTGTTACACAGTGATATGCTTTAAATATATAAACATGACTAGCATTATTCTCATGTTTTCCGGTCATCTGTGCTGTTTTATGAGCTCATAATGACTGAAAGACTAAATGAAATAGGTCTGTTTGTTCTGTTATAAATTCATTTGTCACAATCCAGGACCATTTATCATGAACTAGTGAAGGCAAAACTTAAAAGACCAATTAGAGCTTCTTGTTCTTGATAAAAGAAGTAGAAAACTGTTAATTGATTTTAGAAATCGGTAACTTTAAAAGGTCACACTTTAGTTTAGGGTCCAATTCTCACTATTAACTATGACTCAATAAACTCCTAATTACTGCTTATTAATAGTTAGTAGTTGTTAAGTTTAGGTATTATGGGATGTAGAATATGATCATGCAGAATAAGGCATTATTATGTGTTTTATAAGTAATAAAATAATAATATGCATGCTAATAATCAACAGTGAGAATTGGAGCCTGAACTAAAGTGTGAGCATGTTTCATACAGCGCTGTTTGACTGTGTTTGCTGACTGTGGGAAACTGAACTCAGGCTCTTTTCTCCTGATATTCACTAAACCGATTCATTGTCCTTCCTGACCTTTAGTCCGAGCAGAACTATTGTCCGGCCGGCCTGCGGGTCCGGAGGGAGAGAAGGAGGGGTTCAGGTCACACTTCTGCTCCTCTCAAACACACCGAGTCACAGAGCAGATCAATATTTCCCTTCAGTCTACAGCTGTCGCACAGAACCTATCGATACTGGGCTGATCTGGATCTGTTTTATCAGCTGTGAGAGAACACACGTCACATGATTCTGTCTGAAATTAGAAAACTGACCGACAGCACATGCACAGACACTGCCAGTGGAACAACCTTAGCATGTGAAAGACCAGGGCTAGTTGTCACAAAGACACAAATGCTGTGTTTTCTTTAGTTTTGAATGTTGGATGAAGGAAAGTGATGATGGTGAAGAAGAAAGATCCTGCAGCAGTTGAGACGCACAGATTCAGACATGTTTATGATTGACATAATTACTGTTTTTAAGTGATTTAAGTGCTCAAATACTCTTCTGGGTTGCTGCAAAAAATATAAAAATGTTAATATTATCTGGCACTTGATGTCACAGTAAACTATAAACACAAAAGTAACAAAAATAAATAGTTATAAATACAAGGTAAATGAAAAAAAAATGCTTTAACCCTAATAAACTTAGGCTTTATGGCAATATGTTAGTGAAAAAAATCATTGATGATTCATTTGAGGTTATATGAATGTAAAAATATTAAAATAATGGGTTTATTTATATTTATTGCATAAAACTATAAAGATTTAATGCATTAAAATCTCAAAACTTTTTTATGTACAATACATTTATAAATAATAATCTTGATGTTTAATATGTTTATTGATTAATGTGTTTCTACTGTAAATATTGCATAAAAAAACACCAAATTCTAAATTATTTTAATTGTAAATGTTTTTAAGCGCAAAATTCTAAATGACGAAACAAAATTCTAAATGAGGTTAAAATTCTAAATGACGAAACAAAATTCTAAATGAGGTTAAAATTCTAAATGAAGAAACAAAATTCTAAATGAGGTTAAAATTCTAAATGAAGAAACAAAATTCTAAATGAGGTTAAAATTCTAAATGATTGGTGATTTTAAGAATGCCATTCAACCATTAAGAACTTTAAATAATAAAACATATAGCCAATATTTTGAATAATAAAAAGAGGTAAATCCGGTCATGTTTATATCTGCTGCTCATGAATATAAAATCTCTGTTTTCAGAAGCGGGATCCCGGCGACGTCACGCTCCACTTGGAGTGTGAAATCCGCAATCATCCGCAGGCGGAGGAATCTCCTCCACTCACTGTTGCGCTGATGAGCCGCGTCACGCAGCGCGCTCAGGTGTTCGTCCGCGGAAGTAGTGCGCGCGCAGCGGTCAGCAGCAGCAGCATCGCGCGCACAGTTCAGTCAGATTCAGATAGTGTGGAGCTCGAGTCCGCAACCCTCGGGCTCAGGCATGCTCGAACTACCAGAGTAAATGGCGTCTTTCAAAACGGATTTATACCAGCGTCTGCTGCTTTTTGCAGTATTTCTGCCAATCTCAGGTAATTATTTCATATTCGCAGTAATTATTGAAACAGGAATTGGTTATGTATACGAACTAAAGTGCGTTTCAGAAATCTCTCATGACTTAAATGTGTAGGATGAAGAAAGCCTCAACTTTTATGTTAGATACTCATATTCATAAGTTAATAAAAATAAATTTCTATATTAACGGCCAGAGTTTCAAACAGGCTACAGAAATACACTGATTGATACTTTGATTTGATACAATCAAGCGCGCGGAACACAATGTAACAAACTTCAAAGCAGCGATTATGCAAAATGTGTTGAAAGTTCTAATGGACGAGATTAAACTGATACTAAGTGTCTCATTAAACATTCACATATTCTTGATAAAGTGCTTTATATTATGCATAACAAACTGCTTAATGGACATTCAAAAAGTTGGTAATATTATTAAACTTCATGCATGTTCAAAGGATAATGTTTATGTA